>NW_027362764.1:723393536-723708536 GCF_046119375.1 Phyllobates terribilis | reverse complement strand
TCAGCGGACTGTCTTGCAGCGGCAGCTCCATAGCTGCATTCAACGGGTGGCGTAGTCGTCCTACATCTACCGCTGTTACATCGCCGCTCAGTTTGACTCCCTGGGCACGGACCGGGTCACCGCCACGAGACTACAACCCTCAAGAGATCCGGCTCCGGGTAAGCTCCCGCGTGCGCAACGCATTGCGACACAGGCCCAGGGGCGCGTCAACTTTGGCGTAGTCGGCAGGATTTCGTGCCCGCAACCACCGGGTACTGCGTGCCTGAAAAAGAGACTTTTCAAACTTACCTGGGTGAAGATTCCCGCCATCCGGCGCCATCTTCAGCCTTCTTCCCGCCATCCGGCGCCATCTTCTGCCTTCTTCCCGCCATCCGTGGAGTTTTCCCGCCATTGGACGCCATCTTGAGGACGCCGCGCGGGAAGAAGAGGGGCGTGGACTCCGAAAGCGCGCGAGAACTGAAGCCCCGCCTCACGTCCGGACGTTGCGTAAGGTCCTGGAAGGAGCCCAGCAGACGCCGACGTCACAGGAGCGCGACGGAAGGTCCTCAACCCTGACGATCCACTGCGGAGCCGCGGCCTACGGAACAGGATCATCGCAAGGTAGGCCACGGTCCACTAGGGGGGAGGAAGATGTCGGATACGGAGGAGAGCTTCACTGCCTCAACCCCCGCCAGCGCTACCGCTGCTGCAGTTATGCCCTTCACCATGCCCTATATCCCGGGAGCAGCTTGGCTACCCCAGTACTCAGGGGAGTCACATACCCTGCATGACTTTAGAGAAAAGCTGGATAGCCTCTTCCAGGTGTACCCCCTCACAGAAGAGCAAAAAGTGAGCATCCTGGTGGCCCAACTAACCGGGGCAGCCAAAAGGGAAGTAAAATCCTGGCCACCTGGGAGGAAGACTGTCGCAGGGATACTAACCCAGCTGAAGGACACCTTTGATACCTGCACCTCAGCCGAGATTAAGCTTAGATTCTACGGGTGCAAGCAGCGAGCGCATGAGAGTATAAGGGACTATGCACTAAACCTACAAGAGGCCCTGAGGGCCATTAAGCAGACCGACCCTGATGGAGTGGGAAACGAGGACAGGCTGTTGACCGAACAGTTTATAGAGGGACTGTATTGTAATACCCACCGAACCCAGTTGCGGGCAATGGCCTTACAGGATCCCCATCTGGGCTTTGCACAGTTCAAGGACAGAGCCATCCGGGTGCTCCGAGAACCGGCACCGGGTGGCGTTGTGACCCACAAGCGCCCTGCTATCACTTACCACCAGGAGGCGGCGCCCTTGTCGGCAGGGCCTGTGGGAGCTGATGCGCAGGCTTTGGACAATGACCCGGCTCCAGACCTACACCATCAGGTCCAAGAGCTAGCTAAGAGCGTTGCTGCGCTAACCCGAACTGTGCAGTCTTTACAGGCTTCCACCCCAGGGAAGATCCAGCTGGCATCCGGACCGGAGGACATCCCGTGGCGTCGACCAAGGAGGACCCCACCGGCCAGAGGAAGACCCAGTGACCGATACAGCGAGGACGGACGACCCATCTGCCGCCGCTGCAATCAACCTGGACATATGGCAAGGTACTGTTCTTTAAACGGGCACAACCTGGGGTAGAGGGCCAACCCCCAGGAAAAAGATCACCAGGCCCATCGAACTGGCGCGACAGATATGTGGGAGGACGTCCAGTCTTGCCTGTGGTACTGGATGGCATTCCCATGAGTGCCCTACTGGACACCGGGTCACAGGTCACCACCATCCCGTACGTGCTCTTTAAGCAGTACTGGAATGACTCGGATATTACCCGCTACCCTGACGACGACTTGAGTATCATCGCCAGCAATGGCCAGCCCGTGCCACAGATCGGATTTAAAGAGGTGACCATCAAAATCGGTAGAGTCGAACTGGCAGCACAGGGACTGATCATTGTAGATATTGACAAACATGAGAGTCACCCAAAAATAACTCTAGGAACTAATGTAATTGAAAATTGTCTTGCAGAGGTGATTTTCCTTTTACAGCAGGTTGCCAAGAACGCCAGCTCCGGCGAGCAGCGGGTGCTCCAGAAAGAGATCCGGGCACTGATGCGACGGCAACAGGTGGAACTCTCCGGCGGTGAGATTGGTAGCGTAAGAATGTGTGACCCTTTTCCTATTGCCATGCCCCCAAAAAGTGAAATGATGATTTGGTGCCGGGCAGCTATTGGTCTGAGAGGTAGAGATTACCAGGCAATGGTAGAACCAGTTTACTCGGACAGTAGGCCCACCATTTTGACAGCACGGGGGGTGGTTGATGTACGCCATGGGAGGGTGCCCGTTCGCATAATAAATATCGGGGAGAGGGAAGTGTACCTGCCCCGGTATGCCACGCTAGCCAAATTATATACCATTAACCAAAATTCTATACAATCTGTGGAACCCTTGCCTCCATCTCACCCGGAGGAAGGTAACGGCTCTAAGAAAAACATGGAGGACTGGTGTCAGCAACTACATCTGGGTACTGACTCCACTCCCGCACACCAGAAACAAGGAGTCTATCGGGTGGTTCAGGAGTACGAGAGAGTGTTCAGTAAACACCCGTTAGACTTCGGGCGAGTCAAGGGGGTAGAACACCACATCCCCATGGGAGACCATCCTCCTATAAAAGAGAGGTATCGACCCGTACCCCCTGCCCACTACCAACACGCCAAGGGGATGCTTAGAGACATGAAGGAGGCTGGGGTGATCAGGGATAGCTGTAGCCCCTGGGCAGCTCCACTAGTCTTAGTCTGAAAGAAAGACAACACCACGAGGATGTGTGTAGATTACCGGAAAATCAATCGTATCACACACAAGGATGCGTACCCCTTACCAAGGATAGAGGAGTCATTGGCTGCTTTAAGATCTGCTAACTTCTTCTCTACCTTGCATCTCACTAGCGGGTACTGGCAGGTTCCTGTAGCAGAGGCGGACCGGGAGAAGACCGCATTCACCACCCCGATGGGACTTAGCGAGTTCACCTGCCTGCCGTTCGGACTCTGCAACGCACCGGGAACCTTCCAACGACTAATGGAGTGTTGTCTGGGCCACAGAAACTTCGAGAAGGTCCTGTTGTACCTGGACGATGTCATCGTATATTCTAAGACGTATGAGGACCACCTGAAACACCTGGCGGAAGTGTTCGAAGCTCTGGCAAGTTACGGCCTAAAGGTGAAACCCTCCAAGTGTCACCTCCTGAAACCAAAGGTGCAGTACCTGGGACATGTGGTGAGCGCTGACGGAGTGGCTCCCGACCCTGATAAGATCACCGCAATTAAGGAATGGCCAAGCCCCTCCAGCGTAAAAGAAGTGCGGCAGTTCCTCGGGTTGGTAGGCTACTACCGAAGGTTTATTCCCGGTTTCACCAAAAAGGCAGCACCTATGCAGGACCTCCTGATAGACCAGTCCCGGAAGGCCAAGAACCAGAAGCCGCCCTTCAAATGGGAGGAGCTGGAAGAAGAGTCCTTCCGCCAGCTGAAGATGGCCCTCACGGGGGACGAAATCCTGGCGTACCCGGATTATAGCCAGCCCTTTATCCTCTACACCGACGCCAGTAACATCGGGCTAGGAGCCGTACTGTCCCAGATCCAGCAGGGGAAGGAACGAGTAATCGCCTACGCCAGCCGAAAACTGCGACCCACCGAAAGGAACCCCGAGAATTACAGCTCATTTAAGTTAGAGTTCCTGGCTGTAGTATGGGCAGTCACCGAGCGCTTTAAGCATTACCTCGCTTCTTCCCGGTTCACCGTGTACACGGATAACAACCCGTTGACACACCTGGACACGGCAAGACTCGGTGCCCTGGAGCAGAGGTGGATGGCCCGTCTGTCCAACTACGAGTTCACAATCAAATACCGGGCAGGACGCTCCAATACCAACGCGGACGCCCTGTCCAGGATGCCCAACCTGCCGGACGGAGGAGAAGATCCGGAGGGACTGGAAGAAGTTGAACTCCCTGCGTTCCACCGTCATGGGACTATCCAGTATTCCCACCGGGTAAGGAGTAAGCAGGCTGCTACATTGAACCCCTTACCCCACTACAACTGGGCGGAAACGCAAGACAGCGACCCTGCCGTCCGACTGGTGAAGGAGATGCTGACTCGGCCGGAGGCTCGCCTTGAACCAGACGCTCCGGAGGAAGCCAAACAACTATGGGCAGAGAAGAGTCGACTGTTCCTTTACAAAGGGAAGTTGTGCCGCAGAATGGTTAACTCCCGGACGCATGAATTACTCTGGCAAGTAGTGGTGCCACGAAGAGACGCAGCCATGGTGATGGAGGCATACCACGACGGAGCTGGACACTTCGGGTGGAAGAAGCTGGAGTTCCTGCTGCGCGAGCGGTTCCACTGGGTAGGCATGAGGGGAACCATCGAGAAGTGGTGCAGAGACTGTGGCCCGTGCAACCTGAGAAGGAGGGACCGTGCCAGCCAGAAGACTCCCCTGCAGTCCATCGTCACCCGGCAACCGTTGGAACTGGTAGCCTTGGATCATGTAAAACTGACCCCAAGCAGAAGTGGCTACGTCTACGCGTTAACCATCGTGGATCATTACTCCCGGTTTCTGGTTGTCGTCCCCGTCAAGGACTTAACGGCTCAAACAGCAGCTAGAGCCTTCCAGCAGCACTTTTGCCGTCCACACGGGTACCCGGACCAAGTGCTGACGGACCAGGGACCTGCCTTTGAAGCGGAGGTCTTCCAGGAATTCTGCAATCTGTATGGCTGCCGGAAGATAAGGACGACACCCTACCATCCGCAAACTAATGGACTTTGTGAGAAAATGAACCAGGTGGTAATGGATCTTCTAAAAACGTTGCCCCTGGAAGAACGCAGTCTGTGGCCTGAGAAGTTGCCCGATCTGGTGGACCTATACAACCACATCCCGGTAGGTTCCACCAACTGTACCCCGGCTTACCTAATGAGGGCAAGACCTGGTAAGTTACCTGTTGACCTGGAAACGGGAGTCCTGACACCCGAGGACACTTCACCAGAAACAGACTGGGACACAGAGAGGCGGCAGCAGTACCGGAGAGTACAGGAGAGCGTGGAGCGAAGTCTCTGTCAGGCTAGGGAAAGACAAGAGAAAACTTACAACCAGTATGCTCCCGCTGTTCCCCTGGTACCCGGAGAGCAGGTCTTGAAGAGGAAGAGACGGCTCCACAAGTTGGATGACCAGTGGGAGAAGGACCCGTACACCGTACTGCCCTCAAGCCACGAGAACCCGAAGGTTTGTACCATCAGTAAAGACGGAGGGGAAACCACAGCCATTGTATCCCGGGACCACCTGAAGAAGTGTCCCGAACAACTGAGGAACCCTGAAGTGGAACAAGAAGACCATCGACCCGTAGAGGAAAGGGAAGATATGGTTAGTACTGTGCTCGGGGACTTCCCTCGGTCTTGGACTCAAGTCAATGGTGCAGTTGTGGTACCCGTACTCACCTTCCTCCAACCAGCATCCCAAGCACCTACGGAGCAACAGGTAGAGCTGGAAGAACAGCCGGTCCAGGAGGCAGAAGACTCCACACAAGCAGAACAGGAGGATCAACCCTCTGCTTATAGTGAGCCTGCCGTACCCCTAGTGAGACAAAGAGCCGGTAGACAGCTGCCCAGTTTACCCTTGACAGCTCCTACACCCTGTAGTTCAGGGCCAGACAGTCAGCTCCGTAGGTCCACTAGGGCCACTAGAGGCCAGTTACCCGCACGCTGGAGGATTTGAAGTGTATAAATTGTTTTATTTATGTTTATCTGTGTATTGTTGCTTGTGTATAATTTTGTGTTTCCAGTTATTTTTAGGAATCCTTGGTGGATTTACCGGGAATCCTTGTACATAGTTGGAGCGTAACCCAGGATGGACTAGAGACTGTTAAGGACTCGGGGTAGGACAGACCCCTACCTGGTTACGTCTCCCTGTTTTGGTGAAATGGACACCTTGCTTTTCTTCAAAGACTACACCCGGTTACGGACATGCCGTGACCACCTTTATGTGTTTCTTCTTATCGTACTATTATTGTTGTTATATCTTGTTATGTTTTTCTAAAATATGTTTAGTCCCGGAGTACTAAATTTCACTAGGGGGGAATGTGGCACCCCAGGGGTCTGGTTTCCCACAGTAATGTAATGTTACGTCTGAGAGCAGGTGGGAGGTCCTTTGGTCAGGGATCCTGTGCATGCCACACCTCCTGCCCAGTCTTGGGAGGGGAAGACCTTCCCCTATATAAACCCGGGGCTGAAGCAGGGTTAGTTAGTCAAGGAGAGTAGAGACAAGAAACAGTCACAGGAAGAAACAGCAGAAGCTCAGTGGGAGCAATACTGCTACAAGTCAGGGGCTGGCAGCTGCAGAGCTCGCCCTGACTGAGAAGCTTTCTTACCGGACCCGGCGTCCGAGGCTGTGGGGACTAACTCTTACCCAGCAGCAGAAGCCGACCGGCAGGGGATTTCAGGTCCTCAGGCCCAGAAACCCGAAGGCACGGTCACACGCGTGGGACCAGCACCGCCATCGTGGAGCGGAAGCCATTAGAAGGCCCCGAGTCACCGGCCATACGGGTGAGCACCACACGGTACACTCAGGGACGTGGGCTACTTATATCCGCTTCTAGCAAGGTAGCCAGAAGAGTACAGTCAGTTTGGGAGGCCTACAACTCCGCCTGGCCAGGGGAGATCCCATCTGCTCAAGGACTGACCAGGCCCCGTTCACTAGCAAGTACTCCGGGAGGGTCTATCGTTGTTACCAGTAAAGACCCTGAATTACACCGCACCGTCTCTGAGTGGTTCCTGCTACCCCCATCATCCACATCTGCTGCCCTGAGGCCATACCCCTCCCGTTGGGGGTTATACCATCTACGCTGCACCATCCATCCACCGGCCTCAGCGGACTGTCTTGCAGCGGCAGCTCCATAGCTGCATTCAACGGGTGGCGTAGTCGTCCTACATCTACCGCTGTTACATCGCCGCTCAGTTTGACTCCCTGGGCACGGACCGGGTCACCGCCACGAGACTACAACCCTCAAGAGATCCGGCTCCGGGTAAGCTCCCGCGTGCGCAACGCAGCGCGACACAGGCCCAGGGGCGCGTCATATCCATCTATCTATCTATCTATCTATCTATCTATCTATCTATCTATCTATCTATCTATCTATCCCATTTCTATCTATCTGTCTATCTATCTATCTATCTATCCCATATCTATCTATCTATGTATCCATCTATCTATCTATCTGTCTATCTATCTATCTATCTATCTATCCCATATCTATCTATCTATGTATCCATCTATCAATCTATCTATCTATCTATCTATCTATCCCATATCTATCTATCTGTCTATCTATCTATCTATCTATCTATCCCATATCTATCTATCTATGTATCCATCTATCTATCTATCTATCCCATATCTATCTATCTATCCCATATCTATCTATCTATCTATGTATCTATCTATCTATCCCATATCTATCTATCTATCTATGTATCTATCTATCTATCTATCCCATATCTATTTATCTATCTATCTATCCCATATCTATCTATCTATCTATCTATGTATCCATCTATCTATCTGTCTATCCATCTATCTATCTATCTATCCCATATCTATCTATCTATGTATCTATCTATCTATCTATCTATCTATCTATCCCATATCTATCTATCTATCCCATATCTATCTATCTATCTATGTATCTCTCTATCTATCCCATATCTATCTATCTATCTATCTATCTATCCCATATCTATCTATCTATCTATCTATCTATCTATCCCATATCTATCTATCTATCTATCTATGTATCCATCTATCTATTTATCTATCCCATATCTATCTATCTATCTATCTATCCATCTATCTATCTATCTATCTATCTATCTATCTATCTATCTATCTATCTATCTATCTATCTCATATTTATCTAATATTTATCTATATTCATCTTTCTATGTTTTTCTGTACAACTTATCCAAAAATCCCAGAATGTCAAAGTGTTTTATAGACACATTGGAAACCCATATCCATAAAATTACAAGTGATTCACATCCGCAGCCCATAACAGTGATGTGCGGAGAGCGGCAGCGGTTACTGTGACCTGGAGAATGGTGATAATTACTATCTCTCTATTGTTAGCACTCGGCATTAATTCTGCTTTATAACAGAGAGATACGTTCCACCTTGCTATCTATACTTTTTTCCTGTTCCTTGGAAAGCAGGGTAGCTTCCAGTTTATGGATCTTCAGTTTTTTTGCTGCCGAGTTATAGAGCTCCTCTCTTCTCACACAATTACATAACTGGAGAACTTTTGCTTTTCTGTAGAAAAGTAGACGTCCTGATGAATGATGATTTTTTTCCTTTTTCTCACGACTATTTAGAATTTTAGTCTCTGCGGGAATTTAAGCTTTTCTTAATAACAAAAAAAAATTTGCTTCAAAGTGTCAGGATTGAACCCACAGCTGGAGGTTCACCCTTATCAATGGTCGTCATACATGAAGTTTCATTTGCATTATTCGCGTGTCGTCGTTCCTAAGCCCTCTATAATGAAAACCTCAATCTGACTTGTTATGAATTGAAAATGATCCATCGGGGTTAATACTTTTTGATCTGTTCTCTTGTGTTTATAAGCCGGCGTGATGAGATCTGCCACAACATTGCATGACTGGCACTTCAGGGGACGGAGCGGAGGAAGTGCCTGTGCCGCGGACTTTACACAGATCTGACTTCTGCAATGACGTGAAGTGAATATTTGGCAAAACAGTAAATGGAAGTGTTTACTTGATCCTGACAGCAAATGGTGCAGGGAATGGCCACCCCTCCTGCACTTCATAGGTTTCTTGCTGGTTGGTGATGGGATTGTCAGTCCATGTCACATCACGCTGATCCGCAATGGATGCTGCTGATATCCTTCCCATACTAAACCCTGCAGCGTCTGGAGATGTTGACTCTCAGGAAAGCAGCAGGCATCCACCCCATTAATTTGTTGGCTTTTTTACTTGTGGCGCTATAGAGTTCTAGTCCTCTTCTTCTCTGAAGAGGCAATTTACATATTTGATTTCCCAGAGGAGCATTGCACGGCGAATAAGCCTTCTTACCTTGGCATGCCAGAGCCGGTATGTCACTCTCCAAAAGGAGAAACGTTACCCCTTAGACCTCAGTCACCTAGCCAAATCAAATCTCATACTTTGCACTGATGACTGGCAACAGTCAGAAACACCATGACTGCAAATTGAGATTCTGATTTGGCTTTTATCCTAAGTCATATTGCACGACTCAAAGGGTCGATAGTGACTTGTATGACTGCTGCTTCCAACAGGTGGCGCTATAGAGTTCCAGTCCTCTTCCTCTGTGAAGAAGCAATTTGCATATTTATTTTCCCAGAGGAGCATTGCATGGCGAATAAGCCTCCTTACAATGGCATGCCAGAGCTGGCATGTCACTCTCCACAAGGAGAAACGTTACCCCTTACTTTTGTTTTGACAGATCTGAAATCATAATCATATTGTGGATTGAGTTGGATGATTTAAACTCTCTTGAAAATGTTTCATTTATCTATCATACTTTATTTTTGACTATTTATATATTTTCTTTTTTTGTAGTTATCGAATAATAAGTTATATACTTTAGTAAATATAAAGTGGATAAAAGTTTACGAACAAAAAATGAGCCAAACGCCCCCAGAGGCACTGCAAGATCTTTGGAAAACAGAAGGTGCAAATATGTCCAAGTGTATCACAAATTGTCATTAAGGTCTCCAATTTCTCATGATACGCGTTAGGGCTCGTGCGCACAAATATAAAAATTGGACTAGTGCTATCTGTCATTTTGACAGCACTCATCCCCATATTATTCTGTGGGGCTGTACAGACATACGAGTTTTACCTGGGACTGAGTAGTCCGAGAAAAAAAGTCACAGCATGCACAATTTGCCTCCGAGAATAGGAGGGCACTCGCCCATTCGAGTCTTTGGGTCTGTGAAAAAAATCGGACCGAACTCAGATGAAATCCAAGTGTGGTCTGACTTTCACTGATGGACAATATAGAGAAGGTGGAGAAACATTTTTTGTTTTTTATTCTCTACATCCGAGAAAATCGGATCCCACTCTAATCATAATCAGAGTGTGATTTGAATAATAAGACCAATTTTTTTTCAGATGAGAGAGAAATGGTGACCCTCGCCTTAGACACATTATCATGTCAAGTGAGCAAAACTCTAGACAGACTGCAAATCTCATCACGAGTCACGACCTCTCGGTAGCCACATATAGATACATATAAATAAAGCATCTCCTGACAGAATATCACAGATTTAGAATCATTTTTCAAGGTTGGTCATTTTGGGACATGGTGAGTTAAGGAAGGAGAGATTAATATTTGGTAATTGATCATTTGCAGTTGTAACATCGCCTACACATTCTATAACCAAAGTTCTGTGTCTTTTGCCAAACTTTTTTAAGTGCTGTTTTGAGTGGTCATCTCAAAGGGTTGACTGTATTTTGTTTCTACCAATGTTCTGGTATTTCCTTCTACCAATGGTCTGGCATTCTAGAATAATCTAAGATAATTTCTTCTTTTTTTCAGTTTTAATTAGCGCTTCTCATCGTTTAAAGTTAGATCTAATCTAAAGAATTCGGAATAACTTGTGGATCGGTGGCGGTCCGACCCCTGACACAACTGATCTGTAGGACAAAACTCTGAATTGCTCTTACGGAATGAAGCAGTGGCCACCAATTATGTATGGGAATTTCAGATATATCTGCGTATAGCGCTCGGCTGTCCCATAGAGAATGAGTGGATTGGTGGAGTGCATATATGGATGCTGCTCATTCTTTCTTTCTCTTCCTCTCTCTTTCTCTATAATTCCTTTTCTCTCTCTTTCTCTCTCTTCTTAAAATTCAAATTCAAATAGGCTTTATTGTCAGGACCAAAATACAATTAGTGTTAACAAAGCAAGAAAAAATAAGTGTGACAGGGGAGGGGATCGGAGTTATGGGGATGGGATGTTGGGGTGCACAAATTGGGCAGTAATAGTCCATTCGGAGTTCTTGCGTTCCTCTCAACTTATGACATGTGGTGACATATTGGGCGGCGATCTCCACCATTGATTTCTCTTCCCCCAGTAGGATGCGGAGTTCCCTCTCCTCGTCCATGGATGGGAACTCCAGGATGCGAGTGGAGAGTCTCTGGAAGTGGGAGGCCCTCACTGCTGAGTATTTTTTGCAGTGCAGCAGGAAGTGCGCCTTGTCCTCCAGGACCCCCTGCTGGCAGTGCTGACACAGTCTGTTCTCTCATGGCTTGTATGTCTGTTGGTGCCATCCTGTTTCCATCTCTAATCTGTGGGCACTTAGTCTGTACAGAGTCAAAGTCTGCCTGTCTTTGGGGTGGCGTAACCTCTCCTTTTGTGTATAGTGAGCCATAAGGGGAATTGGCCCATCTCTGCCCAACAGGCTATGTTTGAGGTGCTGCAATGGACCTGGAGGAGATATTTGCAGGACTCTAGGTGGAAGACTTCGGTTGGGCTGAGATCCCACTTTGGTCTCGGTAGGTCTCTGTCCTCATACTTCGCTGCCGTACAGAAGTATAGGGTGATGACTCTGTCAAATATCTTAAGCCAGACTCTCACCGGTAGTTTGAGATGGTGCAGTTGTCTTCTGATGGCATAGAAAGGTTCTCCATGCTTTTCTTTTCAGGACCTCTGCTGCTTGCTTGAGGCTACCGCTTTGGATAGCTCCAGACCGAGGTAAGTATAGCTGCTGCTCTTCTCCAGCGTGGAGCCATTTAATGTGAGGGAGTGAGTGGGGTTTTGTTCTGGTTCCTTCTCTGAAACACCATGACTTTGGTCTTCTTTTGGTTGATGGACAGCACCCATGTGGTGCTGAATGTTTCCAGCACTGCCAGGCTCTTTCTCTCACTTCCTCTCCCTCTTTCTCTCCCTCTTTCTCTCTCTCTTTCTCTCTCTCTCACTCTTTCTCTTTATCTCTCTCTCTTCCCCTCTTTCTTTCTCTTGCTCCCTCTTTCTCTCTCTTTTTCTTTCTCTTTTTCTCTCTTTTTCTCTCTCCCTCTTTCTTTCTCTTTCTCTCTCTCCCTCTCTCTTTCTCTTTTCCTCTCTCTTCCTCTCCCTCTTTCTCTCTCTCCCTCTTTCTCTCTTTCCCTCTTTCTTTCTCTCTTTCTTTCTCTCTTTCTTGTTCTCTTTCTTCCTCTCTCTTTCTCTCTCTTCCTCTCTCTTTTCCTCTCTCTTCCTCTCTCTTCCTCTATCTTTCCGTCTTCCTCTCTCTTCCTCTCGTTTCCTCTCTCTCTCCTTTTATCTCTTTCTCTCTCTTCCTCTTTCTCTCTGTCTTTCTCTCCCGCTCTTTCTGTACAGCATCGTAAGTCAAGAAACAAATATAAAAGAAAGTTTAATTACTGTTTACAGCTCTTATATCACTTTACCTGATGTTTAGCATTTTGGATGTTGAAGAGAACAATCATTTTTATGCCTTTTTTATCCTATATTGTAATATTAGAGGTGATATAAGGCCCCATTGTCCGCAGAGATTTACCCATGGTTGAGATATTCTTGTTTGGTCCTAAGTTGACTGTATTTCTGACTCACTTCCTGAAATGTTTCAATGGTTTTGTTCCAGATTTGATTGTATCCAAAATGCTGTTTGGCTGATTGCTTTCAGTGGGATTAGTTATTTTTCTGGGATCTAGAAAATCTTAAGCAACAATAATAATTTCATCCCACAAACTGGCAATCATTCGACTTATTTTTATACTTCCTCGGACGAAGAAAATAAATTCTGATGAATATTAATTGATTGTAAGAAATGAGCTGGTAGAACACACAAGGAGATATTTCGTGAATTTGAAGAGGAGAAAGAAAACTAGAAGAGGCATAGTGTACTTTTGTCACAGATAAGAGACATTTTCCATGTCTAGATCTGGCTGTCATCATGCGACAAGTTTGGAGGAACATTCTCTTGGAGATATCATATGGTCTCACCACAAACCATAATAGGTCATGCTTCATGTACAATACACACATAGCAAGTGTCTCATCTCCATGTCTTTGCATTCCTTGTATTGTATTTAGGCAACCAGACAATGGAGATGATAATGTTGTATATTCCTTACATAGTTAAATGAAGATGGAATTTCATTTTGCATATGAGACACAGACCTCGAAAAATAAACAGGGTGCACCAAAGTGCTTATGTGATCGTGGAACATACTGAGGAACATTCATGACTGGTTCTGTACAATGTATGAAGGAAAATTAGGATAATATTGTGCAATTCACAAAAAGTATGTGCGGATGAAACCCATTGTTTTTACAAAAATTACTTAAGATGAGATCATTGTGATTAACGTTTGCATTCATTGCCTTCTCCATAAGCAATGGTATATTGCTAGGATATGCCGTCACTTGATGATCGATTGAGGTCCAACCTCTGGGACCAACAGTGATCCAGAGAATGAATGGAAAGCAGCATGGAAGCAGCTGTGTAACTCATTCTAAAAAGAAAAAGGGAAAGGGCGCATGTGTAGACACACAGGGCTGTTTGTATAAATTAAAAGTGCCAGTGCGCTCACCTATAATGGTTGTGTACGTCTACACAACCAAGATTAAGCGTGTAGTTAGGAGGGCTCCGGGTCGCCTCTCACTGTTTATAATGCTGTCCTGTCGGTGTTTGTGTCTCAACTCCGTGCTCCTCGGATGGTCACACGATCCTGCTGGACCAGATACCACGTCACCGCAGTTCCTCAGTCGTTTTTCCTGGTGGCTGGGTAACCGCCGGTCTTCAAACCTCCAAATATGCCAGGCTGCTCCTGCCGCTTAGGCTCCGTGTGGAGATGTCTCACATGTAAACAATGGTACAGCGGTCTCAGGGACCTTGCTTTAATCTTGGCAAAAAAAATCTATTTTTGCTCTAGCATTGTATCTTACTACCCTGGCCATATTGAGTAGGCAACCCGTGGCACTTTGGGTGACATATCCACCACTAGCTAAACCACTGGCCTGTATCGATGCAATGTTGTCATGATCAGTTACGTACATTATTAGAAAGAGCAAAGATAAAGAGACAATTGAGCGACCAAGTACCTGGTATAATGGGGTTGTCTGTTTGGATGATCCCCTTTTGTTAGGAAATTCACCCAATAGTGATGAGCATTTCTGATTAAATGTGAATTTATCACTATGCTCGAATTTCGCCAGGAAATTTGATTCACGTCAAATTTATTCATGACTAGGCTTCTGAAAATAGAGGCTAGGCTTCTGGCAATAGAGGCTAGGCTTCTAGAGATGCACAAAGTAACATCGTGATGTCAAGAGGTGCCTTTTGATGTCAGAAGCCTACTAAGTGCCAGAAGCCCTGGTGCTGGGTGAAGATGGAGTAATAGGATTTTTTTATTTTTTTACTCTTTTCCTGACCCTTTACAAGGAGAAAAGCAAGTCACAAAAAATTCTGATTTGGAAGAACCTGAATGTTTTCCAAAATTCGAGGAAAATTGAATTAGCCTCAAACCAATTTGCTCATCTCTATTACCAAATAATTTTCTGATTTTAGAGTTTCTGTGGCCAGAATCTTTAGCAATAAAATTACATTTTTTGGAAACCCTAAGAAGTGCTTTGTTTTTCTGCCACACCTCTACAAGAAAAATGAAGCATTACACAGTCCAAGGCTGCAAAGACGTGTTGGGTCCTTCATAGCAAGACACGCTCTTTGTAGGCATTCTCTGCCCTGGCTCAGAGATAAGCCATCTCTCTATAAATAATTCTAATTAGGATATTATTATTTTTTTATATAGGGTTTTACTTGTGATGACTACATTACTCTGCCATAATAAAAAATTATATTATTTCAGGAAACAAAAGTTAATAAAAATGGAAAACATCAATTATCATCTTTTTGTTTTTTAATATAAAGAATAGTGTCAAACTCAAAGATTTTCTAAATGAATCACTGATAACAGCTGCAAGAAGTTGAATCCAACAATTAAGGGTTCTACCCTGCCCCAAGTGAAGAGGCAAGGGTCAGGTGGTGGGTTGCTCCGGTGTCAGCGTGACACTCCCACTGCTGAACTCAAGATTGAGTTTCTTGGGATTGCCAACCAAAGTCTTGTCTTCTTTCCTGTTTGGATCTTCATGCTCCTCTTTGTTATATTCACAATGGTGATGGCGTCCTTCTATAAGGCTGCTGGCCATCCTCCTCTTCTTTTCCCATACATTTTCTTACACATCACTGTCTTACTATAAATGTGCCCATAATATACCCAGAGTAGGACGAAGGTTCAGTTTTTTCATTTTCTTTCTAAGTGAAATTCAAGGCTTCACTTGGTTGAGTATCCATTTATTTTTTTCCGTAGTTACTCAAAGGCTTTTGCCAAAGTCATTGTCTCTTCCCTTCTTCTTCGTCATCTAGCTTTCACATCCATCAAGAGACATGAAAGAAGTGTTAAGTGAAAACAATCGTCTCTACTCAACTTCTATTATGTGTTTCTACCATATAATAAACTAGTAATGGTGTATGCCCGGCAATGGCATACATAATATACAGACAGACTATGGAGGCATTATAGGGAGATGATTCTGCTCTGGTTGGACCATTCCTTTTTGATAATGGAGGTCAAAAAACCAGAGTTGCAAACTTGACATTTTATTTTTTCTGGAAAGTTTGTCAAAAAAAAACAAAACACGGACAGACAATACTTTAATGGACACATTATAAAACCATAATAAATCATTATGATTATAAGTGACCATGTCTATGGTCCATAATTCTCATATGAGACATCACTGTAAACTGTAATGATGATAATTCCAAGCAAAATAATCTGTAGAAGTTTCTTCAGCTTCAAAAATATCACACACACCAATTTTTTTTTTTTTACAGACAGAGCAAAAAAAATGCCTTATTTTTACGAACTTTCCTGGAATTTCTGAACGGTTGGCAACCCTGCAAGAAACCCTCTCTAGTTGACCTACTTTAGTAACAAACAAGGTGATGGGGTATGGACCCAAGATCAGAGAGGGGAAGACAAACACCATACGCTTCTGTCCTTAGTGAAACAACATGACACCATATTTTAGCACTCACTTTGATCTTCACCATTTACACCAAAGACTTAAAGTGTAACCGTCATTTTAAATTTTATTTCATAACTCAATAGTACATGTGAAAATAAGAAACTTCATAATATATCTTAGAAGAGAAATCTGCTTTTTTCTCTTCCCGGACTGATTATTCATTTTCAAAATTCTCAATTCATGGATACAATCTGTATTCAGTGAATACTGACTATCCCATTACAGAGATAGGAGATGACAGTTGGCACTCCTAAAGTTCTATGGAGAGGAGAGGAGAATGCGGAAGGAGGAGTTAGAGGAAGAGCTCCTCTCCCTTCTATCTACATAGAATCTTATCAGCACCAACTGTCATCTCCTATCTCAGTAATGTAACAATCTGTCTTTACTGAATACACATTTTACCAGTGAAAATAACATTTTGAAATTGAAAGATCAGTCCAGGAGGAGAAAGAAGCAGATTTCTCTGGTAAGATATATTACACAGTTGCTTATTTTCAGGTGTTTAATTGATTTATATAATAAAAAATACTTACATTAATTAATTACTTACATTAATAATTACAGCATATGAATCCTTTTGCTTAGCTCCAAATTACATCTTATTTAAAGGTGTCTGGTCAGAATATATAGATGTCCTATCCATTGGAGAAGTCAACAATATCAGATGGTCTGGGCTACCGCACCGATCAGTTTTTCCAAGTTCTGGCTGAGATCTGCACTGTGCCGCTCCATTCAATGTGTAGTAGCTACTCCCGGGTGCTGCAGAACAAATTCTACTCGACAGCAAACACTACACATTGAAAGAAATACTACATTAATTAAGGTACCACCACTGATTAGTGGAGGTATCTGACACCAACCAATCTGATATTATCCCACAGATTTGTCATCAATATATTTTGGCAGACACCCTCTTTATGGGAAGATAAAGTGATTTGGGAAACTTTCGGTTCTGATGTAATACGTCATATCCAGAGTGTAATAAATCCCTCACCATCTGCAACTTTCCATACACTCAGATCCATCAACTGAGTGACACATATGTAACTCAGTCAATACTTCTGGCATTTCCAATACTGGATAGGATGTTTATGAAGCACCATGCTGCAATCTATGTTTTGTCTCCATGCAGATGTTGGTAATGCATTTTTAATGATTTCTGTTTTTCTTACTAAATATTTCACATTGATGTTGTATCTACTTTCTGCAGATGGGACAACAATAAATGGAGCCGTCTATGAACATGATCCAATACCCTGGTTGTTCTTTTATAATTGAAATGCTTAACTCTATTGTATTGTGTTTTCTCTGGTAACGATATTTACAAGTGTGCCTTTTATTGTAAGTGAATGCACATGTGCTGGTCGGCTAATTCGATGTTGGCATGTAGTCTCATTTAGCCTGGATATTACATTATTTTTGCAAAACAACATCCAGTTCCTGCACACAGTGATCATGCCTGCAAATTATCAGGTAAATTATACTAGAGCCTTTCCCTACCTGGAGTAAAGGCTTTGTTTCCTGCCCAAGCACTATATCCAAATTACTTGACCAAGGCAAAGTATCTTGTTGGCACTACCCCTGCTCCTGGTTCTTGGAGCTCATGCCCTGTTTGTCCCTTTAATGGCCCCTTAATATTAGACTAAAGTTGACCAAACCCGGCTATTTGCCAAAGGTCTAATGTGTATGAAGGCCTTTCCGACTCTAACCCAAGAGATGATGTCAGGGGAAAGAATGGTTTGGACTGTTGGATTTCCAATAATCAATGATTTTGTTTTTAGGGAGATAACTTGAGGTCAGAGGTGTCTCTCAGCTACTCTCTCATAGGGAACACAGCAAAAATTGGCTAGTTTTACAGTGTATCAGGGAATTGGGCGAGATGGTTGTTGACTGAACCTTGATGTTTGAGGATCTTAATCCCTAGACTATCCAACAAAGAAAGACCTAACACCCTAGACTTAAATGATTGAGCCCTAGACTCCTAATGCTACCTGTTCATTAGGACATAAACATAAATGCAACCATAACAAAGACTAAAACGGTCTGAATAACACTACCACAACCCTGAAAGCCTGGGAGTATAACACTTGATGCTCATTGGTGCTTCTACTCCTTTCTATGATCTTTTATGTTATTTACTGGTCTCGACTCCAGAGCCAGGCTCGGATCCCTTCCCTTACGATTGCCGCCCTTTGCTATAATCCATGCCGGGTTTTCCAAATTGCCTGGCAAACTCAAGTGACATCATTATTAGTGATTAGAGAGTATGTTCTGTTAACATTTTCGGTGAGCATGCTCGAGTGCTCGCCGAGTATTTACAGCATGCTCTGTGTTATGTTCGTGTGCTTGATTTGCAACTGTTTGACAGCTTTATTACATGTGAGGAATGCCTAAGAAGCAGGCATTCCTGAACATGTAATAAAGTTGTCAAACAGTCACAAATCAAGCACACGGGAATGATTCAAACATATCACCGAGCACGCTGAAGATACTCAGAAAACACCCAAGCATGCTCGTAAATCTCGAGTAACCAGCATGCTCGCTCATCACTAATCATTATTAAGACCTTTTAAATCTGATGCTGACACCCTTGTGAGTCTCGTATTAAGTAATCTTTGTGTTCAGTTGCCCTGAGCCTTGGAGTTTGCCAGTTCCCTCAACTGACAATCATTTCAGCAAACTCCTGTTTGTTTCTACAATCTTTATCTCCATCCTGGCTCAGACATTTAACTAACCCTTCTCCTGTTGCAATCATAATGAAATCTTCTCTGGACTTGTTCACATTACGCTATAAACAAGTTTTCATTTGTTTTCTGAGTAACCCTTTATCTGCTGTAAGGATAACAAACTCATTTCTGAACTTTACACAACAAATGTAGCTCTAAGTCCTGAGCTGACCATATGTTTTCAGGTCTTGTGTGTGTCACTTCTGGCTCTGTGTCATCTGGTGCCTGCTGTCCTGGTGGTTGCTGTTTCACGGGCCATTTGGCAAGGTCTTCCCTCAGTTGCATCACTTTTGATCTATGTGATTCACTCTAAACTGTGGCTTAGAGAATCCACCTCATCAAGTCAGCCCACAACATTTGGTTAATTCTTTTTATACTCTTTGATTTCAAACTTTCAATGGATACAGCCAACCTGGTCTTGAAACCCCGCTCCCCATAGCAGCCTTATCAGCTTCCTTTATGCTGTTCATTTTTTCCAGTTTACAGGAACTGGTGTACTTATTAAATGGTAGATGCAGAAAGTACAGATCACACAAGTGGATATCATCACAATCACTGCATATTTTTTTCCAAATGGCAAAAAGTGAATAAACCAAGTTGTATTTTTTTACATAACTTTTTTAACTATTGGCTACCCTTGGTCTTCCCAGCAGGGGATGAATGATCATAAATATACTATTGAGCACTAGTGATGAGCGAGTATGTTCTGTTAACCCTTTCAGCGAGCACGGAGTATCTTCAGCCGTGCTCGGGTGTTATGTTTCAGTCCCTCACATGTATTAAAGCTGTCAAACAGTCGCAAATCATGCACACAGAGAGACTGAAACATAACACTGAGCACGCTGGATGAAGATACTTCGTGTTCGCCCGAGCATGCTCGCCGAAAGGGTTAACAGAACATACTCGCTCATCACTACTGAGCACCTGACTTCTTAGGAAAAAGTAACCTTAAAATGACATGGACAGATTCCAGTAGGCATTGCCATCTAATATATTTTTGGCAGTGTCAATTAAATAAGCTCTTGTTCGATAGACCTTGAGGTGGTAGACTCTGTATCTGTGGTTGGCTTTATAGAATAACAAGACTGACATATCTGTCTGTATGGACAAATCAGATGATGTAAATTAAAGTGGTTGTTCACTTCTTTGGTCTTAATGAATTCTCCTTAAGATAGATCATCAATATCATATTGGTTTGGATCCATCATGAAGCACCCCCATTGATCAGCTGCCATCAGCTTCGGCAGCATCCAATTGTGAACAGCATATGGAGCTGGAGCAGCACATCTCTGTATACTATGTAATGGCTGTTCCTATATACTACAGACAGGCTCCTATTCAATACATAATCAAATGTTCAGGTAGCACGAGTTCCTACAAAACCAATGGCTGCAGATGCTGATTCTGGTGGGACGAGCCATGATTTCCATGGATCAGCATATATAAGAGTATGGAGAACAGGTCTCCATACACAGGTATGCCTTCAAAAAGTATAACTTTCATTATTCAGATCCAAGAAAAATATCACCACACTGAGCCAACCCCTTTAATGCACCAAACATGTAGAACCGAATAGGTATTAGCTTTTTTTAGACGCATTGGAACAATTTTGTAAGATTACATACCAGGGACACAGTGTGAAACCATCTCAACAGTCCACATTTTTGGTAACTTTCTCTAAAAAAAATGTCATCAATATAAAAAAAAAAAATTAAAAGACAATACAAGTCCAGGCAAATATTCTAATCAAATTATCATAGTTAGAATTTTAATCAGAAGTCTTGGATATTAAGTCATTAAAATGGGATAAATAAAAATATGTTTGCCATAGTTGGTTAGTCCTGTCTCCTGCTGACCTTGGCTCCCCACCGATACAACACTCAATGAGCTTACCATCTTAATCCATTTGCCTTTTGCTGAAAAAAAAAAGACGCCAAAGTCATTCCTGCTTTATTTTTATGCAAATTGAATTAGATTAAATAAACCATGATGAAGTCCCAAGAAGCTTTTCACATGCTATGAAGTGACACTGAAGTCATAATTATTTTATTGAGTCATTGTGTTATCCCTTTCTTCAATACTAAACGTGGTCCCACGTGTCAAAGTTCTTGTATAGGCTTTAGCATGACTTGTTACTATGTAAAGAAATTAATCAGGAAAGTCTTGAATCACAGAAGATTAGAAAGCTTCTCAAGTTATAAAGAAAAGGCGGCTGAGGGGTAAGCACTTGTATACAATTGTAGACTTATTTGTTCTCAAGTCGTCCCACTCCTTCAAGGTATTTCCTCTGAGTATTTTCTAATTCAACGCTTCTCAAACTGTGGCATTGACCTCCCCAATGAGGTGCCCAATAGTTCAAGATTCTTTTCTGTAAGAGCAGTGAAACTATGGAACTCTCTGCCACATGATGTTGTAATGGTTGATTCACTGCTAAAATTCAAGAGAGGACTGGACATCTTTCTTTGAAAATCTAATATTATAGGTTATGGCCACTAGATTGAGCAGCACGGTGGCTCATTGGTTAGCACTGCAGCCTTGCAGCGCTGGGGTCCTGGGTTCAAATCCCACCAAGGACAACATCTGCAAGGAGTTTGTATGTTCTCCTTGTGTTTCTGGAAGTTTCCTCCTGGTTCTCCGGTTTCCTCCCACAGTTCAAAGACATACTGATAGAGAATCTAGATTGTGAGCCCCAATGGAGACAGTGCTGGTAATGTCTGTCAATTGTCTCAATTGTAAAGCGCTGCGGAATATGTTGGCACTATATAAATAAAAAGATTATTAGATTCTGTAATGGGATATTGATCCAGGGAACTAGTCTGATTGCCATATGTAGAATCAGGAAGGAATATTTCCAATAACATGGCGCCATTAGTGTCTACCCCATAGGGGTTTTGCCTTTGTCTGGATTAACATTTTAGGCTATAGATTGAACTTGATGGACTTAAGTCTTCCTTCAACCTTAAAAACTATGAAACTGTGAAAGATTAGGCATGGATCTAAAAAAACGTATTTATATTCCAGTAGTGGTCTAATCTGGGAAGAGATTCTCTTTCTCATCAAACACAGAAAAAGGATCTCGCAAGTCTGCAGGAGATGAAGATGCAGCTGAATAAAATGGTAAATGTATACTCTGCGACGATTGTGGCTGTTCCTGGGACATAATGCCTCTCGCTGTGGTTGGCACATTTAGAAGACCATATGGACCTAAAAAAAATGGTCACACAGTATCTACATTTCCTTCTTTTATTTTATTTTGATGGGGAGGTGGAGAGATCACCATGGTTTGGTTGGTAAGGAAAAAAATTAACAAAATCTGTTGTAAAGTTTACCTTTAGAACCTTACTGTATGGAGGCTGATTTACTTTTGTACACATAACAGTGACCTTATAATGTGCTATTTATTTCTGGTGGTATAATTGGACTCCTGGTGAGCTCGTGCTTAAAAACAGTCATCAATGTGAACAGGTAAAACTACAGTGTAGAGTTGGAGAAGAGTAGAAGCTAAGAAAAATATGTGGGTTGAAAAAGACTAACTAAGCTGGAGTCACTTAATGAAAACCTGTCAGCACGGTTTTGAAATGTAAAGTAATGACAAGGTTGCATTTCACTGTAATACTGATTAAATTGATACCTTTGGTGAAGAAATCCGCCTTGTGGTTCTTCTTTAATCACCATTTGAAGTTTTATGCTAAATGGATTTCGGTGCACAGGGGCCGGACTGTGCACTGGGTCGTCTCCTTCATGTCTGTGTTTCCCCGGCCCCTCCATCTGCCTCCGGTCTGTGAATGACAAGTCACTGCTGTGATTTCAAGCAGGTAATTCACAGTACAAAAGTAGGCGGAGGGGCCGGAGAATTACAAACAGGGAGGAGAAGGCCCAGTGCACAGTCCGGCCCCTGTGCACCGAAATCTACTGTAATTAGCAGTAACCTTCAAATAATGATTAAAGAAGAACAAAAAAGCGGATTTTTTCACCAAAGGTATCAATTTAATCAGTATTACGGCGTCATTACAGCCATGTATTTACTTTACATTACAAAATCAATCTGACAGGTTCTCTTTAACTCAGCTCAGTTCTATTAGGCCAGCTACACTATGTGCAGGTAACACAGAGTTGAGGGAAATGAGGTAAGTGGTGTCTGCACAGTTATGAGGGGTCTAGGTACTATGTAGGAAGTGCAATTCTCTCTTTATCTGGGCAATGCATGACATTATTTCGGTGCTGTATGTTGCCAAGGAATATCACTGTGTGAACATTGATTTAAAGGGGTCATTCCCAACTTGGAAAGTTATTGCCCATTTTCACACTATGCAGTAGTTTTCTGATTGCAGAAGGACTCACTGCTGGAATAGTAGAGTAGAGAGAAGTGGTCAAACCAAGTGCTCTGCTTAACTATCTCTAGCAGTTCGATTAACAGTGATTGAGCAGACCTACACTCCATTTCAGAGACCCATTTCCTAGATTGGTGCGGGTTCCACCAGTGGGACACCCAGCGAATAGCAAGATATCATCTATTCAATGGGTAGGTGATTACTTGCCAAGTTGGGAATAACCTTTTATTGTTTATGAGTATGGAAACGGACTCTTTTGATCCATTGTTCTTGGTATTATTTGGCATGATGTGGGAAGGATTTGACTCTACATATGGAACATGATGTTTCGTCTCTAAGTTGGCAAATAATGGATGTATTTTGGCAAAGTGATGTAATGGGACCAAAGACATAGGAAACAGTTTTAGGCTATGTTCACACATTACGTTTTTTCAACTTTTTTTATGCACATTTTCAGCTGCGTTTTACAGTACCAGCAAAGTCTGTGAGATTTCAGAAGTCTCATGCACACACTTTGGTTTTTGTGTCATCAGTATTTTGTGCTTTGCGTGGTTTTTGCAGAATAGAGCATGTCACTTCTTTCAGCATATGTTCTGCGTTTTTTACCCATTGAAAGTTACAGGTAGTGAAAAAATGCTGAAAAAACGCATAGTGTGAACAAAGCTATCAGGTTTTGCTGTGTTTCTAGTGAAAAAAAACAAGTGCAGCAGTATGTGAAACTCATTTATTTTTGTGATTTTACCATCTTGTCTTGGTCACCTGAGATGGCAGTTTGGATAAGTTCAGTTTAATTAAATTTAGTTATGTGTACAATTTACACATTGGCTGAGCTAGGTGTGAGATTGAACAATACCTGTGGCCAAGGGAGGTGTGAAATTGAACAATATCTAAGCAAATGAATGAAAGTAAATATTGTTCTACAAACTCAATGCACTGCCAGTGTCTTAGGTAAACTATTACTGAACAAATTACCTCCCCACACTATTAAATTTGAAATTCTGGTTAATATGGTTTCACATATGTCTTGCATTGGTGACCTTTGTTCATACTTCTGTGGTGGAATCAAAGCTGAACTTTGGGATCCTGAAAAAAGCACCAAAAAATGCACCAAAAAATGCACCAAAACCTGAGTTTTTGATGCAGCTTATTTCCTGCCAAGAGATCAGGTTTTGCTGCAGAAAAAAATGCTGAAAAAAAAGCCTAGTGTGAACATAGCCTTAAACTATGTTGTCCTCTCTAAGAAACTTGGGAGCTATAATAATGGGTTGACTTTGTGTTTGAAGGGACAGTAAATGTCATTTATTACTATAAAAGAGCCACGAGCAGAACTAGACTTTTAATGAAAGAGAAGAAAATTTATCTTCAGTAAAAAAGTCCTCCTAGTAGTCATAAACTACTCGAAATAAACTACACATATAAACTTGTACCGCTAATCCCATTCTGGCACCACTTAGACTTTACACATGTTTACTTAATGTAATTGGTGTTTCATACAATGATTAACAGCACCTCCTAAATTTAACTAAACCCCCCATTATATTATCCGTAACTGTAATGTGGTTTAAAATCAGTGCTAATTTCAGGAATTATTGTAATTTCTTTCATGGGCTTGATTGTTTATTCAGATGTACAAGCAATCACCCTATGACGAATGAGGCTATTGGTTTTGTATTTAATTGTTTCGTATTTAAAAAAAAAATTCTCTTTATTGCAAATTTCCTGCAGATACGGAATTTCGCTTTTTCTTACCTTTTTTTGTTTAGCCACAATGACTAAAAATAGTAAAGTTGCTGCTAACATTACTAAAACGACTTCTACTTCTAGTACCGATGTTACTCATGCAATATTTTTAATAATGGCTTATGTTATATTGATTTACTTGAGCTGGAAAGTTCTTACTGTAATTATACGAAGAAAATCTAAGTTTCCAAACTAGATTGAGGTAATGGTCCAATTAGAATGCAATATAAATAAGCGCAAGCATGCAGCAGACCAAGTCTAATTTGATCATATTTTCTTCTGCAACAATGGGACGTCACGCTGTGCAATAGTCAGGCAATGTTAAAAATTAAATCGACTGAATTAATCCTAATAAGTGTTGTCAGCACATTACGACTACTTAATCGCAAAGCTGGTACAGTTTTGGCATAGGAAGATGAAGGTAAATAATATTTGCAAGGAAATCGACACGTTTGGCTGAGTATTTACTTTCAGTGAACTGGTCATAAAGACATTGTGTTGAGTACATTGGAAGTGCTATGGACATTGTTGCAGATAGCACTATCTTAGGATCATATGGCAATATGTCATATTTACTGAGCACTGTACTGGCAAAGAAGAGAATTGTTTGAGCACTTATTGAATCTAAATTGGCAATATATAGCACTGTGCAAATGTTTAGACAGATGTGGCAAAACTGCTGCGAAACAGACGTGTGAATAGTTTATTTTTGTTAATTAAAATTGCTAAATGAATGAACAAAAAAGGTTCAAAATCAACTAAATATTTGGTGTAATCATTGTGCAGATACGGGGGTCAGTGGGTGCTCTCGTCCGCTGGCCCAGAAGTCTTTAGATAGACCGCATGGACCAGGGCGCATCCCTCTGAACATCCGCTTTCCTTTCCCATGGGCAGAACACTACTCAGACAACACAAGGTGAGGGTAAAACGGTGTGGCAATACTTTATTGAACCACCAGCAAACAATAACATATAGAACAGTCCCAGCAAATACACAAGATGGTGCAAAGCCTCCCTTCCGCTGGCTCAGAGCAGCTGTGATTTTGGGGCTTCCAGAGCCGACTACCCCCACCAGTGGCACCTTGCTTTTTGCAGGCACCCACAGAGAGGAGGTAACAATAGGCTTAGGAAAATAACCGAGAGCAGCGAGGTATGTGGCCAGGTGACCTGATTGTCCCAACCTGGATTTCTTCAAAACATCTCTGAGGGTTAAGCAATGGTCAATGGATCAGATCTATGTTCTTCCAGCTGGGGGCACAATCCTTTAAGCTGATATCCTGTAGAGTCACATGGAACAGAGTCAGAGACCCTTTTATATAGTTCATAATTGTCCTTTCAAGCCATCATCCACAGGTCAAGGATCAGGGAAGATGATATTATGTCACATTGACCGAGTAAACAACTGAGCGCTCCAGCTGGAAGCGCTGTTTTTAAGCCACGGCACGTGAAAAATGTGACGTCACATTTTTTGCTCCCCCAGCTCATGCCATGGCTCAAGCTACAGCACTTCCGGCTAGAGCGCCCAGCTGTTTACCATCACTCCGGACGAGGACATAGGAGAGGGTCAGATTCAGGAGGACGCTCCTGCAATGTTTCCACCTTGCCAAAGGACCCTGTAATAGCTACTACCTTAGAGGGGGAGCTG
This sequence comes from Phyllobates terribilis, assembly GCF_046119375.1. Taxonomy (NCBI): domain Eukaryota; kingdom Metazoa; phylum Chordata; class Amphibia; order Anura; family Dendrobatidae; genus Phyllobates; species Phyllobates terribilis. The sequence continues at coordinate 723,682,030 of NW_027362764.1, read as the reverse complement.
GAGGACTGCTAACAAAATTCCTTGAATAGTAAGTGTTTTATTCATCTGACTACTGAACCAACGGTGCTGTACATCCCTAGTACAACTGAACTCTGCTAATCTCCCTCTGGTGGATCAGGGGATACCCCGTGACTGACAATCTATTGATCCCTGAATCCAACATTACTCCGTTTATATCACATTGTTCGCTCAGGTCACTTTGCACTATTGGGGAAGGTAGCTATCAACTATTGGGCTGCAATATATGTACTAAATTGTTAGCGCAGTAGTATACACTGATATCTTCTATTATTCATTTGCGGACAGGCTGACACACAGAGCATGTCTTACTACCTTTATCTTCACTGCATTAGCACTAAGTAGAGCGCCAGTGTGTTTTTTTTACTTGCAGTAATTAAAATTACTTTTTCAATTATTCTCCAGGCATTTCAAAGATATGAATATTTGTCATATTGTTCATTACCTTATTTTGCCTCCTTTTCTCCCAAACACTATACTGCATAGCTTTTTCAATGCCCAGTTCATGCCCCTTTAGAAGCTCATTTGATCTGCTGCTCAGCAAAGATTCCTAACATAAATTCAAACAATCAGAATATGGGAATCCAGGTGTGGGGAAAACAGAGGCACAGACAGAGGAATTGCTGTACTCTGACAGTATACATTGTTCCAAAAATGGTTAATCAATTACAACTGTTCATAAAGTCATCATATTTCTGTGCAAATGTCTGTAGTTCTTCCCCCACCCCCTAGAATGATTTTATATTTTCCTTGAGCAAAGTTTGTGTCATTTTAGTGGATCCTGATACTTTTGGTGCTAAAAAGTGAAAAAAAAATTGATGCAGACAAAAATAAAAAGCATTTTTGATTTTGTGCACACTTCATGAACCACGTGCGCCATCTTGAAGAGTTTGTCGTCAAAAAGGCAAGGAATAACACAAGGCTGAAAAAAAAAGAAAAATGACTTCAAAAAGACCACAAATAATGAATTGGGACTTATGTTTGGTTGGGTCTGTGAAAAATGTGTGGCACAAACCAGACTGCAACTTATGCTGCTGCCAGCATCGACTTTAAGTAAATGATTTGTGTGCAATTAGATGACGGACTCGTTTAAACAAGGAAAAGCGCTTATTTTTCAATGTAGCTTTCTTACTGAATATTGCAGGGGATTTCACATCTGGCTCGATTAAAAAAGAATGAAGAGAAATGTGTCGTGTGGAGATGGAAGAATTTTATGTATTACTAGCAAACATTTCCAGTATACAAATACATCACTTATTTTCCATTGTGGTATTAAAAATTTGCTTCAGATGCCATTAAGATATATCGGCTTGGAAAAGCTGGATCTGATATCGATGTGGCTGTTACTACCTCCCCCAGACTCAAAAATCGACCATTTACTAAGAGATTATTCAGTTAGTAAGAGAAACAAATAGAAGATACTTGAGCAAAACAATATTTGGAAGATTCCTGCAAACACAAAAACATTTTGTGCATTTTGTGAGGAAGTGAAAGATTAAGAACTTCCTGTAATAATGTACCCTATCTTAGCCCTTATATTCCATAATGTCCCTCATCCTGGCCCTTTTATTCCATCATATACCCCATCCTGGTCCCTTTATTTAATAATGTCCCCCATAATGGCCCTTTACTTTAATAATATCCTCCTTCCTTGACCCCTTTCAGTTATAATGTCCTCCTTCCTGTTCCTTTTATTTAATAATGTCCTCCATCCTGGCCCCTTTCAGTAATAATGTCCTCCAGCTTGGCCCCTTTATGTAATAATGTCCCCCATCCTGACCCCTTCCTTTAATAATTTCCTCCATAATATAATAATGTCCCCTGTCCTCTTCCCCAACACAGGAAAAAAAGAAAAAGATTATACTTCTTACTTCTCCGCACTCCCACGACGTGCAGCATCCTCTAACGGCTCAATAACCGATGCAAAGGAACAGAACGGCATATGACAGCAATGCACCGACGTCCGCTTCTAGCCTCTGAGATGCTGGTGGCCATTATAGCTATTGCGGTGCAGAGAACTTTCTGCACCACAACTCATTTAAACTGAATGTATATCCGAGGATGTGTATTCAGCTGAAACCAGTACTTTTACCTGTGGGTCCCCTTTGCATCTGCGATCCGTTGCCTAGGCTCAGGGGCCAACCACGTACCCGGGGCCCACCTTGCGAATTCTCCGGTTCCCCGATAGGTCAACCCTAGCTGCATTACAGTTCAAAAGATAGATAGAGGGATAGATACAGATGCATCTCACTAAATTAGAATATCATCAAAAAGTTAATTTATTTCAGTTCTTCAATACAAAAAGTGAAACTCATATATTATATAGAGTCATTACAAACAGAGTGATCTATTTCAAGTGCTTATTTCTGTTAATGTTGATGATTATGGCTTACAGCCAATGAAAACACAAAACTCATTATCTCAGTAAAATAAAATAATTAACAAAAAACGCCAGCAAAGGCTTCACAAGCATTTATAAAGGTTCCTTAGTCTGTTTCAGTAGGCTCCACAATCATAGGGAAGACTGCTGACTTGACAGGTGTCCAGAAGGCAGTCATTGACACACTCGGCAAGGTCCCAGAGTTCCAATTTTCATTTGAAGATCAAGGTCCCAGAGTCTGGAGGGAGAGTGGAGAGGCCACAATCCAAGCTGCTTGAGGTCTAGTGTGAAGTTTCCACAATCAGTGATGGTTTGGGGAGCCATGTCATCTGCTGGTGTAGGTCCACTGTGTTTTATCAAGACCAAAGTCAGAGCAGCCGTCTACCAGGAAATTTTAGAGCACTTCATGCTTCCCTCTGCCGACAAGCTTTTTGGAGATGGAAATTTCATTCTCCAGCAGGACTTGGCACCTGTCCACACTGACAAAAGTACCAATACCTCGTTTACAAACAACAGTATCATTGTGCTTGATTGGCAGCAGACTCGCCTGACCTTAACCCCGTATAAAATCTCTGGGGTATTGTCAAGGAGAAGATGAGAGACACCAGACCCAACAATGCAGACTAGCTGAAGGCTGCTATTAAAGCAACCTGGGCTTCCATAACACCTCAGCAGTGCCACAGGCTGATCGCCTCCATGCCACGCCGCATTGATGCAGTAATTGATGCAAAAGGAGCCGACCAAGTATTGAGTGCATTTACTGAACAGACATTTCAGTATGCCAACATTAAGGATTTTAAAAACATTTTTAAAGTTGTTGTTATGAAGTATTCTAATTTACTGAGATAATGACTCTTGTGTTTTCATTGGCTGTAAGCCATAATCATCAACATTAACAGAAATAAACACTTGAAATAGATCACTCTGTTTGTAATGACTCTATATAATATATGAGTTTGACTTCTTGTAGTGAAGAACTGAAATAAATTAACTATTTGATGATATTCTAATTTAGTGAGATGTACCTGTAGATAAATAGCAGGTAGACACATATGCAAAGACAGGATGAGACAGCCATCCAGAAATTGCATTGAAAATATTTGTTTTTTTATTAAGCAAAAACTCCATTAAAAAAACACTTTTCTAATAGCAATTACCTGCTTCTTTATTTTTTTGGGAGGACAAACGGTCTGGGCCACTGGACTTGTACCCATATTATTCACTTTGCTGCTTTTTTCTACTTTTTTAACAAATAGATAGATAGATAGATAGATAGATGGATAGATAAATAGATAGGTAGATAGATAGATAGATAGATAGATAGATAGGTAGAGTAAAGTACACTCTGCACTCCATCTTGACTGAAAAAAACAGAAATGTAGACTTTTTGCAAATTTATTAAAAAAGAAAAACTGAAATTCACATGGTCATAAGTACTCAGACCCTTTGCTCAGACACTCATATTTAAGTCACATGCTGTCCATTTCCTTGTGATCCTCCTTGAGATGGTTCTACTCCTTCATTGGAGTCCAGCTGTGTTTAATTAAACTGATAGGACTTGATTTGGAAAGGCACACACCTGTCTATATAAGACCTCACAGCTCACAGTGCATGTCAGACCAAATGAGAATCACGAGCTCAAAGGAACTGCCCAAGGAGCTCAGAGACAGAATTGTGGCAAGGCACAGATCTGGCCAAGATTACAAAAGAATTTCTGCAGTACTCAAGGTTCCTAAGAGCACAGTGGCCTCCATAATCCTTAAATGGAAGTAGTTTGGGACCACCAGAAGTCTTCCTAGACCTGGCCATGCAGCCAAATTGAGCAATCGTGGGAGAAGAGCCTTGGTGAGAGAGGTAAAGAAGAACCCCAAGATCACTGTGGCTGAGCTCCAGAGATGCAGTAGGGAGATGGGAGAAAGTTCCACAAAATCAACTATCACTGCAGCCCTCCACCAGTCGGGCCTTTATGGCAGAGTGGCCCGATGGAAGCCTTTCCTCAGTGCAAGACATATGAAAGCCCGGATAGAGTTTGCTCAAAAGCACATGAAGGACTCCCAGACTATGATAAATAAGATTCTCTGGTCTGATGAGACAAAGATAGAACTTTTTGGTGATAATTCTAAGCGGTATGTGTGGAGAAAACCAGGCACTGCTCATCACCTGCCCAATACAATCCCAACAGTGAAACATGGCGGTAGCAGCATCATGCTATGGAGGTGTTTTTCAGCTGCAGGGACAGGATGACTGGTTGCAATTGAAGGAAACATGAATGCAGCCAAGTACAGAGATATCCTGGATGAAAACCTCTTCCAGAGTGCTCTGGACCTCAGACTTGGCCGAAGGTTCACCTTCCAACAAGACAACGACCATAAGCAAATGACCATAAGCACACAGCTAAAATAACAAAGGAGTGGCTTCAGAACAACTCTGTGACCATTCTTGACTGGCACAGCCAGAGCCCTGACCTAAACCCAATTGAGCATCTCTGGAGAGACCTGAAAATGGCTGTCCACCAACATTCACCATCCAACCTGACGGAACTGGAGAGGATCTGCAAGGAAGAATGGCAGAGGATCCCCAAATCCAGGTGTGAAAAACTTGTTGCATCATTCCCAAGAAGGCTCATGGTTGTACTAGCTCAAAAGGGTGCTTCTACTCAATACTGAGCAAAGGGTCTGAATACTTTGAAATGTGATATTTCAGTTTTTCTTTTCAATAAATTTGCAAAAATTAAAACATTTCTGTTTTTTTCAGTCAAGATGGGGTGCAGAGTGTACTTTAATGAGAAAAAAATGAACTTTTTAGAATTTACCAAATGGCTGCAATGAAACAAAGAGTGAAAACTTAAAGGGGTCTGAATACTTTCCGTACCCACTGTAGATGCATAGATAGATGGATATAATTGGATAGATAGAAAATAAATAGATGGATAGATAGATAGATAGATAATAGATAGATAGATAGATAATAGATAGATAGATAGATAGATAGATAGATAGATGAATAGATAGATAGATAGATAGATAATAGATAGATAATAGATAGATAGATAATAGATAGATAGATGAATAGATAGATAGATAATAGATAGATAGATAGATAGATAGATAGAGAGATAGATAAAGAGATGAAATAGATAAATAGATAATGAACAGTCTTTGTTAGGATATATAGATAATAGGATTATACATGCGAGCGCAGTTCTCGTCTTGTTGTAATGTTTTCTCAGTGGGTGAGAGGTGACTTGTGCGTCCGGCGCTTTCTGTTCTGTACGTCGCTGAATACATAAGCTCCAGCAGGGAACATTCTGACAGAGTAGAGTAAGACTTAAAATAGCTGCACAAGAAATGACCCCCAGCCAAAATATCTGACACTTTCCTGTGCTATATGCATGTAACAGTAACACTGGGAAACACGGCTCTTCGATTTCAGACACATGTATAGATTACATAATAATTACCTTACCATGCACGCTTACTCGGCACGGCTGTGTTATTGGAAAGTTGGCTGACATTGAAGTAATCAAGGAACTGAAAAAAAAAAGATCTTGAAGAAAAATATACAAGCCATACAACATGCAGCAAGAATATGTTAAAATGCAATAATAATAAAAAAAATTGGCTACATTTTTTTTGCCAGATCATTCCCTAAATTTACAGTAGTGATACTTTAAAATTGAAATAACTAGAGACTAACACAACTGCATAGATTTATAGTAAGACATACGTATACAATGTAAATTATTTGGAAGGTTTTTTAACCTTTATAAGAAAAAAAAAACAACAACATATTTTGGACACTTTCAAAATGTAGAAGTTTTTGTTAAAATCTTTTCATTTAATTTTGACAAAGATATGAAAAACACTATCTATTCTGACACTGCTTGAAATTGCACATACCTGTTAGTTCTACCTTACATATAGAACGCAATGCTCTAATTGGCGAGAGAAGAGACAATTGTGGATATATTTACGACTAAATCTGAAAGCCCCCAAAAATGTCTACATAGTAATTCTAATAATTATATATCGTATATTACCTAGATTTTCCATCACCAAGGTCAAAAATTCAGTTTGCTTCCCTCAGTCATCATCCAAACACCCTGGGTAAAACAGAACAATGCATTTATCCCGTAGGGTAAATCTCCTCATTTAGTTACCAGCTTGCTCATTGCTCCTATTAAAATTCAAACATGAAAATTTAGGTTTATTTTCCAAGTTTTTTCTATTATTTTAAGAAGGGAAAACTTAAATTCTCGGAATTAATAGTAGTCAACATTTTTCTCTCTTTTTTAATTTTCTTTTTGACATTCCCTATTTGTTAAAAGGATGTGATGTCGAGTCACTACTCTCAGGCAAGCCGTGAGACAAGAGAGTTAATGAGTCCGGAGTCAAATACCAGGAAAGCATGTCAAAGGCAAAAGGGTAAGGCAAATGAATGGTCAGAAGGCAAAGTCCGAGGTCAGGCAGCAAAGGTCAAAGTACATCAAAGGCAAAGGAGCAATACAAAAGTATGGTTAAAAGGTAAAGTCCAAGGCCAGGCAACAATGATCAGAAGAGCAGAACTCTGAGCATAAGGCACACACACCACCGAGCAATCCTACAACGTGCAATGGTCTGACCATTATCAGCCAGCTAAATAGCTGGGTAGTCACCTTGAACTGGTAACACCTAGAAGAAACCCAACAAGCTCGGACAGGTTTGGCAGCTGTGTTGTCACTCACAATATTGACAGTCCAGCACACCCCTGCCTCTGATTTGGTGACTGGGCTGTCATTCACAATACTGACAGCCCAGCATGCCCCTGATTCTATAGAGTGTCTAAGCTGTAACTCACTGGTCCCTAGGACACAGTGAGTGGTGAAATTGTGACAAAGGCCTTCTGAAATAAGGTCATCATAGGAAATCCCTCTATCGGGAAACTCATCGAATATCTAATCTTTGAAAGTACCTGAGTGTTTTTTTCCGCTGCAACACCACTGCAGGAGAAATGGAGTATTGCATAGAGCCTACTGAATTAATATGCTTTTATCTAATGCAAAGAGAAGCTGGGTCCTCCAAAGAGAAAGAGACAGAGAATTCCTCCTCCAGAATCTTTAGCATATTATGGAGATCTCAAATCAGTAACTCCCTTCTTTTAACTAAGAATGACCTGATTAGGTTTTTGAAACTTGATTTTTCTAAACCAGACAACCCCATTTAATTACAGTTATCAAAATAAAATATTAAAATTAATAAATAGTTAATAGATGATAAAGTAATTATGAACAACCTCATGCCAGATTATTAGATATTTCTGAGTTCTACACTCTATTATCCATGATAATTTATTCCATCCTGTGTTACAAAGGCTGGTAATACTGGTCAGCTAAAGATTCCCACTTTTTCTTAGTAGCTCTATTGTATGATATCACAATGCCCGTCCTCCACAGTGATAGCTATTTAGCAGGTCTTCCTTAGAATTCCTGAACTGAACTTTGATCCATCAATAGTTCTTTTTGTCACCAAACCTTTGTTTTCTTTCCATTTTTTACAAATTGGTGGCCTTGAGGTCACACACTGGCACACTGGCTCCTGCTCAAAATATGTGACAAATCTGATATCACCCTGTATTCTTAATTCTAATTAATAAAAATGATGGCTAAAAAATAAAATTTTCAGAATTTTTGAATCAGAAGATTAGATTTGTTGACTTGTTGTTTTTACAAGATGCTTAGATATTAAAGGCCAAAAAAATTAATTCCAGGACTTAAATCACTTATACACTTTAGATGTCTGTCGGCAGAACCATGGTTTGGCCAATCATTTGGCCAGCAACTATCTCAGCCATGTCTCCCATACACAGGAGTGATTGCTGTGTTGAAGGCTCCTCTGTTCTGTATGACAGAGCTGCTGTCAGACATACGGTGCCTTGAAAAAGTTTTCATAGACAGTGAACTTTTCCACATTTTTCTGTTACACCCACAAATGCAAATGCATTTGATTGGGATTGTATGTGATATACATAGCAAGTATTTGTAAAGTGTAAAGGAAATGATACAGGGTTTTCTAAATATTTAAAAAATATAAATCTGAAAATTGTGATGTGCATTTGTATTCAGCCCCCCTGAGTCCATACTTTATAGGACCACCATTCACTACAATTACTGCTTGAAGTCTTTTGGTTTATGTCTCTCCAGCTTTACACATCTAGAGAGTGACATTTTTCCCCATTCTTCTTTGCCCACTCGCTCTCGCTCAGTGAGATTGGATGAAGGTGTCTGTGAACAGCAATTTTCGTGTCTTGTCACAGATTCCCAATGGGATTTGGGTCTGGACTGTGACTTGTCCATTCACACATGAATATGCTTTGATCTAAACCATCCATTGTACCTTCGGCAGTAGTTTAGGGTCGTTGTCCTACTGGAAGGTGAACGCTTAACTTTCAACTCTTTTACAGCTTCCAACAGATTTTCCTCCAGGATTGCTACGAATTTAGCGCCATCCATCTTCCCATCATCTGTGACCAACTTCCCTGTCCCTGCTGAAAAAAGGCTCCCCACAGCGTGATGCTGCTACTACCATGTTTGATGGTGGTTTGTGATGGTGATTTACAATGTTATTTTTCCGCCACACATAGTGTTTTGCATTTAACCAAAAAAGTATTACTTTGGTGTCATCTGACCAGAGCACCTTCTTCCTCATGCTAGCTCTGTCCCCTACATGGGATTTTTGCAAACTGCAAACAAGATGTCTTAAAGCTTAGTTTCAAAAATGGCTTTCTTCTTGCCACTCTTCCATAATGGTCAGATTTGTGGAGTATATGACTAATAGTTGTCCTGTAGACAAATTCTCCCACCTGAGCTGTGGATCTCTGCAGCTCCTCCAGAGTGACCATGGACCTCTTGGCTGCTTCTCTAATTAGTTCTCTCCTTTTTTTGGAATGTCTGTTTAGGTGGACGTCCATGTCTCGGTAGGTTTGTAGTTGTGCCATACTGCTTCCATTTTTGGATGATGGATTAAACAGTGCTCTGTGAGATGTTCTGCGCTTGGGCAATTTTTTTATAATCTAACCCTCCTTTACTCTTCTCCACAACTTTATCCTTGACCTGTCTAATGTGTTCCTTGATTATTACACACAGATGGACTTAACGTACTAATTATGTGACTTCTGGATGCAATTGGTCACTCAGAATTTTATTTAAGGGTATCAGACTACAGGGGGCTGAATACAAATGTTTAGCGCCCCGAGGGTTCGGCCGCTACAGGGGTATTGCACCTCAGACCAGAGGTGTGATATTCCACTCCCGGGTAAGGATGGAGTATGGACCAGGGCTCAGTTAGCTGCATGCAGCACACACACCCCATTTCTGAGGGACAGCTCAACGGTGCTCCCACTAGACAGAAGTGCAGGCACGACCGACCATGTCCCTGCTGGAGTGGGGAGGGGGGGGTGGAACACCCAGTGCTGTAGGGGCAGATAGGGGTTGGTTCCTGAGCGTAGATAGGAGCTCATTGGTTGCTGGTCACCTGGGCTCATGGCTAGAAGGAGGTATAAAAGGTGGGCACCATCTTAGATCTAGGTTCTGTGGAGAGGAGAAGACAGGGAGCAGCAGCTCAGGCTGAGTGCTGCTCCAGAGGCAGGCCTAGGGAAGAGGCCAGGGCCTGAGAGGAGAAGGAGAAGTGGGCCTGGAGGAGAGGCCGAGGAGGAGGTGAAGGGGAGCTGTGGTGCCACCTGAGCCCAGCTCCATGAGAAAGGGAGGAGAAGAAGGAACAGGAAAGACGGAGGAGAGACAGAGAAACAGAAGGGCTCAGGAACAAGAAGGTGGAAGGGACCCTAAGAACCCACGAGAATCCAGGGTGAAGGGTCAGGCAGATTAAGGGTACCGGATCCCAAGTTGGTGGAGGAGAAACTACCCTCAGCCAAAGACCGGTCGTCGTGATCATATATTGGTGCGACACCTCATCAAACCTGCTAGGAAGGCACCATATAGGACAGCGGAGAACGGGGCGCACGTTTAACCGCACAGGTCCGTGGCAGCTGGACAAAAGTGGGTCACTGGTGAGGCAGGCCAGAGAAAGGATAAAAGGGGGTCCTGTGCCATGCTCCTGAACTGCCTGGGAGTTGACTGAGCCCCACACCTGGTGGATGCAGCACGGCTCGGCAGTCATTGTCAGCTGAAGTGACTTGGAAACTAACTGTGAGTAAAGACCCTGGACTGCAACTTGTTGTCTGTGTGCTCCTTCGCGCCTCCAGCACTATTAGCACCGGGACTCGCACTACCATCACTCCCACCATCCACTACACTGCCCTGGGGCTGCACTCTTCCCGTGGGGAGTCACACCATCCCAGCTGCATACATCATCAGCCCCAGCGGACTGCCTTGCAGCGGCGGTTCCTAATAACCACAATCCATGGGTGGTGTAGTCGGACATTACCTAAAGTACGTAGCAGGCTACCATTGGTCTGACCACCCTGAGCCGCGGGACCGGGCCGCCACTACTACCCCCAACGTCTCCCTATCGCCCGGATCCGCGTGCCCCACGGCCCAGGGGGCGAGTCAAATGCACCTCACAGTACTCAGATTTCTATTTTGAAAGTAATTAGAAAACCCATTTATCATTTCCTTTACACTTCACAAATACTTGATACTTTGTGTTGGTATATCACATAAAATTCCAATAAAATACATTTAAGTTTGTAGATATAACATGAAAAATGTGGAAAAACTCATGGGGTATGAATACTTTTTCAAGACACTGTATCTGGAGGTGACTTATCTCAGTGTGAACAAATTCATTGGCAGTCTAATATTGGACCTCCTTACTTCCCTGGCAATCATCTGTATGGGGCTCGTATACACATTAGACATTTAGCCGAACCCCTAGAGTTCAGCCAACGTTAGACTACTGAGTATGGGGGCTTTAGTTACCATCTAGGCTGGACATCCATTTAATCCTTACATAATTTTATGTATCAAATGCCAGTGTAATGAGAAAGTTGTTATAAGAAGCTCATCATTGTTCTCTTTGGAAGATCAAAAGAAGGTTCAGGGTAATCTAGGGAGCTACTTATCTCGATGGTTTCAAATCTAGACTCTTTAGTAAGCTTGTGGGGTACGACGCCATTAAAAATGGTCTTCCCTTCAGTTGGTAGACTCCCATGACAGCTTTTTTCTTTTGGAGGTGACACTAATTTTGCAAATGTATATGGTCAAAGCTCAGCAAAAATGTTAAGACACCTCAATATGGTCTTATATGGGTAACTTTTTAGACAATGTTCAAATTGTATTGAATTGTATTAATGTGCATCTGAAGCCCACCATAGTATTTTATGTTATATAGAATTCTTTATGTGTGTTACATTGCGTCTACTCAGTTACTAATAAAATGCTATTTTGACAGCCACCCAGTATGTATTGTCCAAGCAGCTGAATAATAGAAAGCTCCACTTGTACTCTAGAGCATGAACTCTAGACCTGTCCCACTAGCAGGGGGTCTAACCATTGAAGAAAGTGAAATATTTTTTTATTGATCTCTTATACTGCTATTATATTCAGTTACTAAATATGTATATTCAAAATATGTATATTTTTTTCACTTTTGTGATATGTTTTTTTTCTATATATTGTGCTGAAGATCAGATCTGAAAATACGTGGACTTCTCAATGAAGACCACTTTATCAACCCACTCTTCAGTCTTCACAAAGGATCAGAAGATCATGTAAAGTACCTACTAGTGATAAGTGAGCATGCTCATTACTCGAGATTTATGAGCATGCTCGGGTGTTTTCCAAGTATCTTCAGCATGCTCGGGTGTTATGTTTGAGTCACTCCAGTGCGCATGATTTGCGACTGTTTGACAGCTTTAATACATGTGAGGAATGCCTATTTCTTAGGCATTCCTCACATGTATTAAAGCTGTCAAACAGTCGCAAATCATGCACACGCAGTGACTCAAACATATTACCCGAGCAACCTGAAGATACTCAGCGAGCACCCAAGCATGCTCGCCGAAAGGGTTAACAGAACATACTCGCTCATCACTAGTACCTACATATCCCAAAACAAATTAGTGAGCCGAAAATATAGATTTCAGTGGAACTGGCTGACTATCTCATGGATGAGAGTCTCCTGACTATCGTGTACGAATGAAATTGGGAGAAAGAAAGATCAGATGTTTTGGAAAAATTACTTGTTTTCTTGTTAGGGGAACTAAGCTGCCACCAGAGGTGTTTAGTGATGCCTTACTCCCAATTTCCCATAGAAACCAGAAGTCGAGCATGCGTTTAGGGAGGTTAGGAATCATAATTGTAGACCGAGAGCTATTGTAGGTGTGTGGACAACTCTCTTTTTACTCATATCTGCAAATCTCAAAATAATTTAAATTCACAAATACATCAAATATATTTTTACTAAGTCATTAAAAAAGCCACATTTTACTAATTTACCTTCTTTTAAAGGGAGCTTCCCACCTCTAAATCTCAAATTAAACCATTTATATATTCATATAGGGTCTTAGCTGCTACGAAAAAAATTATACCTAACTATAGATTTCACTACTTTAATTTTATTTATTGCATATGCTCATTAGGGGTCCTCGGTGGACCGAAGATGTGGCCCAGGCTTTATTGTGTAGTTCCGCCCCCTCAATTAGAATTCTTAGCTTTGTAGTGCTACCGGAATTAAATCTCCAGCCCTGCACCTAGGATCACAAAGTAGTGAGCGGCCAATACCATCAGGAGAGATGGATTAGAGTGCACTTGCACTGACACTGTGTGCGCTGTCAGCTCTTGTAGTGTTAGTGCGTTCTGTGCTTGGAATTCAGTTCAGGCAGTGCTTCAAAGCGAGCGCACTCGCTCAAGCCATGGGTACCCTGAGGACTCCTCATTTACATATGTAATAAAACATTTTTATATAAAATGAATGTAGTAAAATCTGTACTATAACTATGCTTTTTATTGGGGCTGAGTCAGTATATAAATGTATAAGTGGTTTAATTTTTGTAGACTGTGAGCCCTCGCGGGCAGGGTCCTCGCTTCTCCTGTACCAGTCGCTGACTCGATTTGTTAAGATTATGTAAATGCTTTTGTTATGTATATCCCTATCACATATAAAGCGCCATGGAATAAATGGCGCTATAATAATAAATAATAATAATAATAATTTGAGCTTTTGGAGGCGGCACACTCTCTTTAAATGCTCATGCCACCTTTGAGATTGAATGATGTGTTCATTAGGCACAACTAACCAATGAAACAAAGAATTTGATGATGGTGAGATATCCTTGAGGTTTGAAAACAGGGATGTCAAACTCAAATACACAGAGGGCCAAAATTAAAAACTTGGACAAAGTCGCGGGCCAACCTTGATATTTATTAAAAAAGATGTCTACAATTGAGAAAGTTTTTCCTTATCAAATATAATGATAAAACTTTTTATATAGAAACAAACTTAAAGAGCTTGTCCCACAAATAAAGTACATATTAATTAATAGATTTTAGAATACAATTAGTACATAATCACAAATGGGTCATACTGGAATAATATAATATTTTATGTAAGAGCAGTAAAAAGCATATGGCCCAACGGCCTAATTTAAATATATAAGGAAAGGATAAAAAAACTTGAATTAATAAACACAAATAATAAAGTATGATGCCAACAAAAGTGCCCCCCAAGCACAGTATGATACCTCCACAGTGAATACTTCCAGACGCGTGGTATGATGACCCTACTGTACCCCCCCAACAAAGTATGGTTGTATTGTCTTCCATACAGAATAATGGTCCCACATAGACCTCCATACAGAATAATGAGCCCCACATAGCCCTCCATACAGTATAATGGGCCCCACATAGTGCACCATACAGAATAATAGGCCCCACATAGTGCTCCATACAGTATAATAGCCCCACATAGTCCTCCATACAGAATAATGAGCCCCACATAGTGCTTCATATAGAATAATGGGCCCCACATAGTCCTCCATACAGTATAATGGCCCCACATAGTCCTCCATACAGAATAATGAGCCCCACATAGTGCTTCATATAGAATAATGGGCCCCACATAGTCCTCCATACAGTATAATGGCCCCACATAGTCATCCATACAGTATAATGGGCCCCACATAGTGCTCCATACAGAATAATAGGCATGTGCCACTTAATGAATTCAGTGCTGTGTACTCCAGTCAGGATGGTGTAGCGTGAGCATGCATAATATATATAAAAATTAGTTACAATTATTTTTCAAAGGAGGATGGTCAAGATATCTTTAGTTGGTAATGGTTCCATTTCACCTTGCTATAATCCGAACTTTAAAAATAGAATACTAATTCCAGATTATTTTCCTCCTAATTTTCGGATTTAATAAGTAGCATTGTTTTATAGTTTTATATTTATGAGTCTTTATAGTTACATGACATCATCATGTCTTCATTATCAGTTGAGTAGTTCAATGCTTGACGGCCCCGGTTTTGCTCTGGATATAATTTTGAAAAAATTCAGAAAGATAAGTGAATTTTTACTTTGGTTTTCTTCCCATAATTATTAATCCACGGATATGAAATCATATCTTTCATGTTCAGACGGAATCCTGTAAATATATTTAACTTTTCAGAAACCTAATACGACTGGTTTACTTATCCTTAACATTACAGTGTGTTCTTGTGTGCTTTCAGTATGTTGGACTGTACATTGCATCTGCCAGTTTGATCTTGGAAGTAGTATCCTACTAACTTGTTCTTACAGCCTTTGGACAGCATCCACTTGGAATTATTTTGAAACGTGTAAGCCTGTTGAATATAGTTCTTATATTTCAGTCCAAGGTTTCAGATGTTCTCCAGTCAACAGTGGCTTAATTTCTTTCTTTTTTTTATCTAAATGATAAAATACGCTAAAGTAAAACCTTTGTAATTCAGCAGATTCAGGATTTTACATGGGCTATGTCATAGAGAAAAATGGTAATATCCATAAAGACGTCTCCGGAGAGGGGACATATCCCCCTCACATTAAACATATGGGTTTAATTATAACTGGGGAAGTGAGAAAGAGCTGTCACTTCAACCACCAATGAAGTAAGACCTACCGTAGTGAACAGTTAATTACAACAAGGGATCTGCTGAGTACCAGCCAGCAATTCTAGGATTCGTATTCTAAGAGACAGAGAAGTACAGGGGCTTCCTCTGTTCAAAGTAATTATCTCAGACAGTCTGCATCAATCTGATATTTATGGGAGATATATTTGAGGAGTCGTAACGAAGAGACAAACATAACGCATTCACACACATCACCGTATGCCCGGCCGAACACCTCCAACTTAATATGAGAAGATGAATGATGCTATCCATGCCATGTGTCATCTCTATAAAAATGTAAAATCGCGATAGAAAAATTACAACAATATCTCCCGCTTGGGACCTCCAGGGGTGAAGATATTCTGAAAGTTGTGGATTTCATAATCTTCTAAAGACCTAGCACATCTCACAACCAACTTTCCCCCATATGAGCTCACCAATAGGAGGTATGGGGGCGTAACCTTGATCTAATAAAAATCAGAATTTGGGTTTTTGTCTCTTCACTTCCCTCCGCTAAACTCTGAGCCATTTCTGTAACACAAGTTAAGTACTTTTATTTTGTTATTCCTTTTATGCCATGTGATTGTATATACCGTATTGTATTTGTTCTCCTTTTGTAACATCTTTGTATATTTTTTATAAACAATGCCTGCCTTTCTGCATTAAATATATAAAATCTAATAGTTCCATTCCTCTTCCTCTTTAAACCACACACCTGAAGCCATATGCTACCCTACCTGTAACAGGTGTCCAATCACCCCATGTAAACGATTGGTGGTGGCAGCTAGTTCCTTTTGTTATTGTAGAGTTGGCAGTGACCATACCGGGGTATACAGTATACTGTATATATTCCATGCGTTGGAAGCGGAGGTGTATATTTCATACGCTCATTGTGAGTTCCCCAATAAGTAGTCTAATAGGGAAAACAACTGCGGCCCCGTCCATCACTCGTCAGTCAATTGTGTAATTGTCCTGACAATTGGAGGCAACGGTTGCGTCCCCTAAAAGGCTAGATTATCAAATTTTCTGGTTTATTGGCTATATTATCTAACTTAATTAATTTAATGATCATTTAAAGTAGTAAAAAAGGATTTCTGGATAAGCCAACAATGTGTAAGCAGCAGAGTAGGACAACAAAGAACCCCACTGGTCTAGAAAGTCACAATTAGGCTCCGTTCCAACAATAAGTTTTTAGTGAGTTTTTTTTAAGCTGCAGATTTAAAAAAAAAATGCAAGTAACCTATTTTACTTAATGGGTGCAGAAATGGTGCAGAAAATCTACAACATCAAAAACTCACCAAAAGCTCATTATGGGAGCGCAGCTTTATAGCTATGGTCACACGTAGATATGAAGAAATCAATTCACAACAAATTGGATTTGGCAAAAAAAAATCCAGATTCTGGTGAATCTGAAATTTTTAGGAGTCAGTGTGCATAAATGCAGCAGAATAATTAGACAATTAGATACCATTTTACTTGATTATTTTTTCAGTATTAGGAAGAGGTTAAAATAAAAAAACACACATTATACTTACCTGTCCTACCCATCCTAGGCTCTTACCATGGCACCATTGCGTTTACAGTTCTCTAGTCCTCTGCACAGGTCTTTCAGTACTGAGGCACTTGTGGTTATGTGGGGGTCAACATTCATATCAATGACGTGTCACCCCCAATAAGGAGTCATAAGAAGTCAGGTGAGGGCCTAGAACAGGTAAGTATAATATGTTTTTTTTGTTTGTTAACCCTTTCCCTCGTCTTTGCTAATTATGCTTTGGGGTCTGAACATTGTTGACTCCAGAACATAATAAATGTTTTTTAAGACAATTTGGACTGACTTTTTTTCACATTCTGACAGCCTAATTGAGCAAATCTACCTTAAACAAATTTAGGAGATTTTGCCCTTCTCTTCTTACACATATATAAGAGCTGCTATCTTTAGATAAACATTGAAGTGGCTGTGCTCCATTGCTGCACTATGGTTCTTATGTGTGGCTGATCATGGGAGACCTGGAGGTTATACCTCCGCTGATCAATAATTGATTGCATGATTCAAAGGAAAGGCAATAAACTTTTTTCCAAGTTGGGTTAAGTAAATCCTCTTGCAGTTTTTTACTTCCCATTGAAGTATGTAAAAGAGCAGCCAGAAGTAAGCCTCCTCTCCCCAGAAGCCTCAGAACAAGAGGAGTAGCTAGGGGTTCAGCTCAGGGGCGGGCAAAATATCTGAGTGGGCCCCTAACCAGGTAACCCTGATTACAACTATGGTGGTGGATCCTAATAGTGGGGTCAGTAGATGACCGCGCCATTACTAAAAATACATTTCTATGACCAATACTGATCTTACTGCCATATGGTGATCATATCATGGTAGATATCAGACCTGCAGAACATATAAGAGATTACAATACAGTTACAGAGAGTGACTTACAGAGGACGTTCTTTCTGATGGAGTCTTCCACTTTTCCCGTCTTTTCCAACTGGCCCAGATCGACATGACAACTTCTTCCATCCAAGACTTGTATACAGAGATTACAACAAAGACACATTTGACTTCTCCCATTTTCAGCACCGTCCCATATATTCCCAACCTGCACCAACATCTCATCCTTCTGATACCCCTTCTGATTCCGCTCCTGTGTGGTATAAAAACAGTGCTCTCTTACTGCCCCACGTAGTGGTGCTACCAATGTGCCCCTTTAAAAGTAGAATGCCTCCTTTGTGCCTTCTAGATAGTAAAATTACCCCCCCCCCCCAAAAAAAATATTAATGCCCTGTGCAAGTACCCAAGAAAAATGTCCACATTTTGCCCCTAGAACGTAATAATGCCCCATGTGCATCTTTGACGGTCACAATACTCTGAGTGCCCCTATAACAACAATGTTAAGTCCCCACTTAACATTTAACAATGTCCCGAGTCCTTACATATACATAATAATGCTCCCATCACTCCCCTATACACAGTATAATTCCCCCACTGCTCCACTATACACAGTATAATGGACCCACAGCTCCCCTATACACAGTACAATGGCTCCACAGCTACATTATACACAGTATGATTGGCCTAGAGCTCCCAGATACATAGTATGATGTCCTCACTGCTACCCCAAAACTCAGTATAGTGCCCCTCACATTAGTCCTCACACTGTATAATGGCCCCTAAACTCTATAATGGACCTGACATTAGCTCCCAAACAGTATAATGCTCCCACACTTATGATGGCCCCCTCATTAGTCCATACACTTTATGATGGCCCTCACAGTAGTCCCCACACTTTAAGGCCCCCCACATTAGCCCCCATACTGCATGAGGACCCCCCACAATAGTCCTCACACTATATGATGACCCACACAGTAGTCCCCAAACTGTATATTGATCCTCATATTAGCTCCCTTACTGTGTAATGCCCCCCCCACACTGTATGATGGACCCCTCAGTAGTCCCTCCACATTAGTTTCCATGCTGTTTAATGGCCCCCACACTTTGAGGACACCCGCACAGTAGCCCCTAAAATGTATGAAGGCCTCCTCCCCACTGTATGATGGCCCCACAGTCACACCAAGTAAAATAAAAAGCATAAAGCATCATATACTCACCTAGTCCAAGATCCCAATGAGTTCCCTGGGCAGACCAGCGCGTTGTTCTCCATGCACTACCGCTCTCAGCCATGGCAGGATGATGCTGGGGCCAAGGTGCTGGCTCACGCATAGGACACCAGAGTCCTGACGCGGCGAAATGACGGGTCTCTGACATTCTGTGCATGAATTGGTGCCTCGGCAGCAGCATCATCCTGTTGTGGCCGAGAGCAGTAGTGCAGGGAGATTGTGTCTCCTTGCTCTACCACAGATCTTACCTGTATTGATGCGCTACACACACTGATACAGTTAAGGGTAGCGTGGCTCCGGGTGGGCCACTCAGAGCATGGGGCCCAGGGGGCGGTCGCACCCTCTGTCCCCCGGTAGCTATGCTACTGCTCAGAACAGTCACATGTGCCGCCTAATAAATCCGCATGTGAATGAATACAATAAAGTAGTGGTAAATAGCTTACCCTATACCCAACCTGGACATGAAAAATCAGAACTGCAGTGGGAAATGAGTGTACTGCATTGTAGAAAAAAGTCACCTTCCAGTTATAGGGTTTGTTCACACTTTTTTACTATATACACACAGAGATTTTTGAGGAGGTTTTGGAACAGAAACCGGCTATGTGCACACGGAGTCTTTTAGACACCAGCGCAGCTAATAGAGTTTTCTCTCCCAAAGCCAATTTAGGCAAAAGCCAGTGGCTTTTTTCCTGAATCGGCTCCGGCAGCGGTTTTTCTGTTTTTGCACTTTTTTAGTTATTTTCTATTAAGAGGAAAAGCAGCTTCCGAGCAGAATTCACCCAAAAAATTAACCGATGCAGGGGTTTCCGAACCTTGTAGCAGTTAAAAAATGTAACAAAAGACTAAACATATGCTTAGCAATGTCGTTTTTCCATAGACATGCATATTTTCATTCTTTTGATTGATTGTTTTATGATTGTTTTAAGACGGTTTCCAAACACAAGACATTGCATACCTTGCACAGAGCCACTGAGAGGAAACTGAGCGGAAATTCTCCAAATCCTTCTCCAAATGTCAAAATTCATCAAAAACTTGGAGATTCTGCTCAGTGGCTATTTGCACATGAGGTCTTTTAAACTCAGACGAACCCGACGAGTTTTTCAAGTATAAGACTCTTTAGGAAACATTTCCTGATCGTTTTCTGGACATTTTTCTCGCTCCTCTGAATAATGAAAGGACCACTAATGATGACAAGACGCTCAAAAGACACCTGTTTTTTTCTGGGCTTTTTTTGAGCATTCCCATTGACTTGTAGAGAAGGTCTTCTGAGCAAAAAAACGTCAGAAGAATGGACCTAATAAAGACAAAATGAACAATAAGATATGTAATGTAGACCATTCCACAACACTTCTTCTAACTTTTTGAACTGGTGACTGCATTTATAAATAACTTGATCTCATTTGATAGATAATGTGATAAACAGACAATTCACAAATCAATGTATTCAAAAATGTTGCTGTTTTACGAGGTGTCTCCATTCTGTATAACCTGCTGTCCACCGCCTGTTGTCAAGTCTAATCTGTCTGTAACTGCAGAGATGCCAAGATGGCTTACAAGAAGTGGGGCTTTGTCTTTCTGCTCCTGCTCTACTGTCTTTCAAACAAGCATATCAGAGAGGCGGGCTTTTACTTTAGAAGAGAAAAGCCATTGGACAATAGTAGGATGCAAATTGTCTCTTCACAGAGGAAGAGAACTAGAACCCTAGTACCACCTATGGGAAGTAGCAATCCTAAAAGCCAATATTGACTCTTCAAGGAGCCTTATCATATGACTTAGGATAATAGCCAAAACCCAAATCTGATGACAATAGGAGGAGCAATTCATGCTGTGGAGTGCAGGGAAGAAATTTCCAGCACTTAGCACTTAGGTAGGATCTATGCTTTTTCTATGGGATTTGTCTAAAAAGACAGGTATGATTTACATGGAGTTGCTTGCCAAATAGAGATATATTTGAGAAATTAATCAATACAGAGTTTCTAGTTAATAAAAAAAATGATTATAAATGTTGGTAACGCCCTAAGTTGTGCTTGTGGTTTACAATTGTGCGAAACTATATAAATGGCAGGAAATATGTACAATGAACATAATCTGTGAAATGTCATTACATTGCATAATGTGGGAATCCTCTAAATTTAATTGTAATAATAGATTCCTTACACATTATGGGATTCAGGTCCTAAAATATGATATGCCAAGGGTATTTCAGCTGTGTGGACATCTACCAAAGCCAATGAATCTATATGTCTTCTGCACATACTTGATATCAGCCTTATCTAATGCATTGTGATCTAAAGTTGTACATTAAAAAAAACAAATATGTTCCTATTTTTTGTTGAAACAAAACCATGTGTGCTGTGTCTGGTATTGCATCACATCTCCATTCATTTGAAAGCTGCAATACCAGATACATCATATTACATGGAGTAGTGCTGAATCTCAAATCTTACAAAAAAAGAAGACGGATCCAAATTTTTTGTGATTTTCTGCGGGAAAATAAAGCAAAATAATGCTCAGTAGTCATATTGATGAATTATCCAGGATCGAGAAGGAGTTAAAAAAATGTCAAAAATGAGGTTCATCTGTTCCACCATGCAGCCCTGCTCCCATCATCCTTTTTGGTTCTGTGCAGCTTCTTCTTTGGTTTGGTGAGGTCTCTCCATTTGGCATCTTAACCGCCTCTGTTGCAGACTAGACCAAGGACCAGGACTAGGATGTCATGATTCCATAAGACCTAGTATACACTGGAGGTGCCAAAGATGCCTGGTGCCAGAGAAATAGACCACAGAAAACCCAAGAAGAAATGGAGAAAAGGATGAAAGGGAAGAAAGAGGCTGCATTGATCGAAGAAGACGACTGGACTGGAGAGGGCTGCGTGACGGAACAGGTGAGCACAGGATAGTTTTTTTTTTCTTTTACCTGTACCTTTTATGCTTTAGCGTCTGAAGAAACATCAGAATATAATACTTTACAACCAGTTTGCATCAAAATAATTCAACATCAATCGACTTTCCTAGCCTAACTCGAGCAAATCTACCAAATTCTAATTTTGATAGATTCGCGAATCCTTTCTGACAAAGTATTTGTCTCAGCAGTCACGTGCCACTAAGCATCACTGGCTACGGTGGCCACATCCATGATGGTTGTGACCTAATGACTGTAGGACTGGAAGTAACCAACAGGGGTGCAGGCTTGGAGCAATGTGCAAATTATGGTTCTTTGTTATTTTAAACCGTTTCCTCCTCTTGGGCAATCCCTTTATCATATATGCCATCCCATTGCTCTAAGATTCAGTAGGCCTTTAATGGGAGCTAATACAAGATGCGCAATGCAGATTACAAGTAATGGCCTCCATAATGTTCTTGCAGACAGGCCACCTATCCTTGATGCTGATCAATGATCCCCTTCTAAGCCAAACTGTACCGCGAGCAGGGGATAACTGGACATAATGCATCTTAAAACTATTACATGCAGCTATTTAATGACAACATCTCATTTGCAGAAAATCTGTGGCCTTCACATCATGACTCAAAGGTTTTCTTTCTCCTTAATTACTTAACTTACCTTGAACATGAAAACCCGACTGATTAAAATGAAGAAAGTTTGGCAAAACATCAGCGCTTCTCACAGGAAAGTCATTAATAAATGTATCCTGTGGTAACTGCTCATCTGGTAGCATTCAGAAAATTATCCTAAATGTGCAAGAACCGACTGAGTGGCTGACATTCAATCTAGAGAGAAAATTACAGAAATCTCGCTGGACAGAATGGATCTTACATATGTTATGTCCTTGAAAGTACAAGAAAGATATTTGCGGCATGTTACCAGTAGTCGGCCCAACTCCTGAAACCTCTACCACAAGAAGTGACAGCAGAACTAGGAAGGCTTCATGTTTTGTCGCTTGTTGGCTCAACATGATTGGACATCATAGTGAGATGCCATTAACCACTTCGCACCAGAGCCTGTTTTTGCCTTCGTGACCGGGCCAATTTTTTAAATTCTGACCACTGTCAATTTATGAAATAATTACTCTGGAACGCTTCAACAGATCCCCCTGATTCTGAGATTCTTTTTTCGAGACATATTGTACTTCATGATAGTGGTAAAATTTCTTTCATATCACTTGCGTTTATTTGTGAAAAAATCAGAAATTTGGCGAAAATTTTGAAAATTTTGCAATTTTCAAACTTTGAATTTTCATGCCCTTAAATCAGAGAGATATGTCACACAAAATACTTAATAAATAACATTTTCCACATGTCTACTTTACATCAGCACAATTTTGGAACCAAAATTTTTTTTGTTAGGGAGCTATAAGGGTTAAAAGTTGACCAGCGATTTCTCATTTTTCCAACAAAATTTACAAAAACATTTTTTTAGGGACCACATCATATTTGAAATCACTTTGAGGGATCTTTATGACAGAAAATACCCAAAAGTGACACCATTCTAAAAATTGCACCCCTCAAGGTGCTCAAAACCACATTCAAGAACTTTATTAACCCTTGAGGTGCTTCACAGGAATTTTTGGAATGTGGAAGAAAAAAATTAACATTTAACTTTTTTCACAAAAATGTTACTTTAGACCTAATTTTTTTTATTTTCTCAGGGGTAACAGGAAAAAATGGACCCCAAAATTTTTTGTGCAATTTCTCTTGAGTGCGCTGATACCCCATATGTGAGGGAAAACTACTGTTTGGGCGCACTGCAGGGTTCGGAAGAGAAGGAGCGCCATTAGACTTTTTGAATGTAAAATTTGTCTGAATAATTAGCAGACGACATGTTGCGTTTGGAGAGCCCCTGATGTTCCTAAACAGTGGAAACCCCCCACAAGTGACACCATTTTGGAAACTAGACCCCTTAGGGAACTTATCTAGATGTGTGGTGAGCACCTTGAACCCCAAGGTGCTTCACAGAAGTTTATAATATTGAGCTGTAAAAATAAAATTATCACATTTTTCCCACAAAAACGTTTTTCATCCCTTAATTTTGCATTATCGTAGGGGTAATAGGATAAATTGCACCATGAAATTTGTTGTGCAATTTCTCCTGAACACGCCGATACCCCATATGTGGAGGTAAACCACTGTTTGGGCGCACGGCAGGGTTTGAAAGGGAAGGAGCGCCATTTGACTTTTTGAATGTAAAACTTGTTTGAATAATTAGAGGACGCCATGTTGCATTTGGAGAGCCCCTGATGTGCCTAAACAGTGGAAACCCCCCACAAGTGACAACATTTTGGAAACTAGACCCCTTAGGGAACTTATCTAGATGTGTGGTGAGCACCTTGACCCCCAAGGTGCTTCACAGAAGTTTATATTATTGAGCTGTAAAAATGTAATTTTCACATTTTTCCCACAAAAACGTTTTTTATCCCTTAATTTTGCATTATCATAAGGGTGATAGGATAAATTGCACCATGAAATTTATTGTGCAATTTCTCCTGAACACGCTGATACCCCATATGTGGAGGCAAACCACTGTTTGGGCGCACGGCAGGGTTTGAAAGGGAATGAGCGCCATTTGACTTTTTGAATGTAATATTTGTTTGAATAATTAGCAGACGACATGTCGCATTAGGGGAGCCCCTGATGTTCCTAAACAGTGGAAACCCCCCACAAGTGACACCATTTTGGAAACTAGACCCCTTAGGGAACTTATCTAGATGTGTGGTGAGCACCTTGAACCCCAAGGTGCTTCACAGAAGATTATAATAAAGAGCTGTAAAAATAAAATTTTCACATTTTTCCCACAAAAATGTTTTTCATCCCTTAATTTTGCATTATCAAAAATGGGTAGCAGGATAAATTGCACCATGAAATTTGTTGTACAATTTCTCCTGAGTACGCCGATGCCCCATATGTGGGGGAAAACCACTGCTTTGGTGTACGGCAGGGTTCGGAAGAGAAAGGAGCGCTATGTTGGCAGGGATAGGTTGCAGACACCATGTCACATTTGAAGAGTCGCTGACATGCTGAAACAGCAGAAACCCCCACAAGTGACCCCATTTTGTAAACTATACCTCTCAAGGAATTCATCTAGGGAAGTAGTGAGTATTTTTTAATTTTTAAATTTATACCATTGGGCAGTGAAAAAAGCATAATTATATTTTTACCACAAAAAAATGTTTTACCCTCAGATTTTATATTTTCACACAGGGCAATGGGTAAAAATGGTGCCGAAATGTGTCACACAATTTCTTCTAAAAGTGTCAATACCCCATATGTGGCTGTATCGTACCGCTCAGCCATACGGCGAGATCTGGGGGGGGGGAGCGCTATTTGACAATTGGAGAACAAATTATTGTAGAATAGGCATTTGGATTTGGGAGCACAAAATTTTCTGAATTTCTTTTGGGGGGCAAGGGCCATATCGCTTTTCCAGAGCCCTTTTGCTACCAGTAACTTGGAAGTCCCTTATATTTTTAACAGATCATGGACCTGAGTGGGGACTAGCTTTTTTGAGGACTGAGTTGAAGCTTTTATTGGGAACATTTTACGTAACATTTATCCGGCGCTCTAGGCTGAGCACTTACATCGGGGTTTCCATCTAAATTTCCAAGTGATGTAATTCAGATGAAACCCCTGCGGGATCCATTCACTGTAATGAGGCAGCAGAGTTACTCTGGACTCCGTCTGGCCTCTGTTTAGCGGTGTCCTTTTTTTCAGTGCACAAAACTGTGGCCAACCACACTTTTATGCACGCCTAAAAGAAATGACACTGTGGGATCACAAGCCAGACGGCATCCACAGTGGCCTATATCTGCCTCATTACAGGGAATCTTCCGTCATGGGTTCCGTCTGAATCACATATTTCAGAGATTTACACGGAAACTCTGGTGTAAGCGCTTAGCGCAGAGTGCAGGATAAATGTGAGCAGAGCCTTACTGCGATCTTTGGGAGACATAATAAACAAATCAGTAGCAGGTGAAGAATTGGTTTTATTTATTTTTTACGCCGTTCCTCGTGCGGTATAAGTGATTAGACTACCTTATTCTTCGGGTCGGTGCGATTACAGAGATACCAGATTTATATCAGGTTTTTATGACTGACAGCTGTCACACACTAAGAGATGCTTTTTTTTGCAAAATCTAGTTTTTGCATCGCCATATTTTGAGAGTTATAATTTTTCCATATTTCGGCTGACAGAGTCATGTGATGGCTTGTTTTTTGCGGGACGAGTTGACATTTTTATTGGTACCATTTTTGGGTACGTGACATTTTTTGATCGCTTTCTATTCCGTTTTTTGGGAGGTAAAATTAACAAAAACCAACAATTCGGGAATAGTTTTTTGAGGTTTTTTTTTATGCCGTACTGCGTGTGGTAAAAGTGATCAGGCAGCGTTATTCTTCGGGTCAGTACGTTTACAGCGATACTATACTTACTGTATATTTTTTTTATGTTTTGGCGCTTTTACACAATAAAACAATTTTATAGAAAAAATATTTTTTTTGCATTGTTTTATTCTGAGCGCTATAACTTTTTTATTTTTCGGCTGATAGAGCTGTATGGCGGCTTTTTTTTTTTTGCGGAACAAGATGACGTTTTCAGCGGTACCATTTTTATTTCCATTTTGCTTTTTGATCGCATTTTTTTCCACTTTTTGTTTGGCAATATGATGAAAAAGCATTTTTTTTGCTCCGTTTTTTATTTATTTTTATTACGGTGTGCACAGAAGGAGTTAATTAGTGTGACAGTTTTATAGATCGGGTTGTTTCAGACGCGGCGATACCAAATATGTGTACTTTTTGGTTTTGCATAAATATACGGATTTATTGGTTTAATATTTTATTTATTTATTTTTATTTATTTTGTGATTTTTTTTAACAGTTTAAAAACATTTTTTTTAACTTTTTTTTTACATTTTTACTTAGTCCCTGTATGGGATATTAATTTTTATTTTTCTGATCACTGATCTCATGTAATGTAATAGACATGTATTACATTACATGAGATCTTCGCTGACTGTTTCACAATCAGAGTCTCCTGCCAGGCTTCAGCTGCAGGCTGACCCTGGCAGGACACCATATATGGCAGATCTGGAGGCGGTCATGTGACCTCCAGCTGCCATAGCAACGCCAGGTACTGGAAGGTATTAGGGGTCGTCGGAGAGGTAAGTAAGACGACCCCCTCTCCTCTATCTTCTATATGCCGCGATCACTATAGATCGCGGCATATAGAACATAGCAAAGGGTTAACATCATTGGGACCTGATCCAATCAGGTCCCGATGATGTCCCCTGTCAGAGCTAATGCTCTGCACCGGAATCGCAGCACTTGCAGGACCCTGGGGGTCCTGAGTGCTGCGAGACCACCCACTGTTTTTAAACGTCGGCGCTGCACAGAGCCCAGCAAGCGCCGACGTTTATCTACAGTGGGCGGTCGGGAACGGGTTAAAGAAGTTGTCCACTACTTGGCCAACCCCTTCTCATACCCCATGCATGGCTCCGATAAAATAAGAAAGCTTATACTCACCTCCCATACCAGCATTGTTCCCGCGGTGTCGGCACTCGCATTCCCGGGGCTCTCATGCGATTGTTATAACATGTGAGCCCTGCGCCCAATCACCACTGGCGTCACTGTTCCCGCCTTTGTACGGATAAGTAATTAACAGGGAGTGAGCGGCAGCCCCAGTTCTCGCTTTTTGTTAATTACTTAACCGTACGAAGGTGGGGACAGTAATGGAACGCCGCTGGCACGGGGGTGAGTGTAAGCTTTCTTATTTTATCAGCGCCAAACATTTAGATCAAGAAGGGGTTGTGGATAACCCCTTTAATGTCTTCAATGAAGCCTGCCCTTTTAGTGAGTGACGTGTGCTATATGCTCTTCACTCTTCTGCAATATCATTTTCCCTCCTTTGCTTGACTTTTTCCAGTTTGTCCACATTTTCCATTTTTCCTTTTTGGTTCCTCACTCTTTTTTGGACAAACTATTCCCCTACAGCAGTCACTTCACATGAATTAACAATAACTAATGTTGATTTGGCCTCTTTAAAATGGTTGTCCCATTTTAACTATTTTTAGTCCACTGGATCAGTAATGTATAAAATAAGAAAATAAGCTTTACTTACCATTCCCATGTCCACCGCCATTCCAGTCTTTGTTGATCAGTTACAGCAGTGATGTCTGGCCAATAGGGCTACAGTTCAACACTCAGCTTAAAGGCTCAGTCAATGTGGATGATTGGCTCAGTGATTGGCTGCAGCATTGTATAGTTGACATCACTACTGCTGCCGAACAACAAAGACATGAGCAGTTGCAGAGAGGGACACTGGATTATTTTATACATCCCTGAGCCTATGGGCTAAAATAGTTGAAATGGAACAACCTCTTTAAGTGTTGGATGAAGTGTTGTAACGCCACTACCACTGGACTTTGGAGCAGTGGAAATGTGTTCTGTGCAGTGACGGATGACACTTTTATATCCGGCGTCTGCTGGACAAGTCTGGGTTTGGAGAATGCCAGGAGAACGTTACCGGCCTGGCTGCATTGTGCCATCTGTAATGTTTGGCGGAAGAGGGATACTGCTATCGTTTTTTTTGTCAGGTGTCTGCCTTGGTTCAATAGTTCCGGTGAAGGCAAATGTTAATGCTCAGCATAAGAAATTTTGGAGATTTGTAGCTTCGAAGGTTGTGGGAATAGATTGGGGAAGACCCTTTTCTGTTCCCCATGACTGTGCCCAGTGCACAAGGTCCATACCGACATGGATGGGGGAGTTTGGTGAGGAAGAACATGACAGAGCCTTGACCTCAACCTCATCCAACACCTGTGGGATGAGCTAAAATGGAGCTTGTGAGCCTGGTCCTTTCCTAAAACATCAGTGTCTGACCTCTCAAATGCTCTTCTAGATGAAAGGGCAACAATTCACACAGATGACTCCAAAATCTTCAAGAAAGTTTTCCTGGAAGAGTGGAATCTGTAAAGGAGGATCATCTCGAAGTTAATGTATATACATTTAGAATGGGGTAGTCATAAAAACTCTCGAAGGTCCAATTTGCAGGTGTCCCAACACTTTTGTTCATACAGTTTACTTTACAATGGAAGCTTTTTCCACTCTTTTTGGATAATGATTGAATGCTCCTTTCACAACGAATGTGCAATCCTGCTCAGCAGATATAAACCAAAATTATAGGTCTGGGTGAGATGAACTGAAATTTTATCCACAATGAATTCCTTTATTCATGCGGGGATTAGTAGTTTGTAGTGAAGAGGAAGGTGGGGGGCATTGGGGAAATATGTGCCTATCCTTAGCCGCAGACATGGACATATTCAGGATTATTGTTAAATAGCTGCGGTTTTGACAGCCATGGTCGATGTAGTTCTGTTGTGAGTTTGCTGCTTCGGTCCTTATGCTAGAACAGTTTTACAATATATTGTGCATCATTTCTGTAATTTCAGAAAAAACATAAGAAAATGAATCAGTATTCTGGTCACTTGTTCACAGAAAAATTAATGTATCGATGGTATATATCTTGTTTAACCAAAATTCATGGTCACCATATACCCATAAAGATATACTTTATTGATTAAATCTTAAAATTGAAATACAAATCAAATAGTTTAAAAACCAATGACATGTCACATTGATGGTGCCTCCAGCTGCCGGGTGAAAAACTAACTGCCACGCTCGCAGGTGGCGCATGTGGTTCATGGACCCACTGTGCCACGGTTTGCCTGGGAGGGGCTTAACTAAGAAACTATCTGGTGTTCACTAAGCGAGCTAAGCGACTCCAAATGGTGGAGTCAGGCTTGTGCAGCAGGTATCCAAATGCCCAGGTCCTCCACAGTACCGCAGCTGCCGAGTCCAAGGGGTCGGGTTCACTGGATGGGGTGACGTAACTGGAGTCACTGATGAGCAAGATTCGAAGACTGATGGACAGTCTGGATAACGTACATGTCGGAAATAAACTGCGTGTCTGAACATGAACCTATCGGGATATGATTCAGATACTGCCAATGCTTTTACAGGGTTTGGGTACTGCTGGAGTGGCCACAGGATCATGTACAGACTACACAGGCTATAGGGAGTATACTGAATAGGGGAATACTAATTTGGACTAAGGACAAGAGACCTGGCAACATACAGCTGCGCACACTACTACTACAAACTAACTATAGGAGTTGCTCAGGCACCTTCCTATTGGGGAGGGTGCCTTGTATGCAAGATGCTTTCCAGCTATTGGCTGGGGGCATCTTTGCAGGTGCGTCGCTGCTCTTTCAAGAGTAGGAGAGTGCGTGCACTAGGGGCACCGCTGGAAAACAGTGCAGCGTGCACAGTGGAAGGAGGAGCACAAGGATGCTGCCGTGGCTGGGCCGGTGAGTATGTTGGCGCCCCGCATGGAGAGAGCAGGGGGACAATGAGGGGGCATCGACAATGGACTTTACACCAGCGATAGAAAATAGGAAAGGAAAATAGGGGAAGCAGTACCATATATAGATATCAACCACCATTTAAGTATATTTTGGGTAATATCACCCTACTGAAAAGGGTCCTGATGATGCCCTACACGTGGAATCTACCTGTCAGCAGAGGTTGGCACCCTAACTTAACGCAAATAGTGCACCGTAAATTGTAATTAGTCCTACTAAAGTGAGTTTAATCCAAATTATCATTATTCCATAGACAAGAGATTAATTTAGTCATGTATCGGTACCTATAGCTATTAGACAACATACTATTTCCAATGCAAGTTACAGATATCCAAATGAATGTTCCCCATTATTCTTTGTAACCTCACAGGCATCCTGATGGAAGTTTAGTCAGAAGAAATATATATACAATGTACAGTATCCTGGTCACATTTGGAAACAACAGTGTATAGTTAAAGTCAACATAAAAAGTTGAGTAACTTTGCAAATAGTTTACTTTCCTGGTATTGGTCCTAAGTATGGGAATAACTAAAGTGTGTGCAGAGGTCACACCCAGGCCCTGGAGTCGGGGGAGACCAAAAAGTACCTTTTCCCAATTTGAGCTCTGAAAGCAGCCACCAGGCACCTCTGACTGTATGTGTCCCCAAGCTGAATAACATTGTGTTCATGCTAAAACCCAACATGTCAAATCTTGTTTCCTCTCAAACATATCCAAGCCTTGTACAGTCCTACAGACATTGCAGGATCTGCTGACAATTATCTGATTTTATGTCAAGCTTGGAATGTATAATGCAACTCTCTACTTTGGCTTAATGTTTTATCCAAAGGGCAACCACAAGTCTTGTTTCTTTCCTGGTAGTTGAACAGTTAAAGCGGACCCGCTGTTCTCCTGAATCAGGCTTTGTTTCTTTTTTGTTCCTGCGCCTCTCCGTTCCTGAGATAGGCCCTTTCTTCTCTGTATATAAATCTAGCCTTGTTAGCCAAGTGAGTGTGGTCCTTAATTCTCATTGATGACCAATCCCTGATAGCTAAAAAGACTAGATTTATATTTACAGAAGAGTTGCTATTATCTCTGGAACAGAGAGGAACAGGAATAAATATTGAATAACATCAGATCCAGGAGAATATTTACACCATTAATCGAACATTTACACCACAGAAGTAATAGTTTCAGAAACTAAAAAGGAAACACAAAATAAACAAAAAAACAGAGAATGTTAGGAGATTTTCAAGATTAAAAAGGTTCTATGTATGTATGAGGGTGGTTAAATGTTTTCAATAATTCTTGAGAACAGCTAAAATCTAAAAAATAGTCACATGTAGGTTCAAATTTACAAAGCGATTTTGCTACACCTGGAAGTTAAAAAACTTGATTTTTTACAATGCTATTATCTTCATGATACCTTTTACATGGTTACATTTCAATGGCTTACAGTGTCCATTTTAGGACATGATCAGATATGAAAATCAAACATCAGAATGATGTCAGTTTGAGGCTAAATACCCTGTCTGAGAACTGATTTTGATAAGCGATTTTGACAAGTGACTTTGACAAGTGATTTTGATATGTGACTTTGACAAGTGACTTTGATAAGTGACTTTGATATGTGACTTTGATAAGTGACTTTGATAAGTGACTTTGATATGTGACTTTGATAAGTGACTTTGATATGTGACTTTGATAAGTGACTGATATCTGACTTTGATAAGTGACTGTGATGAGGGAGTTTGATAAGTGACTTTGATAAGGGACTTTTACAACTGTAATAGTAATAATAAAAAAGTCACTGTTCACTGATGGGACTTGAACCCAAAACTCTATGTCTAGAACCCAGTGCACTAACCATTGAGCTATAAACTCAGTTGAATAAATCTAGGCGTTCTATTTGATTATGAGATTTACAGTGCAAACCTTGTCTGAAACTGATTGGGACTTTCAGAAATACTTCCTCAAAGCCAACTTCAAATGATGTGTGAGTCTGATGTGTGACTTTCTTCCAACATCAGAATCAGAATCACAATGACTTTTAGTCACCCTGTCAAATGGCCAGTCTGGTCCAGACTACAGAAGTACTGAAGGTCAAATGAAGATTCATTGCACAAAACATTGTTCATATTGTGCCTTGGTGGCTATTCTATTTATGTAGCTTGTCTGGCAGGATATAAAGTTTATGGACATCTATGCAACTGAAATTGTGTAAGCAACACAATGCAATCATTCATTAGCTCAAAATGAAGATTTATTTGGCGCTTGCTATATTTGCAGTTTGATTGGTGGGGGGGATGGACACTTTAGGATTAGTACAAAAAAAGAAAAGATTCCTACTAATTACTCTTAATTTAAGGCACCAATACTTTAATCTAATTAAAGGTCGGTGCTCGTCTCTCATAGATCTCTTAAAGAAAGAGAAGACGCATAATAAGATAACAACCAAGCATATCTGTCAGAGCCAAGTCTGAGGAAGAACAGACCCTTCGAAGATGATGAGAGGTCGTTGGACATTGACACATAGCATTGTCTGTCCAAGTTTTCTATATCCGTAGCATATTTCGTTTGAACCCTAAGAAATGTATTTTTGTATTTCTATGAGCCTTGAGCTGCCAGACGTTTCTTACATTGTTTTTATGATGTATATACTGATGTTAGCCATATAATGTCTGAATTCCAAATACAATCCAGGCTTCATTTCTGAATAAGTAGATAGAAGAGACCATGAGTCGGTCACCAATTTATCAAATGTTATAAAAGTATAAATTGTCCTTCTTATCTAGAATTCCCATTAATGGT
The DNA here is from genome assembly GCF_046119375.1 of Phyllobates terribilis. NCBI lineage: Eukaryota > Metazoa > Chordata > Amphibia > Anura > Dendrobatidae > Phyllobates > Phyllobates terribilis. The sequence continues at coordinate 723,648,817 of NW_027362764.1, read as the reverse complement.
CATTAGGAAATGCAGAATCTTACCAACCTTTGACGAACCTATGCTTTATCTGTTTTTTTTTTTTTTTTCAAGTGATGGATTTGGAGCTTCATTTTATTTAAAACCTTTTCCCATGTATCACAATTAGAAAGCTGCCAGGAGAAATTAGGAAAAAGTCAACTTCAACAAATGACAATGCCGGTCAAGTATGCAGTGAAATGTTTATACAGATGATCAATTAGAGGCTATACCCTGTCAGATACAGTGAAGGAAATAAGTATTTGATCCCTTGCTGTTTTTGTGAGTTTTCCCACTGACAAAGACATGAACAGTCTATAATTTTAAGGGTAGGTTAATTTTAACATTGAGAGATAGAATATCCAAAAATAAATCAAGAAAATCACATTGTATAAATTAGATACATTTATTTGCATTTTGCAGTGTGATATAAGTATTTGATTCCTCTGGCAAACAACACTTAATACTTGGTGGCAAAACCCTTGTTGGCAAGCACAGCAGTCAGACGTTTTTTGTAGTTGATGATGAGGGTTTTTCACATGTCAGGAGGAATTTTGGTCCACTCCTCTTTGCAGATCATCTCTAAATCATTCAGATTTTGAGGCTGTCGCTTCGCAACTCGGAGCTTCAACTCCCTCCATAAGTTTTCTATGGGATTAAGGTCTGGAGACTGGCTAGGTCACTCCATGACCTTACTGTGCTTCTTTTTGAGCCACTCCTTTGTTGCCTTGGCTGTATATTTTGGGACATTGTCTTGCTGGAAGACCCAGCCACGACCCATTTTTAATGTCTTGGTGGAGGGAAGGAGGTTATCACTCAAGATTTTATGGTACATGGCTCCATCCATTCTCCCATTGATGTGGTGAAGTAGTCCTGTGCCCTAAGCAGAGAAACACCCCCAAAACATAATGTTTCCACCTCCTTGCTTGACAGTGGGGACGGTGTTCTTTGGGTCATAGGCAGCATTTCTCTTCCTCCAAACACAGCGAGTTTAGTTAATGCCAAAGACCTCAATTTTTGTCTCATCTGACCACAGCATCTTCTCCCAATAACTCACAGAATCATCCAGGTGTTAATTGGCAAACTTCAGATGGGCCTGCACATGTGCCTTCTTGAACAGGGGGACCTTGTGGGCACTGCAGGATTTTAAACCCTTAAGGCGTAATGTGTTACCAATGGTTTTCTTGGTGACTGTGGTCCCAGCTGCCTTGAGATCATTAACAAGTTGCCCCCGTGTAGTTTTAGTCTGATCTCTCACCTTCCTCATTATCCAGGATACCCCACGAGGTAAGATTTTGCATGATGCCCCAGATCGATGTCGATTGACAGTCATTTTGTATTTCTTCCATTTTCTTACTATTGCACTAACAGTTGTCTCCTTCTCACCCAGCGTCTTACTTATGATTTTGTAGCCCATTCCGGCTTTATGCAGGTCTATGAACTTTTCCCTGACATCCATAGAAAGCTCTTTGGTCTTGCCCATGTTGTAGAGGTTAGAGTTCAACTGATTAAATGAGTCTGTGGACAGGAGTGTTTTATACAGGTGACTATGTAAGACAGCTGTCTTTAATGCAGTTAATGAGTTGATTAGGAGCGTCTAACTGGTCTGTAGGAGCCAGAACTCATAATGATTTGTAGGGGATCACATACTTATTTTTCACTGCAAAATGCAAATAAATTTATCTAATTTATACAATGTGATTTTCTTGATATTTTTTGGGATATTCTGTCTCTCAATGTTGAAATTAACCTACCCTTAAAATTATAGACTCTTCATGTCTTTTTCAGTGGGCAAACTTACAAAAAAACAGCAAGGGATCAAATAATTATTTCCTTCACTGTATCTGGCAAAAATGGATTTATTCAGTTGTATTTTTTTTATAGAGATGAGAAAATCGATTCGATGCAAATTGAGTTTGTGTTTGAATTTTAGGAAATTCACTTATCCTGACAAATTCGAACAATTTGTGATTCGATTCACCCAAATCTAAAAAAAATATGCCTACCACCACTTTACAAACTGCAGGAGATTGCATCAGCCACAAAAGGCTCACAGAACTTCAGACGTGACCATGCGGGCTTCTATATAATGGCTTGCAGCTATCATATGGGATAACGGTACAGGGTAAATGAACCTGAAACTAATAATAATAATAATAATAATAATAATAATAAAAAACAGTTTCTAAAAAAGGGTTACATTTTGCACAATTTTTTAAGAAGCTTTCAAAACAGCAAGCCTGTTGCTAATCCTAAAAAAACATAAAAAGGAAACGTTTTTGGATGACTTGTTAAAAAAAGCCATTGTTTCTTATATTTTCCAAAAGCAAACCTGTTGCTGATTCCAAAATAGGAATACTTTTTGGAAGGCTTGTTAAAAAAGTAATTGCTTCTTCTCTTTACAAAAAAAGATAATTTTTGGAAGGCCAGTTAAAAATGTATAGTGTCTTCCTTTATCAAACAGCAAACCTACTGTTACTTTCCAAACAAGGATAATTTTTGGACCACTGTTTGCCAAAAAGCCAAGACTTCTTCCATGTACGTTGCCTCTGTATAAACAAGGGCACAGCAATCAACTGTTCCCATAAATGAAATAATTTTTTAATCATTTTTACATTTTAAAATGCATGAAAAAGTTTACAGTGTATTACTAAACAGGCTGTTTGTTACCACCAGCTACCATTTGTTTACCCATTGTTGTATATGTTGCGGTGATTTGGACATTACTAAGTCTGTGTTTCCTTTAAAGAGATTGAATGCAGTTCAATATAGTCCTAGGAGACATCAAAGTGTTACACCCATCTATTAGGGCAATTGAAGGCTTTGCAGTACTGCAATTTGAGATACATTGACTAGCTGCAAATCTAATTCCTTTGAATAATTTAATGAAGCTGGCAAATTCTTAATTCAAAAGATTTGCGCATGCATATATGTTAGCCTAATGACTAGTCAACCTGAATATAAAAATATTGCAAACACGAGTATGCCCTTTACGACTTTTCCTGTTTTAACACACAATGTATATATGAATGTGCAAGGATTTGGTACATGGAGTGTGGTCATTGAAATCTGAAATAACACAAATGACCTTACATGCTCAAATGATCTTGCCTGTTGTGTGTTTTATATAAATATGTGCTTCATAAATTTGGGTCACACGTGGGACAAATTAAGCCACAAGTATTAGCTAAAAACTGTTGCACATGAGAAACACTTGTAGAAAATTAAGATCAGAGGCTTTAGAAATATGGCACATATGCTTGTTCCTTCATCTATGAATGTTTTTACAGGTTTGAGCCAATGTACTGGTTTCAAAGTGTCGATTTTTTACTCAAGCCATCAGAGTGGGACATCTGTTCATCCTTAGACCCCCGTAGACTTCCATAGACTGGTATCAAGATCTAACAGAGCGGTTAACTCTCCATAAGACATCAACATCATCATATGATAAATTTTTAACACTAAACTCTTTTGAACCAACTTGAGATGTTTCATGAAGGAATTTCAAGTATTCAGGAAAGTTGTGATCACAGAAATCCTAATTTCCTTAAAATTGATTGGACATCAATGGAGAATCCAAAATCCCTGAAGATCCCTCAGCTTCGTATGCCACAAGATATCTTGTTATTGTACTTCTTTGCTTTATCTATTTTATCTTTGAGTGTTAGGCTTTGGTTTTGACCTTCATAACCTTCAGATTTAAAGTCACCCAATACGTCACATTAAGTTTGTCAGCCACTCTGTCCCTTTCAAAAATAATGGTGCCACATGTTCTTCTCATGTTATAACAGATATGGGCTCTATGTTCAGTTCAGTCTAAAGCAAATGATTTGCTTTAAAGAAGATTTGTCACCACTCCTGACATGTCTGCTTTAGTACATGTAATTAATTGTATTATCTATGATATAAAACAGCACGTTTTCTTACAACTTTACGTTGTGCATTCCTCTGTTAATTCTTCTAGATTTTATAAATAAATTGACAATTGGGACCAATAAGTGAAATCTCTGGCAGACTCTTTAAGGACACATCCTTTTGACGTCGGCGTAGGTAAAACGCAGTTGTCAATTATTTATGAATTTCAAGGAAAAATAACAAAAAAAATGCTCAATTCAGAATTGCAAGAAAAGATGCTTCATAATTCTTATTTCAGGGGCAACACCAGAGCTTATTATACCTGACAAGTCAGAGGAGGTGACGGAGTCTTTTTAACGCTCCTAGGTTTAATGATGCTGAAAACTTGAAAGCCTTGTAAGACGATACCTGTGTTTAAACTGAATCTCCTGGGGTTGAAGGAGAAAGAAGTCAAATCAAACAAATGTCAGGAGCTATATAGTTATCAAGACGACGCTTTTTTTAAAATTGGAGCTGCTCTTAAAGCAGCGGTCTTCTCTTTTATTGGCACCGCTCCGGTCGGTCTTCAATGCAAGTCTATGAGAGCCAGAATGAGACCAGAATGAGGCTTTCTCAGACTTACACTGGGAGCTTGTGACAGTTACCGCTGACTTTCGGTTAATCAGGACATACGGTCACAAGATGGTGGATCGGGATTGGAGCGGTACAGGGAAGAGCTGGAGACAGTGGCTAAAAAATATAATACTAGGGTAAGGCACCTTACGTTAGTGGCACCACTCCAGCGCTGAAATACAAAAAGACACTGGAGTGGTGCTTTCCATCTGGGCAATAGGAGAGTGGAAGATTCTCTTCATGATGTCCATGTGCCCTAATAGACATTCATGTTATCTGAGAATGAGTAAATCTGCAAAAATGTTAATTCACAGATTCGCTCAAATTTGTCCAGGAAATTCATTCTGCTTTCAATTGAATCAATGAGAATCGAAAGTGCCCTTATTATGTTCCAGGGTCTCTCTAGACCCCAGAGCATAATAAACATAGGGTATAAAAAATAAATATAAAAATAATACTCAACTTGCCCTCATTTTCCCTGGGTAGTGTGCCACCCGATCCTCACAGTTCCAGTCCGGTCTTCAGTCAGAGCAGGTGTTCAGTCTTCTTCACAGCTCTGATAGTCATAGGCACCTTCTGTGCTGATTAGCCTTTATTTTTGCTGGATTTACACAAAGAAATTGCAAATAATTTTTTATTAACCCAAATCCAATTTTTTTGCGAAGTTCTGACAAATTTATAATCCAAAAGGAGAAAATTAGCGGCACTCAATACCAGGAAGATGCTAATCTATTATTCTAGCCTGAATAGACAAATCAGGACAACAGAGAAGAACCTCATCACCAGTTTCATAATTTTGAATGGTGAAAGAAGACTTCATTATAATACATATGTACACATGTGATTAGTTGGGAAAATATCACTAAACCTTCCTAGAGGTTATTCATGACTTGCCATCTGTCTAGTGAGGTCTAAGCCTACTTAATTGGAGAACATCTAACACAGTGGAGCCATTTAAGTTGAATTGGCCCTTAGTAACATAGAGACAAAATTCTGGCATTCATTGTACATATGTTCTATAGATAAACTTGAGTGAACTCATTAATTTTCCTTGTCCATGTCTGATATTCCCTATTTCACTGTTTCTTCATTGTAGATCACTAGTGATAAAGGAGCCACTTACACTCAATGGTGTCTCATAAATGGAGGTCTTGAGAGTTAAGGTGCCATGCACACTGATTACTGATGTTAGGCATAAAAGGAAATGCCTCCATGATGGTTGTCAGGCAAAGTGATCATTTTAGTATAAAAAGGAATAGGAAGAATAAATGCAAGTACTATTGATGGTGGCCTACAAGAAGAGTAAAATTATATTTATCAATTTTACAATACTATCACAACACCAAACCTGTCAAGTCCAAATAATGAGTGAATGGAAAGTCAGCATAAAATCAATCTAATCCATTCAGTTCCCATTCTGGGCCTTACATTACCTATCAGAGACCTTCAATGTCATGCTGAAATGTCCACATTGGCCTAATCATAGTAATAATGATCTTGCTCATGATGCTCCATAAGAGACCTTGAAATTTGACAATAGCTCTCAGAGGAAAGCAAAGAAACTGGCTTTGAAGTTCAACAAGAAAGATCCTTCTGTCATCACTGGTTGAGAAGAGTCATGATGGCCCCATACTGTCACACAAGGTGTGGGAAAGACTTAGTGCAACACAAAGGGAAGAAGGAAAGGGAGCCCAGACTCTAGGGAAAGGGGGGAAATGGAGACCTCCTAGGTTGATCTAGCATGTCTCCCCTAACGTCCCTGTATTGGCTCTTCACAAATCGCCGCACGCGTGCCTTGCCCTGTCTTTCCCTGGCGTATGGCTAGGGAAGGGAGGAGATGAGCACTAGTAGATCTCCAATAAACACTATATACAACAAGGGTACACAAACAGGGGGAAATTGCTTATCTTTAGATGACTCCAGACAAATGTGCATATGTCCTCAAGCACCAGAGAGGATGAAGTACTGCTCTTGCTAAGCCTTCACAAGTAGTAATGAATATCGCCGGCACCTCCCTCTAGAACACACAAGGTATTTATACACCCAGGTGGGGTGTTAATTAGCCAGAGGAAGGTAGCCGCTAACGAGACAGGCTCTAAGAAGATGTCTGTAATGCCAAATGTAGAGATATCCTGCAGTCAACTGCAGGGCGACTGTCTGTCACTTCTGACACACCTGTGACACTTACTCATTAATATCAAACAAACCTGATCAGCCTATGATCCAATGCGTATGGGGGTCTCCTGATTCTCTGGTGATAGATGATGTCAGGGGAGAGGAGAATCTGGCATGTTAAATTACAACATCTGATCTTTTTGTTTCTGAAGGAGATAAGCCACCGCCAGAGTTGTCTGGCAACATTTTCTTCCCCTCTCCCCATTTAAACACATGCCTACTCGGCTATGCTGAGCATTTATGTGTAGTGTATGGGAATATGAGGACAGATAGCTGTTAGCTGACTAAACGTGCTGGACAGCTATCAGAGAAGTATGGGCAGCTTTACTAGAAGCAACTGCATGAGGACTACATAGTCAATCAAATTAGAGAGTAGTCTGTGTACACTCAGTCATTTATTCAGAATTATACATAATATCACTTGTGTACTACCAATAACACAGACTTTTGCAGCCTTGCTTGGTTCCTTCTGTGCGGTTGGGACTTTTTTGACCTCTATTAACCGGCAATGTTTGTTTTTTTCCAAATTTATCACTAACATTCTGATTGGAGTGGTTAGACCTCAGTCCAGTTTCCGACAGGAAATAAACATTTACATAAATTAATTGGGATGGGAAACCAGCAGGTTTGAGATGTTCTGTAGTAAGTTCTGAGGAGGGAAAATAAAATCAGATCTTGGACTCTTTCCACACTGGAGTAATTCCTTTGATACTTCCCATAGACATTGGAGATCTTGGATGATCTTAGAATTTCCTTATGTCTTTGGGACTGTTAGACTTCCTCAGGTCAGGATAAAGTTCTGTATTATACCCCCCAAATAAATACCCAGACCAATCTTTCTGTATCTTTTCCACTTGGCTGAACCTGGCTTGACCACTTTGGGCCATCTATTTACCAGTTTGGCCATTATATGATCATGAGCAGATCTTGGAATGAGTGTTGGGACTAACAGCAATCAGCTGTAACCTGCAGAGAAACATAACAGCAAGTGCTCAAGTTTTCTACAGTGCCACCACAGGAGAAACGAAGCATTACACAGCTCTGATTTACATCAATGTGCTATACGGGTAATTCTGCGTCCTCCAACGTGAGAAACACTTTGTAGAATAGATACTTTCTGATCTGATGATAGATGATTTTCTTGAACCAAGTTCCCTTTATAAACTCACTAATAGGATATTTTAAAATTGATTTCTAAACCAGACAATTTTTCAAATAATTTTTCATATGGGCTCATATAACTTAGCAATGAATATAATCCATCCTCATGCATATGGTATATCCTAAAGTTTGACAGATTTATTAAAATTACAATTTCAGTTTTACTACATCTGTGGAAGAGCAAGGGCAACTTTTATCCCCCTTCGTGTTAAATCCAAGGAGCACTCATTGCCATCTGCTGCTGGATACCTTCTTAAAGTTGATAAATAGCAACTGACTTTGACTCTGGAAGAGTTAATTTAGTTCCCATGGAGCATTGGAATTTATCACATCTCTGGAATTAATTGATAGATAAGCCCCCCTAACAATCACAGGTTTCCTAATCCTTCAGGAGATGGCACAATCCTCAATGACAGAATGCAGATCCTGGGCTTGTTCTTGCATTGTCTTAACATTTACAATAGGTTTAGGGTTCCCAGTTTTATTGGAAAGGATTGTGTATGACAGCCACATCTGGAGCGCTCGCCCGCACCGGCTGTATACAGTACCTATACATCTGTGGAATGTATAGAAATAGCTTACGTATCCACCACACAAAACTTTTCTGAAATGCCAGGAGTGGCAGAAAAGTTTTAAAAGGTAGATACATTAGAAGGTTTATTATATTTTTTTTAGGAGATTGGGACTTCTGGGGATTTTCCAATTTGAAAAAAAAAAGCTTGGTGACCTAATGGGTGCTGGAATAACTATCTTTAGCATTTGTCATACAGCATCATTACTCTCAGAGGAGACCATAATAACTGAATAATCTTGACTCCATACAATGAATTCAGGTTTTGCAATTAATTAAACTACTGCCTAAATAGTATCCCTTTTTCATAGAGACATCATAGAGGTGGTAACGTACCTCTCTTATCCAGAGTATAAATCCTGGAACAAGGAGACTACTTATTACATGATTGCATACTGATTGTAATGCTCCGCCTGTAATACTATATTTCTCCTGTAGCGGTCACTATGCCTGTCAGATTAATTGAAAAAATGGGCTATATTCATAAGACACCTCTTTTAATATAAATTTCAAATCACTTTTGCAATAAAAATGACATACGATTATTGGGTGGAGAGAGTACATTTTGGCTCTAAATTGGTCTAAACTCTATAAGGAATTTGCTGATTGATTAGAAAACCAGTTGCAGTATTTTAATGGAAATTATTTCCTAATATGAAGTAAGGAAAACTTTCAATTGGAGAGTAACCTAAAGCTCCTGGTCTCCAATACAAAATATGTCAAAGGGGCCCCACCTGCCATGTGTCATACTTCTGGTTCCAAACTGTTGTGCGTATGACCAGCTATACCACACTTTACTATATAAAATTGCAGTGCCAGCATGGCTCAGCTATTCCAAGGTGCTGTCTACACGCTCGGCTTTGCTATACCAAGGTGCCTGTCTGCCTGTTTAAATACATAGCTGTAGTGTTCCAAGGTGCTGTCTACACACTCGGCTTTGCTATACCACGGTGCCTGTCTGCCTGTTTACATACATAGCTGTAGTGTTCCAAGGTGCTGTCTACACACTCGGCTTTGCTATACCAAGGTGCCTGTCTGCCTGTTTACATACATAGCTGTAGTGTTCCAAGGTGCTGTCTACACACTCGGCTTTGCTATACCAAGGTGCCTGTCTGCCTGTTTACATACATAGCTGTAGTGTTCCAAGGTGCTGTCCTCACACTCGGCTTTGCTATACCAAGGTGCCTGTCTGCCTGTTTACATACATAGCTGTAGTATTCCAAGGTGCTGTCCTCACACTCGGCTTTGCTATACCAAGGTGCCTGTCTGCCTGTTTACATACATAGCTGTAGTGTTCCAAGGTGCTGTCTACACACTCGGCTTTGCTATACCAAGATGCCTGTTTACATGCACAGCTGTAGTGTTCCAAGGTGCTGTCCACACACTCTGCTGTACCAAGGTGTCTGTCAATACACGCCATTCCATGTGCAGTCCAGCATATTCAGCATCACTGCTCCTCTTTGTTACATGTGATGTCCATCATATTGAGCTCTTATATTTCACAAAGCTCCGGTAAATCTACCTCACCAGGTGAGCCATAACATTTATTCCTCAGTACCCCGAATGACTTTGCCCCTGCTTCCAATATAATCTAGTAACTTATAATAAAATGAGAAGACTTTCATCTGCGGTCCACTTACTGTGTTCCCAGCATCCTTTGCAAGCTGTGCCATAAGCTATATACAGTATATACTTCCAGGGTAAATCGCACTTTGAGGTTCATTCACTTTGTAGCGGTGTTTATAGGCTGGAGGTCTCATTCCAAATATAAAAGATATCTCTTTTTTTCTATCTTTCTACACCGAGATTTGCATCTATTTCCATATGATTTTCGTTCTACCCCAAGGCTTGGATTGTATAGGAACTTTTGTATCCACTGAATATGTCATAACACATTAAAACCATATTGGAAGCTGTCAGTCGTCCAATGTTCCTAAATCTATAACATTCCTATAAAGCCCCAAGGACTCTATAATTCTTCTTCCTCTAACGATACGGGCTACATAATCCCCAGTAATTTACAGAAGCCTTAGGATAAGCTGATCCCCTATCTCCTTTATACGTCTCTTCTGGAGAATTATAGCTCAGCACACACAATTTTCTTCATTAGCGAGGTTGAAGTATATGAACCCTGACTGATTGGATCCCTATAAAAACAACATTATCTCCATAGAGAAACTCTTAGCCTTAACCGGGATTCAGTATTGTGGATACATTCAGAGATCTCAGCGGGAAATCTCTGTTTCTGGAGGGTCTTTGGCAGAGAGGAGGAGCCGTCTTCATAGACTTGATTAGCTCAAGCTGTGTGGTTTTGTGGGTTGGGAGTCTGAGGTGTTAAGTAATGGGCCGGTGGTTATAGCCCTTTTAAAATTTAAATCAAATGAATGAAAAAAAGAAATGAAACATTACTGTTTCATAGGGAAAATCTCTTTTGAGTCCAACTCTTCATCTATTTGTTCTTCGTGCACTAGGGTGTGCTTGAGTAATGTGAATAGAAATGAGGGAATCATTTTGAGATGAATTGAATTAGCCCTGAAGGTCATAAAAAATTGGATTGGTCATCATCGGAACTTTTTGCAATTTGAACAAATCTGGGAAAATGGCAGTCGGTCACCGTTTTCCAAATTCTCAAGGAACGGGAATGGTTTAATATTAATACTCAACTCTCTCCTCTCTGCTGACCTCTCCTTGACCACTCAGCTCCCCACTTGGTTGTTCCTATCCAGTCTTCATTCACAGTATGTTGGTCTCTTTCACGCCATGGGTCTCATTAGGTGGTTGGCACCTCTGGTACCCATAGAGTCTCGTTGAGGCCTGATGAACATCATGGCATTACGAGGCTTAGTGGCTACTGGAAGTGCGAAAGAATCCGTGGCATGAACAAGAGTGAGTGAAGACCAGACCTGGATGACCAAGAGGGAAGCTGCATGGGCAAGGTGTGGCCCCCTGCTGTTCACAGGTACCACAGAACTCAAAAGGGTGCATGGATGGACTTCTCCACAAGAGGCCCTCATTACATACAAACACCTCTACCCTACCACCTCATACCACCAGAGGGAGCCCGGATAGGGATATATATACTGGAGGGTGGAGTTAGGTAGTCAGAGTGTGCTGACGCTAGGAGATCAGTGAAGAGGCAGCACGCTGGCTGCTGTGCTTAGGCGAACCAAGGCCTACAGCACGAGTTGAAGCCCCGAGTGTGGCAAGAATCAGAGGAGAGAAGTGATAAGGGGGCAGAGGAGCGTCATAGGCTCACCCCAGAATGTAAACCGGACACCGGGTCCGCGCCTACAGGGTCCCTTTATACCCAGTAGGAATCACCGGCATACCAGGAGGACTACAAGTCCCTGGCGGACCTGAAGCTAAACCTACTGCAGGACCAGGAACCACGAAGGCCCCGGCGCCCAGGGATAGTGGTTGCCTGTGGAGGGTCCTACTACCAAGCGACAGGTGAAGGAACAGCACGACACAAAAGCTAGGCCCAGTTGCAGGCTGGCCAGGAGCTTAGAGAGAGGGAAACATGGACCAGGAGGCCTTATACCCACTCACTGGGGAGAAGTCCTGAAGTGCACCCTTCTTACCGAGTACCCTGGACCGTACCTGACATCCGCACCAGTAAAGGTATTGAAGCGAATCCCCTGTCTCTGTCAGTTACTCCTGCTGCGCCATCCCTCCTGCACCACAAGTCCCAGCACCACCACCCACCATCAAACTCTACACTGCCCTGAGGCCCGCTCCACCTGTGGGGAGCTGTTCCATCCTAGATGCCTATCAACTGCCTCAGAGGTCTGCAGCAGCGCTGGTACAAATTACCTGAAACCACAGGTGGCGTCACGATCAAACTACAAATCCCATATAAACTTTCCCCTTTTTGTTGACCGCCCTGGGCCACGGACCGGGCCAGCCACTGTGACATATCCCCCCCAGCATCCATAGGCCCGGACACTGAGTACCCCACTGCCCTGGGGGCGCGTCAAAGGTAAGGGCTGGGGAAAAGTATTTATTTGTTTTCTTTTTTCACCTTATATCTATTATGTTCTGGGGATAAATTGAATTTCCTGGTCAAATTCAAGTGAATTTGCAAACTGGTGAATGGGCTTTTGTAAGGATAATTTCACAAATAAATAAGGATATTATAATATATCAGGTTATGAGGTGAAGTGACTTTTTTACATTTTTTTGAAGACTTTTCCATATTTATCCTGGGCTCTTTAGGACACAACAAATCAATGAAGGAGGTAAAAAATTTCCTAGCTAAACCTTTTTTGCCAACTGAAACATTTATGTATTTATTTATTCTACTCAATTATACAGCGCCATTAATTCCACAGCGCTTTACAGACATTATTGTTACTATCCCCATTGGGGCTCACAATCTAGATTCCCTATCCGCATGTATTTGGAGTATGGGAGAAAACCAGAGAACCCAGAGGAAACCCACGCAAACATGGGGAGGACATGCAAAGCATTTGAGACTTAAATGGGCTGTCCAGTTTAAAGCTTAATGGAATTGTATAGTTTATGCCAAATTCTTCACTAGGACACTTGCTCATGACTAATTTGTTTTATTGAGTGACTTATAAGGTAGCATGCCTCCTTCTAGGAAAATGAGTGCAGGCTGACTGCTTCCCCTCAGGGTTGCAAGAATGAAACAAATTGGGCTGCTTTTTTTGGCAGCCGGGTTTTGATCTTCCTAAACAGCCCAAACTTACTTAGGCAGATTTTAAGTATTTGAGTTGGTTGATTAGACTGTGCATGTTATATAGAAGACATAACCAGTAATGCCAGCGGGAGAGCAGCATTACCATCACAGGGCCGCCAGTCATCAGGCTCCTGTATCTGGGGACACTATTTTTGTGACTATATGAAGGAGCATTATGGAGATCTCCATCATCATATCACCAGCTAATACCCTAAGGGATTTATTAGAGAGCCAAGAGAAGCCAAGAACAATAGGCTATCCGCTGTTCTTGGTCATTGACCATTTGTGTTGGTTGCATTTCTACCACAACTGCTATCGGCCATATCTGAGAAAAAAATAGGGGGGATGCAGAGACAGCTGAACCTAAAAATTTCTGAAACTTATCAAAGCTGGATTGTAATGGAGCAGAATATGGCCATGACATAGTTCACTTTAGGACTCTTAGAAGACTATAAAACTCTAACTTATCTTAAGTGGATAGATTATTTGATGTCCTTCATATTATTAGTCACTTCCCTCTAGGATTATTTCTCATTCCCACCAGTACAAATAAAAGCAATAAAGCACCAGAAACTTTTTGAGCACTGTACAGACCTACAGTGCTGGCCAAAAGTATTAGCACCCCTGCAATTCTGTCAGATAATATTCAGTTTCTTCCTGAAAATGATTGCAATCACAAATTCTTTGGTATTATTCTCTTCATTTAATTTGCTTGCAAGGAAAAACACAAAAGAGAATGATGCAAAAATCAAATCATTCATCATTTCACACAAACTCCAAAAAAGGGCTGGACAAAAGTATTGGCACCCTCAGCCTAATACTTGGTTGCCCAATCTTTAGCCAAAATAACTGCGAACAACCGCTTCCGTTAACCATCAATGAGTTTCTTACAATGCTCTGCTGGAATTGTAGACCATTCTTCTTTGGCAAACTGCTCCAGGTCCCTGATATTTGAAGGGTGCCTTCTCCAAACTGCCATTTTGAGATCTCTCCACAGGTGTTCTATGGGATTCTGGTCTGGACTCATTGCTGGCCACCTTAGAAGTCTCCAGTGCTTTCTCTAAAACCATTTTATAGTGCTTTTGGAAGTGTGTTTTGGGTCATTGTCCTGCTGGAAGACCCATGACCTCTGAGGGAGACCCAGCTTTCTCACACTGGGCCATACATTATGCTGCAAAATTTGTTGGTAGTCTTCAGACTTCATAATGCCATGCACACGGTCAAGCAGTCCAGTGCCAGAGGCAGCAAAGCAACCCCAAAACATCAGGGAACCTCCGCCATGTTTGACTGTAGGGACCGTGTTTTTTTCTTTGAATGCCTCTTTTTTTTTCCTGTACAGTCTATGTTGATGCTTTTTCCCAAAAAGCTCTACTTTTGTCTCATCTGACCAGAGAACATTCTTCCAAAACGTTTTAGGCTTTCTCAGGTAAGTTTTGGCAAACTACAGCCTGGCTTTTTTATGTCTCGGGGTAAGAAGTGGGGTCTTCCTGGGTATCCTACCATACAGTCCCTTTTCATTCAGACGCCGACAGATGGTACGGGTTGACACTGTTGTTGTTAGAACCTTGCTGTTAGGTTTTTTTTCCTTTGCTGGTCACATGACCTTGTTGGCCTATTTAATCCTGCTCCGCCCTTCTGGCTTTGCTGGACTTCATTGTATATCTACTTTCTAGCTAGCCTGTGCTCTGTATCTAACTCTGTTAGTTTGCTTGGTCTTCGGACCTCTATGTTCTATCTATTTTGTTTGTTCGTCTGTCTGCTACTATTTCTGTTAGGAGGTGTCCCATATTCCTCCCAGTCCTTAGTACTTGTAGGGATTCCCTCCTCACATCTATAGGTCTCCGTACAGACTAGATTAGGACTTTAGCAGGTCTGATCGCAGGATCAGGTTCCCTGTTACATCGTAGGGATTCAGCTGAGTCTTATAGTAGGGACAGATCTCCTCTCTTTCCTTAGCTTTGGTAGCAGAACATAACAGTAAGTCCAGCCTGCAAAATCTCTAAGGAAAGATTTTTTTTTTTTTTTTTTTTTGTTCCATCATGGTGTCGGTTCAGGATTTGGCTAAACACCTGCAGGGACTCTCTCTGGAAGTGGCCGAGCTCCGTCAGCACGTGAGTAACTGTCCTGGAGCATATTTCTTGGAGCCTAAGGTATGTTTGCCGGATTTATTTTTTGGTGAACATCGAGAATTTTTTTCATTTAAAAATGCTTGCTTATTGTATTTTCGTTTGAGACCCAAGTCCTCTGGGGATGAATCCCAGCGCGTAGGGTTCATAATGTCACTTTTGCGCAAAGAGCCTCAGGAGTGGGCCTTTTCTTTGCAACCTAGTGATACATGCTTCAGATCAGTGGATAGTTTTTTTTCTGCTTTAGGACTATTATATGATGATCCTGACCGTGTGGCATCAGCTGAGACTGAGTTGAGACGTTTAAAACAAGGATCAGGTAATGTCGAAAAATATTGTACTCATTTTTGTCGTTGGTCCACTCAAACAGGGTGGAACGATTCTGCTCTGAAAAGTCTATTTCTTGCTGGGCTCAGTGAAAGGGTTAAAGACCTGCTAATTGCTTATCCTACACCTGAGGATTTGCAACAGGCTATGCAATTAGCTATACGGGTGGATAGAAGACTGCGTGCTAGGGTTAATGAGAGCAAATCCTCTGGTATGTCAGTTTCTGGTTATGATAATGTGTGTACTAACAGTGGTGAACCGATGGAGATTGGATCGGTGGCACCTCGCTCTCAAGAAAAAGACCGTCGTTTTTCAGAAGGCTTGTGTTTCTATTGCGGAAAATCTGGTCATTTGATTAAAGGCTGTGAGCTTCGTATGAAGAAAGAAAAAAAAATGGTCAGTCACGCCCGTATTGCCTGTTTAAATTCCAAGGGTATATTTTTAGCTGCTTCCACGATTGCTCAGGAAAAATTAATGGAATTTCGGGTGTTTGTTGATTGCGGGTCTACACTGAATGTAATTGATGGGGGATTCGTGGAAAAACTCAATTTAAAACCTGAACCTTTATCATCCCCCATTTCTGTGGTTTCTGTGGATGGCTCCCCTTTGAAGAATATTACTCTCAAGGTCAGTGAATTTCCTCTCACTATTAATGGTGTTCACCATGAGAAATTGGATTTGGTAGTGTTGAATAGCTTGCCTTCTCCAGTAATATTGGGTTTGCCCTGGTTAAAATTTCACAATCCTGTACTGGATTGGTCTACCAGTGAAATTAAATCCTGGAGCCATAAATGTTATGACAAGTGTTGTAACGGGCGTATTGCAGCTTTGGATAGGGGAGAATTGCCTGTTCCTATTCAGGATTTTTGGAGAGTTTTTTCTGAGAAGGAATCGCAGGTTTTGCCTCCCCATAGAGACTATGATTGTTCTATTGAATTTGTCCCTGGAGCGACTCTTCCTAAAAGTCGTTTATTTAACCTTACCATTCCTGAGAGGAAGGCTTTGGAGGAATACATACAGACAAGTTTGGCCGCCGGTCACATTAGGCCCTCTAAGTCTCCTGTGGCTGTTGGATTTTTTTTTGTAAAAAAAAAGGACGGCGGTTTACGTCCTTGTCTGGATTTTCGTGAGATTAACAAAATTACGGTACGCAATCCTTACCCACTGCCATTGATTCCTGATCTGTTTAACCAGTTATTGGGGGCCAAGTGGTTCTCTAAAATTGACCTTAAGGGGGCATACAATCTGTTGCGCATGAAGGAGGGTGATGAATGGAAGACTGCTTTTAACACTCCTGTGGGTCATTTTGAGAATCTGGTTATGCCTTTTGGTCTTACTAATGCTCCTGCATTTTTTCAGAATCTGATTAATGACATCCTTAGACCTTTGATCGGTAAAAATGTGGTTGTGTATTTGGATGACATTTTGATTTATTCGCCAGATCTGGAGTCTCATTGGCGGAGCGTGCGTGAGGTATTACAGTTATTAATGGACAATTTGCTTTTTGCTAAGCTGGAGAAATGTGAGTTCGCTGTACAGAGAATTAGTTTTTTGGGCTACATTATCTCCAGCAAAGGTTTTGAGATGGATCCGGTTAAAGTTCAGGCTGTGCAGGAATGGCCTAGGCCTATTGGTTTGAAATCGATACAGAGGTTTTTGGGTTTCGCCAATTACTACAGAAAATTCATAAAAAATTTTTCTAGTATTGTCAAACCTCTGACTGATCTCACCAGGAAAGGTGCTGATGCGGTTCAGTGGTCTTCTGAGGCCATTGAAGCTTTTGTGTATCTCAAGGAGAGGTTCACCTCTGCTCCCATCCTTATGCAGCCTGATGTTACTAGGCCGTTTTTGGTTGAGGTTGATGCTTCCTCTGTGGGGGTTGGCGCAGTATTGTCTCAGGATAACGGGGATGGATTACATCCCTGTGCCTTTTTTTCAAAAAAATTTTCGGAGACTGAACTGAATTACGATATTGGTAATCGGGAATTATTGGCTATTAAACTCGCATTTGAACACTGGCGCCACTTCTTGGAAGGTGCGGAATTTCCCGTTCAGGTTCTTACGGATCATAAAAATCTGATATATCTTGATGCTGCCAAGCGCCTGAATGCCCGTCAGGCTAGGTGGGCACTGTTTTTCTCGCGGTTTAATTTCTCCGTTACTTACATCCCTGGTACTAAGAATGTTAAGGCGGATGCCTTGTCTCGCAGTTTTTCTCCCATAGTCGGTGCTGAGAAAGAGGAAAACATTTTACAAGAAGGTGTTGTGATAGCTGCTTTAGACTCCGTTTTGGAAGATGAGATTCTTAAAGCACAGGAGAATGCCCCATCTAACACTCCTCATGGGAGGTTGTTTGTGCCTGGGACCTTTAGGAGAGATTTGTTTGTTGAGTGTCACGAATCTCGGTTGGCAGGTCATCCCGGAATCTCTGAGACCAAGAGACTGGTGGGTCGCAGTTTTTGGTGGCCTGGATGGCAGAAGGAAGTCATTAAGTGGGTGCGCCAATGTACTATATGTGCTAGATCTAAGTCCTCACATACTCCTGCTGCGGGGTTGCTTTGTCCTTTGGAGGTCCCCAGTGCTCCTTGGACACATTTGGCTATGGACTTTATAACTGACCTTCCCTCCTCTGAGGGTTTTACTGTCATCTGGGTGGTCGTGGACCGTTTTAGCAAGATGTGTCACTTGGTTCCCTTCGTCAAACTGCCCTGCGCTAAAACTCTCGCTAAGGCCTTTGTCAAGGAAATTGTCAGACTTCATGGCGTTCCTACTGACATTGTTTCTGATAGGGGTCCTCAGTTCGTGGCTCGTTTTTGGCGTGCCTTTTGTGACAGGTTGGGAATTCATTTGTCGTTTTCGTCCGGATATCATCCTGAATCTAATGGCCAGACAGAAAGGAAAAACCAGGATGTTGAGCAGTTCTTGCGTTGTTTTGTGGCAGACAATCAAGAGGGGTGGTCTGAGTTTCTGCCACTTGCCGAATTTGCTCTGAACAATCATACATCTTCTTCTGCTGGTTGTTCGCCTTTTTTTTGTTGTTCTGGGAGACATCCGTCGTTTGGGTCGTTCTCCAAGTTGGGATCTGCCGTGCCTGAGGAGGAGAATTTTTCCGGTGATTTGGAAAGAGTTTGGACGGATGTGCGTGGTAATCTTCAGGAGGCCAACAGAAAATCTAAAGACTACTTTGATAGGAAACGACAGGAGGTTTTGTTCGCTGTTGGTGACATGGTTTGGTTGTCCTCTAGGAATCTGCGGTTGAGGATTCCTTCTAAGAAATTGGGTCCCAAGTTTGTAGGGCCCTTTAAGGTGCTTCAGGTTGTCAACCAATCTGCTGTTAGGTTGGAGGTTCCTACCTCCTGGAGAATTAATCCGGTCTTTCATGTCTCTCTGTTAAAAAAAGCTGTTGTGTCGGATGGTGACGCCTCTGCCTCTGTTCCTCCGGTGGTGGAGGACGGGGAATATGAAATTTCTCGCATCCTTGACTCTAGACGGTATAGAGGTAGTTTGCAGTATCTTGTGGCCTGGAAAGGTTTCGGACCCGAGGATAACTCTTGGGTGAGGGCAGATGATGTTTCCGCGTCCAGACTTATCAGAGCGTTTCACAGGAGATTTCCTGATAAGCCTGGTCCTAGGAGATCCGGAGGATCCTCTTAGAAGGGGGGGAATGTTAGAATCTTGCTGTTAGGTTTTTTTTCCTTTGCTGGTCACATGACCTTGTTGGCCTATTTAATCCTGCTCCGCCCTTCTGGATTTGCTGGACTTCATTGTATATCTACTTTCTAGCTAGCCTGTGCTCTGTATCTAACTCTGTTAGTTTGCTTGGTCTTCGGACCTCTATGTTCTATCTATTTTGTTTGTTCGTCTGTCTGCTACTATTTCTGTTAGGAGGTGTCCCATATTCCTCCCAGTCCTTAGTACTTGTAGGGATTCCCTCCTCACATCTATAGGTCTCCGTACAGACTAGATTAGGACTTTAGCAGGTCTGATCGCAGGATCAGGTTCCCTGTTACATCGTAGGGATTCAGCTGAGTCTTATAGTAGGGACAGATCTCCTCTCTTTCCTTAGCTTTGGTAGCAGAACATAACAGTTGTACCCTCGGACTGCAGGGCAGCTTGAACTTGTTTGGATGTTAGTCGAGGTTCTTTATCCACCATCCGCACAATCTTGCGTTGAAATCTCTCGTCAATTTTTCTTTTCCGTCCACATCTAGGGAGGTTAGCCACAGTGTCATTTGCTTCAAACTTCTTGATGACACTGCGCACGGAAGACACAGGAACATTCAGGTCTTTGGAGATGGCCTTGAGATTGCTCATGCTTCCTCACAATTTGGTTTCTCAAGTCCTCAGACAGTTCTTTGGTCTTCTTTCTTTTCTCCATGCTCAATGTGGTACACACAAGGACACAGGACAGAGGTTGAGTCAACTTTAATCCATGTTAACTGGCTCCAAGTGTGATTTAGTTATTGCCAACACCTGTTATGTGCCACAGGTAAGTTACAGGTGCTTTTAATTACACGAATTAGAGAAGCATCACATGATTTTTCAAAGGGTGCCAATACTTTTGTCCACCCCCTTTTTTAGGTTTGGTGTGGAATTATATCCAATTTGGCTTTAGGACAATTCTTTTTGTGTTTTTTTCAATGAAGACAAATTAAATGAAGAGAATAATACCAAAGAATTTGTGATTGCAATCATTTTCAGGAAGAAACTGAGTATTATCTGACAGAATTGCAGGGGAGCCAATACTTTTGGCCAGCACAGTATTGCTTTACCCATGTTCTACTGATACTGTATATGTAAATCCTTATCGGACAACGGGCAATCGGCTTGAGATATAATATAGCATTTTTCTCACCAAGTCAGGACATTGTATCTGCACTATTTAGGCTCAATGGGTGTTTGTGTGGGCAGGTCTACAGCTATTTGCACAAAAATACATTTTCCTAATTTTCCTCTTTCTCTGTGTTCTCTAATGTATTTGAAAGCTGGCCAGGTGTAACCCATATTATTTTACTGACTGCTTGGTGTGAACTTCGGCTAAGCACAGATCATAAGACTATACTGAACCACATGTACGTGCAAGCTTCTTGAGATCTTCATGAAACAAGCACATCAGGAAGAAAGATGTCAGGTCCAGAAAAGCTCCTGTCTAAGTTATGCACAAGTCATAAGACTTTTTGAGCTGTCGGAAGTGGTCATGTAAATCCCCAGCTTTATAATGATCCATGCTGCATGGGTGGCCTTAGGGGTCATCAACTCTCTAGCCTAAACATGAGTGAACCCTGAGGAAGAGTCTATAGGCTGGTGGAAATTAGGAACTTTTTATCCACATCAATGTCAGCTGTCTTAGATGCTTTCAGCTTGGAGTTGCTCCCGAAATCAGCTGATCTCTGAGGCTCCTGCTGGATCTGATTGTGGAGAAGGTTTAGTCATCAGGGCTACAAGACTGCTGCTGGGAATTGATGTATTGCTTGAACACTATTTAGAAGAATGGTTAGTCAACGCAGTACATGGATGGCTCCCCCAGAATGTAGCCTCCCAGTGGTATCCATATCCCCCAAAAGGCTTATACAAAAGGAAAAAAGCTGCATATGAAATGATAGGCATTCAGGGGGCAGCAGGCGTGGCAGCATATTATGGGTATTGTATATTAGACCTGAACAACATTTCCATAATATGGCCAGGCGCATGTGCCATAAAGCAGATGTCCTGTTTCAAATTTTAATATTCCATAGACTCACAGACATAAAATAACAAACCAAACTATTATTATATTAATTAATTAATATTATTCTTCTCCGGTCCAGTGAAGCCGCTAAGCTACTGGTCCGGTGTATTTTGGTCAGCTGCAGTTGCAGCCAGTCACTGGGCTCTCACCACAGTACAGGGATAATACACAGTGATGTCACAGTACAGGGATAATACACAGTGATGTCACAGTACAGGGATAATACACACAGTGATGTCACAGTACAGGGATAATACACAGTGATGTCACAGTACAGGGATAATACACAGTGATGTCACAGTCCAGGGATAATACACACAGTGATGTCACAGTACAGGGATAATACACACAGTGATGTCACAGTACAGGGATAATACACAGTGATGTCATAGTACAGGGATAATACACAGTGATGTCACAGTCCAGGGATAATACACACAGTGATGTCACAGTACAGGGCTAATAAACACAGTGATGTCACATTACAGGGATAATGCACACAGTGATGTCACAGTACAGGGATAACATACACAGTGATGTTACAGTACAGGGATAATACACACAGTGATGTCACAGTACAGAGATAACATACACAGTGATGTCACAGTACAGAGATAATACACAGTGATGTCACAGTACAGGAATAATACACACAGTGATGTCACAGTACAGAGATAACATACACAGTGATGTCACAGTACAGGGATAACATACACAGTGATGTCAAAGTACAGGGATAATGCACACAGTGATGTCACAGTACAGAGATAACATACACAGTGAGGTCACAGTACAGGGATAATATACACAGTGATGTCTCATTACAAGGATAATATATACAGTGATGTCGTAGCACACAGATAATACAGGTGCTTCTTACTAAATTAGAATTCATTTCAGTTCTTCATTGCAAAAAGTGAAACTCATATATTATATAGAGTCATTACAAGCAGAGTGATCTATTTCAAGTGTTTATTTCTGTTAATGTTGATGATTATGGCTTACAGCCAATGAAAACACAAAAGTCATTATCTCAGTAAATTAGAATACTTTAAAACAACAGCTTGAAAAACGTTTTTAAAATCTGAAATGTAGTCCTACTGAAATGTATGTTCAGTAAATGCACTCAATACTTGGTCGGGCTCTTTTTGCATCAATTACTGCATCAATGCAGCGTGGCATGGAGGCGATCAGCCTGTGGCACTGCTGAGGTGTTAGGCTATGTGCCCATGATGCAGAAATGCTGCAGATTTTTTCCACTTCTCCCTGGCAGGAAAAACGCATGCGGATTTTACATGCGTTTTTCCTGCCAGGTAGAAGCGTTTTTTCAAGCGTTTTTGCATGCATTTCCGCATGCGGGTTGTCAAGCGCTTTTCCAAGCGAATTTAGCATCACTAAAAAAGTGCTCGACAACTTGGTCACACTATATAAATCCATGCAACCGGCATGGATTTATATTGTGTGACCAAGTAATAGTTAAAAAAAAAAGAATAAAAATGGTAAATAATAAAAAATAAAGATTATACTTACCTTCTGATGGGCCCCGGTATTTTCACTGCTCTGTCCGGTCTGTTGTATGGGTCGCGGTGGTGTGAAGGACCTGCGGTGACATCATTGAGTCATGTGACAGGTCACGCGACCGCCGACGTCAGTGGTCGCGTGACCTGTCACATGACTAAATGACGTCATGGCAGGTCCTTCACACCACCGCGACCCATACAACAGACTGGACGGAGCGGAGAAAATACCGGGGGCCATCAGAAGGTAAGTATAATCTTTATTTTTTATTTTAAATTATTTTTTTAACAGTCACTAGGACGAGTCAGAGCATTATAAGTAGCTATGACAATAGGTTGATGGACCATTCTGTACATTGTATTTTAATCAAATATTCCCAGTTACATGTGTGACAGATAGCCCCAATTAGACCATTTGACCTATTACAATAGATATAGTGACTACATATGGAACTGTGATAGACATTTTGTACGACAAGTCGCACCTGATTTGTGCCCTACATATTAATCTCAGATGTTTTTTGCTTCTCGCTTTATGTCCTCTCGTTCTTGTCGTGAACCGTTGCTGATACGTTATGTAAACAAAAAGGAATTTTCCTTATATGCCAATGCTAAATAGCATGGTGAATTTTTAAATGTATGTTCATGAGTGTAAGTTTGTTATTTAATAAAATGATGACTTTACATTATTGCTATGAGTTATTCTGGTTCTATTTGACTCAAAATGGTGCTTTGTAGGGTTACTTAATTGGTAGTTGGCTCTCAAGCCTATGCAGCTTGGAGTAGGACAGCATGTATAAAAAGTATCATGTGATCAAAATACGCATTTGCCTAATAATTCTGCACACAGTGTAATGTCACAGTACAGGAAAAAATGCACACAATGATATCACAGTACAAATAGTATAATGCCCACAGTGAAATTACAGTAAAGGAAAAATGCACACAGTAATGTCATAGTACAGGGAAGATAATCTTCACAGTGATTTTACAGTATATAGTTGATGCTCATAGTGATATTAAAGTACAAAGTAGATAATGTCCACAGTAACATTACAGTATGAAGTTAAAGGGGTTGTCCAGGTTTCTGATGACAGTCTGAGTCACTCTATGATGCTGCAGATCTCTGAATCCTCAGAGCGCATGCACCACATGCTGTCAGGAATCTTTGGTGCGGGCAGCAAGAGTGGGTGGTGAAGTAGGCGAAATGCACATTCCAACTAGTAGTACACTCGATTCACTTGTATTGTGCGAGCTCGCACACCTCTAGTCTGAATGTGGCTGGAAGTATGCATATCCCATACTTGAGGTCACATGATTACCCACTCTCGTTGCTGGCACCGGAGAATGCTGACAGCGCATTCTGTGTGTACTGTGAGGATTCAGAAGACTGGAGTCACACAAAGTGACTGCAGACTTTCATCACAAAACTGGGCAACCCCTTTGATGCTCACAATGATATAACTGTACAAGAAGGATAATGTCTACAGTGACATCACAGTATATAGTTATGCTCATGGTGATGTCAGAGTGCAAGTATAATTTACTCAGTGGTCTCACAGCGCAAAAATAATACAAGCAGTAATAATATCAGTGTTGGGAAAATCTACATGATGATATCCTTAGCGCAGAAATAATACACAATACACACAAAAGGTCACCATGTGACCTCACAACTTAGGGAAAAAGCCTATATAGTAGCATGGGTCACTTTGGAGCGATGCAGAAGGTAACGCTGCAGAGAAGAATCCTACAGATCACAGGGTTAATCATAAGGGCTCCATAGTAAAACTTACAATAGGGTCGTGTTACATTTTGCACGATGATTTCCATACTCATCTCTAAAAAATCTCAAATTGATTATAGAACAATAATCCCCTTTTGATAACCTGGGGTAATGTAAGAACACTTTATATTCCTTGTAGAAAAGAAGGAATGGTTATGGCACGTTATCTATGTAAAATCTGTAAGATTTCTTGTGAAATCGGGGGCTTTACTGCCGCCTCCTTTCAGGTATTCAGCCCCAGTGTTCCTTAAATATTTACATTGTCCTCATTCCAGCATAGAAAACTGCTGAAGAAAGCAAATAAATGAGCTTTTAGAGATACCGATGCTTTGTCAATAATTACCAAAGTTAGGAAAGCCAGGGGATATTTTTACTGAGTGCCATGTGTTAGACTTCATTACTGGAGCAGATGGAAGCATGATTCTCGGCCCTGGGCATGCGTCTTAGCGTCTTAGCAAATTGTAAACAAGTCTTTTCTCAAATAAGTTTTGCTTCCTAGATGTTTAAAGAAAGTACATTTCATGTATTATTAAGTGAGCCAAGAAAACATCTGCAGACAGCATCGAAGCAAGGTCTCGAAGTAGAAGTATACTTGGAAGTGTCTAGCATTCACATGGAAATAGAAACTATTTTTCCATAGAAAAATAAATAAAGGGGTTGTTCCATGATTACATTTTATTTCTCAGTTAGACTAGGCTAAAAACAGGTTTATTAATTGGAATTATTGTTAAATATTGATTGTGTGTTAAATATTGGTAATACATAGTTGTTTTGACGCCCCCTGGTGTTCACGTCACTCCCTCTCAGAATGTCCACACACTGTGTTCGGTGATGGGTGGTCACACATGCTCCATAGCTCAGTTCCATTGCTCTGGGCATACTATACATGGGAGGCAGAGTGATACCGGCTATTGTATTGTCGAGTTTCATATTGATACTGAACACATTAGGCTGACCTAACTCATCATGGAAAGGATGCATTTATCAATCATGAAGGATTATCTTCAAATATTTAGGTGATTTGAACAACAAAAGTTATCATCTATCCTTAGCATAGGTGATAACTTGCTGATCACAAAGGGTCCTGCCACTAGGACCCCCACTGATCTCGAGAACAAGGCTTTGAAGTCTCCTATTTGAATAAAGCAATGGTCCTGTATCACTACATTTATGGTCTAAAGCCGGTCATACACATTAGATGGCTGTTAGCCAAGCGATGCCTAGGCCGATCTTTCACAAGACCACCTCCTCCGCCGACTGTCCCATACACAGAAGCTCTCATTCCAATGAGCTCTCCTGTGTTCTTTATGAGAAAACCACCAAATGACTCCTCGGCTGGTGGCTTATCTCAGGGAGAACAATGCGAACAGCAGTCCGAAATAGGACATATGTGATTGACTTATCTCCCTACCATCAGTTGACCGATGCCTCCATACACATTAGAAGAGAGACACAGCCCTTCTGGTTAAAAGTGGCGCTCAAGTAGGATACAAAATCCATCAATTGTAATGAAAAGAAACTTGGCACTCAAAAATGGTGTGATAAATCAAATTAAATACATTCTATCCCAGAGATATCTAGTCATATACGTGAAACGTTTCGGTCAAATTGTGACCTTCGTCAGTTAGCTAGATCAGAGAAACCCTGCATACTACAATCCATCTCAGACAGATGTCTATCCAGCCTCTGTTTGAAGACTTCTATTGAAGGAGAACTCACCACCTCTCATGGCAGCCACTCTTTTATCACCTTCACTGATGACTAAAATAAATACCGAGCTTTTAGAAAATTTCAAGATTGCCCATTTCTGCATGTTGTATAATGACTGTAGCAGGGACTGTAGAGGGTTGTGCCAAATTTATTTGCAGAACCATCAAAGATCAGCACATTAAACATTTCTCCCGTTTTACTATCTCCTCTGCTGGGATAAGTGTAGGCTGATAGGCGGGGTGGCTATATATCAGACCCATTGAGATCTGTAGGACAGGTCATCAATATCACAGTACTGGAAAACTCCTTTAAGTGGGCTCCAGAGAGAAAGAAATCTGGAAGGACCATCAAAGAGGTCTTCCACCTGATTTTGCTGGAACTGACATTGCTTTGATTCCTGAAGTCAGTTCCTGATTGATTTTACAAAAAAAAAAAAACATTTGAAGTATCTCTAGGTAATAATTTTATGAAATATTGTACAGCTTAAAAAAATATTGTTCATTTTTAGAAGAATCAGAATGCAAAAGTTATGTCTTCCCAACACAATAAGTCCTCTATCAGAATGAGCAGCGCATATTCACAGAGCATTCATTATGGATTGATTGCACGCTTGAGTTGGGAAGAAAAGGATTTAGGTCTTGGATCGTCTCAGTGTGAGATTTCCTTCAAATAGTAAAGTCTATCTTCAGGGGTTTAGGTCAGAATATGGATAAAAACAGCCTGGACTAGTTCCCACAATCACGCATCCCGCACATAATCCAGGAGTCCAGGCTCCTCAACTATCACCGCTTTTTGCCAACACTTTAAACAGCTCAGGCAGTAGAAGAGATAAGACACCTTCAGGTCCTCTTTACAGGCTGCGTATCACTGATCTGCTATCTATAATTGATTGCTCCTGTGTTTTGCCAATTGAAACTGTCTCACAGTCCCAGCTCCAGTGCTATTCTTCAGCATGTTTTATAGAGCTTGGTTAAGTAAACATCCTCAAACAAATCAACCAGAGAGAGCCTAAAATAAACAGCGCTACTGTGCCAAGTTCATAATTGCTTGCACATTTAATGCGTTACCCCCCAACCCTTTCCATGTCCATCTAAAATGGTTTTCTCCTTGTGACCGTAATTGTTTTGAAATCACAGCTTCCCAAGATCTGTAGGATATTTACATTTTTGGAATTTTTTTTCGACAGATTGTACAAAACCCTCACTCTAAAAATACATATTTCCTAATACTGTGAATACTGTAGATAAATTAACTTAAGCAAAAGTTCTTAGAACTGGATATTTCTTTTTCTCAACTACAATAAACCTTCCGTAACAAAACTAAGCATAACTGTCGTTTCAGGTGACTGTTCAGAATAAGCTGTCAAGTATGTGCACATGACTCGCCCCCTGGGCCATGTTGTGTAGCGTTGCGCACGCGGGGAATACCCGGAGCCGGATCCGATAGGGGTAGTAGTCCTCGTGGCGGTGACCCGGTCCGTGCCCAGGGTGTCAAACTAAGTGGCAGTTAATGGTATGATGGTATTAGTGTCCGACTACGCCACCCGTTGAATGCGGCTATGAAGCCGCCGCTGCAGGGCAGTCCGCTGAGGCCGGTGGTACGGATGTGCAGCGTGGATGGTATAACCCCCAACGGGAGGGGTATGGCCTCAGGGCAGAGGATGAGAATGATGTTGGGAGAGATGGTGTGTATGTCCCAGCACTGATGGTACCGGTGCGACAAGGAATCACTGAGACTTGCAATTGCAGTTTTCACAGCTTTACTCACAGTTCTTTATCAGGTCCCTTGTGCACAGTTAGGACCACCCGAGCCGTGCTGCGTCCACCAGGTGCGGGACTCGGCCAACTCCCAGGCAGTTCCAGAGCGTGGTCCTGAGCTCCCCTCTCTTCCTTCCTACTGGCCGTCCCCACCAGGGATCCACCTTTGTCCAGCTCCCTCGGGCCTTCTAGTGGTGAAACCTTTCCCGGTTTCCCTGACCCTATATGGTATGCCTTCCTGGTAGATATGGCGAGGGGTCGCGCCAAAACTTGTCCACGACCTCCGGTTCCTGGCTAAGGATAATTGGCCTCCACCAGTTTGGGATCCGGCACCCTGTTCTGCCAACCCTTCACCCGTTATTCCGTGGGATCTTAGGGTTCCCTCTTTTCCTGCGTCTCTGGGCCTTTCCTGGTGTTTCTGTTCCTTCTTCCTCTTACTTCTCTCTCTCTCTGCTTCAGGCCTCCACTCTAGGCCTGGCTCTGGAGCTGGGCCCAGACTGAGCCACAGCTCCCTGTCAGCCCTCTCTGGCTGAGCTCCTCTCTGAACAGACCCTGATCTAAGATGGTGCCCACCTTATATACTCCCTTCTGACACCCGAGCCCAGGTGACCAGCACCCAATGGGCTCCTACCTATGCCCAGAGTCCCTCCCCTGTCTGCTCCTACACCACTGGGATGTTCCCCCCCCCCCCCACTCCAGCCAGGGACAGAAGCTGTCGTACCTGCACATCTATCTGGTGGGAGTACCGTTGATCTGTCCCCCGGAAATGGGGTGAGTGTAGTGCATGCAGCTAACTGAGCCCAGTTCCACACTCCATCCTTACCCGGGAGTGGAATATCACACCTCTGGTCTGAGGTGCAATACCCCTGTAGCAGCCGAGTCCTCGGGGTGCTACACACACATGTACTGCCGGCGGACAACCTGGCCGAGGGTCGTTTCCATGTTCCCGGATACAACAGAAAAAAGGGTCTCCTGGCCAGGAGTGTGTGCTGTTACCTTTAAGATAAAGTGCTGCAGACCACATGCTGTCGCTTGACTTGGCAGGCCAGGACCCGACGAAGTAGAGAGAGTGCAAAAATAAACCTTTCTTACTTAATTAAACTGGTGAAACATACAGTATGTACATCAAATAGCATGCATGATACTTAGACAATACATCTTCTGCACAAACCAGAACCAGGAACTTCATGGTTACATGTGGTGGTACATTTCTTCTGTTACATGTTACAAGTAGACGTTGATGTGGGCCTCATGTATCTTGGTCTGCATTCTCGTACCTGTTCACACTTGTCACAATTCCCCTTACAGAAAACATGTGTCCCAGCCTGGATATTTTACTCAGGTCTGACTACACTTTACCTCCTCATCTAGTATAGATAATGGGTGCTTTAGGCCCCCACTTGCCTGATATAAGGAATCCTTCTGCCACTTGATACTTGTTCACTTCAGAACTTGCTACCGAAGTGTGGTCTCCTCTCTCGTTTTCACACACAACACCCCTTTCAATGCAGGTCTGCGGACCATAGGTCTTTCTCTTTTTTGTACTTTCCATTAACTGCTTGACAAATAGGAACTGAATTTATTTTGAACACATAACACCTCGCACCATGGACTGGCTCCAATAGTTAACCCTGTCTACTGGCTAACTAAGTGCTACATGCCACAAAATAAATAAAACAAACATATAAAACATACTAATGCATTATATTATATTATATTGGATCTTCAGAAGGGGTGTCAACAGCTTCTTCACTCCTTTACACATACACACACAAACACACGCACACACACTATTTCTGGCTTTTATATGATTTGTATCCTGAATTTTTCACCAGTTTTCTCCTTTGCAGGCTCTAGCTATTTCAGTTTTCTCTGAGCTAGAGGATGTAGACAAGTTTCTATGATGACTCCTATAAACAGCACACGGAAAAAGAAGGGCTATTCTTTCTCTGTAGTGCACAGACAGAAACAGGAACAACATGGTGGACATTATACAGAATTACTGAGCTGCGTGGCTGTGAATCCAACCCTGAATCTTGCTGGAAACTTCAGCTCCATCTGCCTGTATCTGATGTGTCTTTTCCTAAGCTGAGAGCTCCTCTCTTCTTCCCTCTCTGTAGACTTCAGTATTCTTGTAACCTGATACCTCACTGTGTTGTTACTCTATTTTGCTTTGATCGTCTAGTATTTGAGCTGTATTTTTTCAGAGTGGATGTTGAATTTGAGAGTCAGTGGGGAACAGATAATGTGACTCATAGGTGAAATAAGAAGCTGATTTTTCTGATTTTTGTGACAATAACTTTTTAATATAGATACTAAGAAATGCTAAAAGTGGTCATATGTCTGAGACGTGTCATGCTACTTGCCAGTGCATGGTGTTTGATACGCTTGAAGAAAATATTACTGGTGAGTGCCATCTTTATTCCTTCATTTTTTGGATAGGTAGTCACATACCTACAAAGACCCTTGGGCTGACAGCTATTCCTTCTGAACCCCAATACACATAAATGCTTAGTTTGGCTAAGGCTACGTTCACACATTCAGTATTTGGTCAGTATTTTACATCAGTATTTGTAAGCCAAAACCAGGAGTGGGTGAAAAATACAGAAGTGGTGACGTGTTTCTATTACATTTTTCCTCTGATTGTTCCACTCCTGATTTTGGCTTACAAATACTGATGTGAAATACAGACCAAATACTGAACATGTGATTGTGGCCTTAGGGTGCCTTCACACTTGCTGATCTTGGTCTGCTGACGACCATCAATTGACTATATACTGTACAAATAGATCTGCTCTCTTTTACTGGCATATTTGTACAATCCAATTAATCTGTTTGTCCAGTTCCCATACATATCATGTTGTCAGCAGCGCTCTTTACACAGGCAATGTGCTGCCAATAACAATTATTTTATGTCGGCATAAATGATCCAATCACCCGACAAATGAGCGCTTCACCAATTCTCAGCTCATCCAAATACACCTTACAGAGGACGTTTTGCTGGATTTTATACATTCCGGGTATGTGAACTTGTTAAGTAACTGGTGCAAAAATTTTTGCACCATTTCTGTATCTCTCGGCAGGAAAAAGGAAGCATAAAATAGGGGCGTTTTTGCCGTGTTTTTTTTTTTGCGATTTTTACACCCGCTTTTGTTATAGATTTTTCCCCACTTATTAGTAAGGGAGAAATCTGCAGCAAAAATGCTGAAAGAATTGACACGCTGCAGATTTAAACCTGCACCAAATCTGCAAGTCAAAAATAAGCAACGTGTGCACGAGACTTCAGGATTCTCATTCACTTTGATGGCATAAGGAAACCTTTCAGGTTTTGTGAGAAATCTGCACTGAAGAAATGCAGCAAAAACGCAACGTGTGTACAAAGTCTTATACAGTAATAAAACAGAGACTCGTCTTTGCACTAATATGCTCATGATAATGCTGGGTTAACAATATGTTGAATTGTTAGAGATTGTGTTTGCCAGTAAACTTCTAGATACAAACTATAGATGAAAACTACATTAGCTCATTACATGTACACCTCAGTCAGTGTGTGTATGAAGTCTTCCTGTAAGGAGCAGACAGAGGAGTGTGTGATGGAAGATGCCTGGCAGACATGTTGTGATGGCATGGAGCTGAGGAGATAAGATATGTACCCAGACCTCCTTCTTTGCAAATAAACAGCCTGGAGAAGCTGAGGAAGCAGGTAGGAGAGCAGCCATAGCTCCTGTATATAAGGAGCCAAGGTCTCCGCTGCAGACATTTGTGGACAAGGATCATACAGATAAGAGGAGCTTTTGGGAACCACTGCATCTAAGGATTTGCTCACACAGTCGTCGATTATCTCATGTGAAAGAATTGGGCTGATTAAGCTAATGACACTCAATCGAACTCTGTCAGAGTTTGAGGTGAGTGTCATGTTAGTATGATCCAATTCTCTTACATGAGATAATCAGAGCACACTGAGGAGAAGACAGAGAACTTAATTTCTCCATCTTCTCCATTGTCTGAGATGGCGGTAATCGCACTGAACCAGATGACATCCAAGTGCAGTCCGATGTTTGACACGTACCCATACTCTTGTATGGGGGCGCATGGTCATATCGGAGGCACTCCCAGCATGCTGAGATTGTTTTCTCATGCTGTATCGGCATGAGAAAACAATCACAGATCTGCTCTGCCTCACAGTATAACATTGAGCCGAGTGCTATCTGATAAAACATTGGATAGCACTCGGCCATGTGATATTGCTAGTGTGAGCGAGTCTTTATATATATATATATATATACATATATATATATCTGCACCATAACCTTATCTGAGTATAACCATCTCACTTTACAGTAACTTTATTTGCTGCAAAATAATTGAACTTGCACACAGTAACCAATACACTGGATGTGCCTGTGTATTCTTACAAGTAAATGTTTGTAACTGACCCTGCGTCATCCCTGTTTGCTGGACTTTTGGAGTGCACCACATTACACCACACTACCAGAAATCTGAGGTTAGTTGAGTGCACCATGGCGTAACAAACTTACCCCTAAGAAAGAAAGAATGAATTATGTGGGAAATTTAGTCATTAGTCTTACAAGGATTTGCACCCACCTTCCAATCTGTATCTTAGTTTCTATCTTTCTTATTATATCTATTATATCCTCTAAGTGGTGAGGGTCCATCCTCAGGGACCCCCACCTATCCAACTAATGTGGCTCTAAAATACCTCATCAGAATGAATCCGTGTGCCCCATTCATTGTAGTTGGGACTGAGAAATATGCCAACACTGTGCTCCACTATCTACGGCAGTCCTATAGAGAATAAATTTGCGGTGGCATTCAGAGCCCCATTCTCAGGATCTGTGGTGGGCCCAGCAGTCAGACCAGAAAGGTTTCACTTATCCTGCAGAATGTTGGGAGTTACCCTTTATGACCCACAACTTTCATGGCACAATTAGTGGGACAGTACAGGCAAAATCGGGACTGTTGGCAAGTACGCACACAATGTTTTTTTACTGCCATCTTTTCTCCTCCTTAGTTATTAATTGACTAACACAATTTAATTCTAAAGTTTAATGAGCCGCTAAACCATAACAGAGTCCTCAGGTGTACTTCGTTCAGAGTCGCTGTAGCATTTAGAATTAAGAGCTTTTTCCATCCACC
The DNA here is from genome assembly GCF_046119375.1 of Phyllobates terribilis. Lineage (NCBI taxonomy): Eukaryota > Metazoa > Chordata > Amphibia > Anura > Dendrobatidae > Phyllobates > Phyllobates terribilis. The sequence continues at coordinate 723,615,636 of NW_027362764.1, read as the reverse complement.
TGTTTTTCATCTCTGCACCAACTTTGGCCATTTCTGTTGATCTGTAGCCAAAAACCTCAACAGCCGAGTCATAAAAACATCCAAATTGCTGCAATTTTCCCAGGTAATTCTAAAAATTATACAGTTACAATCTAAGTGTAACTGGAGAAACAGTTTATTATACAGTCACAAAATGTCTACAGCCGACAGGTTGTAAAACTAAACAGTTTCAGTGAACAGATTTTTGTATATTTTGTAGCCAAAGTGTGACAGGATATCATTTTGAAAAGGTTTACACATCCAATACATTCATGGCATATCCACAGCATATCCCAAAGGGAGATGTTTCACATCTAGGATCCCTACTTAGGCATCAATCACACGTCCAATTTTCCCATACGAGTGCTGATTTTCAGGGATAGCACTCGTACCTGTGACAGTCTATGGGGCCATTCACAATTCTGGGATTTTATGGGGACCAAGAGGTCCACCGAAAATCATGGAGACATGTTCGATTTTGATCCGAGGGTCAGATCTAAATCAGCAATGCAAATCAATGAGGGTGAAAAAAATCAGCTTTTCACGAATTGTCAGAATAGTGAGATGGAGAGTTTTTGTTTTTAATTTCGCCACGTACAAGAAAATCGGATGACACTCGGACCACACTCTGATCCGTTTTTCTCATTCTTGAAAAAGTGTACGTGTGACTGAGGCATTACTGATACTTGTGGGCAGAAAATTAATGGGTAGATGGCCCAGATTGGGCAAAGAGGAAACAACTGAGCAGAATTGCTAAGAATAACAGACAACACAACTATCTTCCTGTTTCTTTTTCTGCTCTTTATGGCAGCCATAACTTTTTTGGACTATGTAGATTCTTTTTTCTTTTATCATATGCATCATTTTCAGATAAATATATGGTAGCATTTCATTTAGATTTTTTTTGTATGGGTGAATGCATAAAATAGCGATTTTGCGACTTTTTTATGCAATATACTATATACATTATAGTACATTAAAGGGGTTGTCCACTACTTTAGATTACCCCCCCAATGTATCCCCCCCAGGGCCCCTAAGCCTTTTTGTAAATACCTTATGTTGCAGATACTGCCTGTGAGTGGCGCTATCACTTGCCGCTCAGAGGCATCACGTGACCCCCGGCTGCAGCCAGCTCAGACATCCGCTGATGCACGACAAGTGCTGGCTGCAGCCTGGGGTCTTTTTCTTCCTGGTTCCACAGTGAATGCAAGGCTGTGGGCGGGGTTACCCCACAATTCACACCAAGAATCCACCACGCGCTCTGCTTCTCCCCACTCATTGGGAAAGCGCGCGGTGGATGCTGGGTGTGACGCGGGGGGTAACCCCGCCCTCAACCCAACAGCCACCGCGGGGACCCCAGCGCTGAGTCACGCCTCACTTGTCATGACGTCAGCGCGGGGTCACGTGATGCCTGTGAGCGGCCACCGATAGCGCAGCTCACAGGCATTATCTGCAACGGAAGGTATTTACAAAAAGGCTTAGGGGCCCCAGAGGGATACATTGGGGGGGGGGGTAATCTACAGTAGTGCACAACTTCTTTAAGCAATATACTAGATTTTGTGATGGGACATTGATCCATGGAACTTGTCTGATTTCCGTATGTAGAGTCGGGAAGGAATTTTTCCCCTAACATGGGGGATTAGCTTCTGTCTCATTGGCTTTATACCTTCCTCTGGATCAATGTGTTAGGCTATAGGTTGAAATCGATGGCCTTATATCTATCTTCAACCTTGAAAATTATTAAACAAATTATTAGAGGGCATAACTTTGTTCTTACAGATCAGGACAAACATCTGGCTCCGTAATATATATATTTTTTATGCATTTACGACTGATATTAAATAATTTGTTTTACACTGCTTAGTGATTTTATGTATTACATTTACTTTTTTAATTGTTAATAAACATTTTTTGATTCTCATTAGGGTACTTTTACTTTTAAGTATTTTTTTTAAAGGAAAACTGTCACCGTAAAAATGCAGTCCAGTCTGCAGGCACAATGTGATAGAGCCGGGGGAGCTGAGTAGGTCGATATATGGTTTTATCAAAAAAGATTCAGCATAATTTGTGATTTAATCCTCTGTTCTTCCTGGGACTTCTGGCCAGTGGGCGGACCCTCAGTGATTGACAGCTATCTCTGAAAGCACACTTATACAAAGAAAGCGGCCAATCACTGATAGGACCGCCCAATGGTTGGAAATCCCAGGGAGAGCAGAGGATTAAATGATTAAATCACAGGATATACTGAATCTCTTCTCACCTAACTATATATCAATCTGTTCAGCTCCCCCTGACTGATTACTGATATTTCTACTGGAATGAGTCCTCAGAATAAATTTGCTCCTCTCTTTTGAACACCAAAGTACGTTCTCACGATTAGGTTACTTGCATTTTTTCACAAGGTTTTTGTGTGCATTTTTTAACCCCTTCACAACCTTGCCATTTTCCTTATTTTTTTTGTTTTTGTTTGTTTGTTCTCTTTTTTCCCAGAGTTATGACTTTTTTTGTTTTTCCCTCAATACAGCTGTATGAAGGCTTGTTTTTTGTGGGATGAGTTGTAGCTCGGAATGACACCATTTTATTATATAACATACTGGAAAATGGGAAAAAAATCCAAGTGTGGTGAAATTGCAAAAAAAGTGCAATTCCGCGATTTTTTTTATTTACCATGTTCACTATATAGTAAAACTGACCTGCCATTATGATTCTCCAGGTCAGTATGAGTACGCAGATACCAAACATGCATTCTTTTATTCAAGTGGTGAAAATTTTTTTTTAAATTTGTGTGAAAAACGTTTTTGCGTTTGACACCATCTTCCGAGACCCACAGTATTTTGATTTTTCAATATCTGGGGCTGTGTGATGACTTAATTTTTGTGACCTGAGCTGACATTTTTATTGATACCATTTTGGGGTAGATACGATATTTTGATCTCCCGTTATAGAATTTTATTGTATTGTCGTGGCGGCCAAAAAAACGTAATCCTGGAGTTTCGATTTTTTTCTCGTAATGCTGTTTACAGATCAGATTACTTTACTTTATATTTTGATAGATCGGACATTTTTGATACCAAATATGTTTTTTATTTTTAATTGTTTTATTTTCACAAAGGGGAAAAAGTGATGATTTAAACTTTTTTTTTAATTTTTTTTTCATATTTTTTAAAACTTTATTTTAAAACAATTAACAGCAACATGCAAACATGCTATATTGTACATCTGCTAATGTAGGAGTTATCCCATTTTATTATTTACATGCCAACAATTCACCGATTGATGACATTTTTCCAGAAAGTAGAATGGACTGCAGAATGAGCTGATTTCACACAGTACCGAGGAGACTTTTGAATGGCTAAGAAAGGCCGTGCATTGACTTGTGCGCTTCCCGTTTGTTCTGTTATTCTATTATTGCAGGCAGTAATTTATTACTTTTCCATGAAGCAATACTCTGTAATGATTTTTGCCCCATTTAGGGCTTTGTCCTGTTCATGTACGGCTGCTGTAGAGTGCAGACATATATTAACAAGCTACACACGTGCAGAGATGTAAGGTACAATAGGATTCACAAAGTCCATGTCTGGCCCTCCAGGGCCGCCCCACACAGTGTGTTTACTTCATCTGCTGCTATCCATTAATAAGGGGAAACCACGCTCAATAATATTGAAGATGTCAGCCAGCTACTTACTGGTATGTGTACTGACCCCCAATTCAGTGACGTTGTAAATGGTTTCTGGTTGTTTGCTGATCGACTATTTTAGGGAATGAAATTCCTGCGTGTCCTATGTGGCCAAACAGTCTGGAAGATTGTATGACCAGTGTCTACATGCTGACAGTGATCTTATTGGGCCACAGTTATATCGATGAAGTAATAATAATAATAATTTTTATTTTTATAGCGCCAACATATTCCACAGCACTTTACAATGTTAGGGGGGACTTATACAAACAATACAGAATAAGCATTTCTCAAATCAAAAGGAGTGAGGGCCCTGCTCGCAAGCTTACAGTCTATGAGGAAATGGGGGAGACACAAAAGGTAAAGAGTACATATATTGTATAATGCAGCCTTGATATACTAAATAGGATAAATAATAATACATGGACTGGTCGCCAGCCAGTATGTGTACAGTCCTGACCGAGGCTATTAAGTACATGGATGGTATGAACCTGAAATTGAAGAAGATTTTAATATGGGGGAAAACTGGGACGGACAGATAGTGTGTGTGGAGGCGATACGCCAGTCTAAAGAAATGGGTTTTTAGGGTCCGCTTGAAACTGTGGGTATTGGGAATTAATCGAACTGTCCTGGGTAGTGCATTCCAAAGAATTGGCGCAGCACCCGAGAAATCTTGGAGACGGGAGTGGGAAGTTTGGATTATGGAGGATTTTAGTTTTAAGTCATTGGCAGAACGGAGGGCACGTGTAGGGTGGTAGACTGAGACAAGAGAGGAGATGTAGGGGGGTACTGAAGCATGGAGCGCTTTGTGGGTAAGCGTGATAAATTTAAAATTAATTCTATATTGGATAGGCAACCAATGCAATGAATGGCACAGGGAAGAGGCATCGGTGTAGCGGTAGGCGAGGAATATGATCCTTGCTGCTGCGTTAAGGACGGATTGGAGAGGGGAGAGTTTAGTAAGAGGGAGACCGATTAGTAGAGAGTTGCAATAGTCGAGACGAGAATGAATAAGAGCTACAGTAAGAGTTTTTGCTGAGTCAAAGGTGAGAAATGTCCTGATTCTTGAGATGTTTTTGAGGTGTAGATGACATGAACGAGCGAGTTATCAGATGTGACCAGTGAAGGAAAGATCTGAATCAAAAATGACCCCAAGACAGCGGGCTTGTTGCTGGGGAGTAATGGTTGAGCCACAAACGGAAATGGCAATATCGGACACAGGTAGGTTAGTGGAGGGAGGAAATACGAGTAGTTCAGTTTTTGACAGATTCAGTTTTAGGAAGAGGGAGGACATAATGTTAGATTCAGCAGAAAGACAATCACTGGTCTTTTGTAGTAATGCAGGGGTGATGTCCAGAGCAGAGGTGTATAATTAGGTGTCATCAGCATAGAGATGGTACTGAAAACCGAATCTGCTGATTGTTTGTCCAATAGGAGTGGTGTATAAGGAGAAAAGAAGGGGGCCTAGGACTGATCCTTGAGGAACCCCGACAGTAAGGGGAAGGAGAGAGGAGGAGGAGCCAGCAAAAGACATAGAGAATGAGCGGTCAGAGAGATAGGAGGAGAACCAGGAGAGAACAGTGTCCTTGAGGCCAATAGTGCGGAGCATAGTGAGGAGGAGCTGATGATCCACAGTGTCCAATGCTGCAGAGAGATCCAGGAGAATCCGCAGGGAGTAGTGACCATTAGATTTAGCTGTTAGTAGATCATTAGAGACTTTAGTGAGGGCAGTTTCAGTAGAATGTAAAGAGCGGAAACCAGATTGTAGAGGGTCAAGAAGAGAGTTGTCTGAGAGATAGCGGATTAGACGGGAATGGATGAGGCGTTCCAGGAGTTTAGAGATAAATCAAAGATTGGAAACAGGTCTGTAGTTGGCCGTGCAGTTCTGGTCAAGGGATGTTTTTTTAAGTAATGGATGTATGCTGGCGTAATTAAAAGAAGAGGGAAAGATACCAGATGAGAGGGAGAGGTTGAAAATTTTAGTTAGGTGAGTGGTGACAGCTGGAGAAAGGGACTGAAGGAGATGTGAGGGAATAGGGTCACTGGTGCAGGTGGAAGGGCGAGAAGATGCAAGGAGCCTGATCACTTCATCTACCGTGACTGGTTCGAAGTCAGAAAGTGAGCAAGATACAATGTGGCGGAGGAGAGCATGCATAACGTTTGGGGATTGGGAGAAAATTTCCTGTCGGATATGGTCAATTTTTTCTTTGAAATAATTGACCAGATCATCAGCGCTGAGGTCGGTGGTCGGGGCCTGTGCTGTTTGATTGAGGAGAGAATGAAACGTGTCAAAGAGGCATTTAGAATTATTGGAAAGTGAGATTATGAGATTGGTAAAGTAGATTTGTTTGGAGAGGTGAAGGACAGAGTTATATGTTTTCAGCATAAATTTATAATGGAGGAAATCTTCGGCAGATTAGATTTTCTCCACAGCCGTTCAGCGCACCTGGAGCACCTCTGGAGAAGACGTGTTTGAGGCGTGTGCCCAGGTTATCGCCGTCTATGCCGAATTGTTCTTTGTGTAGGAGGCGCGGCTTCATCCAGGGCGCATAGCAATATTTCGTTATAATGCTTCAGTGCAGAGTCGGGACATGAGAGGGAGGAGATTGGGACCAATGATGATTGCAACTTTTTCATAAATTTCTGGGTGTTAATGACGTGTATATTTCTATAAGTTGTTATGCTCACACCCGGACTACGTGGCGTGAGCGTGGTTAGTGATCCCACTGGACCATGAACCGAGGAGTGCCTGGAGGGGCTTGACTAAGTATCAACTCGGTCCGACTAAGGTCGCACGGCGGATTAGTCGACTCCGTGAACCAGGGAGGAACCGAGCAGAGGGACCAGGTGCTACTCCAAGTCAGACCCCGGTCACAGCTGTTGGCCCACACTGGGGAATGCAGGAACGGGCAGGCACAGCTGGTATGCAGACAGGTGAATACTGGCAGGCACGGCTCGTATGCAGACAGGCGGGTGCAGGCAGGCACGGCTGGTATGCAGACTGGCAGATACTGGCAGGTATGAACGCAGGCTGGATAGGGACCAGTACAGACTGGGATACAGGAACAGAACCGCGGGTGCGGTGGACTAGCAGAGCAGAACCGCAGGCGCGGAGGACCAGCGGAGCAGAGCAGAGTGAAACCACAGGTGCGGTGGACAAACAGAGCAGAGCAAAACCGCAGATGCGGTGAACAAGCAGAGCACAGTGAAACCGCAGGTGCGGTGGACAAGCAGAGCGGAGCGAAACCACAGGTGCGGTGGACAAGCAGAGCAGAGCAAAACCACAGGTGTGGTGAACAAGCAGAGCAGAACGAAAGCGCAGATGCGGTGGACATGCAGAGCAGAGTGAAACCGCAAATGCGGTGGACAAGCAGAGCAGAGCGAAACTGCAGGTGCAGTGGACAAGCAGAGCAGAACAGAGCAGAAGGTGCAGGCAGACAGGACAGGGCTCTGTTCACATGGAACAGACTGGAAAATACAGGAAGATAGTTAGAACACAGGAGGTAGACACAAAGGCAGGGAAACGGGACAAGCAGAACCAGATACGCACAAGGTACTTACAATGAAGTAGTGAGTGGACACAAAACTCACAAACAGAAGTACAGAGACTACGAGTTGGAGTTAGGTGCAGGTTCAGACACTGCAGGATAAGGGCAGCTACGGACATAGAGACAAACAGGTAACAGGCTAGGACACAGTTCAGACAGGAACTGAACCCGGAATAAGATACAGGAACGAGCCTAGGAACTTAGCCCCCAGGGTGGCGGAAACAGACTAGAAGTCACAGATACAGATAACGGGACTGGGTATACAGGCCCAAGGGTGGCGTAAGAGACTAGAAGTCACAGATACAGATACCGGGCCTGGGTATACAGCCCCCAGGGTGGCGGAACAGACTAGAAGTCACAGATACAGGTAACAGGCCTGGGTATACAGCCCCCAGGGTGGCGGAAACAGACAAGATATAGGACAGGACCTGGCAACTCAGTTGCACAGAACACACTGAAAGAAAGTGTTGCTCAGGCCCCTCCTACTGCGTGGAGGGGGTTTAAGAATCCAGTGACTCACAGCAATAGGCTGGGGATGCATTAGGAGTGCGCACACTGTAACCATAAGAATCAGGCAGTAACCGTGCCGCCGCCCTAAGCAATCAGACAAGAGACACAGCAGGTACTGGAGCAAAGTGTGCAGCCTGGACTGATAGTTAAGATGGTGGTCTTGCATGGTGGGAGGTGGTAAGCCATGCCAGCACACCGCCAGGGATGTTACATAAGTGTGGAAAGTGGGGGTTTCTTGAGTAGCCTCACAGTTATTGACAGAGAATGAAGGAAAATTATGGTCAGAGAGTGGAAGGGGAGAGTTAGTAAAGTCATGTACTGCGCAAAGCCGGGAGAAGATCAGGTCCAATGTGTTCCCGTCTTCATGTGTAGGAGAATTAGCAAGCTGTGAAAGGCCGAAGGAGGAGGTTAGGGATAAAAGATGAGCGGCAGATGGGGAAAGAGAATAACCAATTGGGATGTTAAAATCTCTCATGATTAGAGTGGGGATGTCACAGGATAGAAAATTTGGAAGCCAGGCAGCAAAGTGATCCAGGAACTGACGGGAGGGACCTGGAGGGCGATAGACAACCACCACTAACAGGGAGAAGGGCCGGTAGAGTCTGACTGTGTGGGCCTCAAAAGAAGGGAAGATAAGGGAGGGTACTGGGGGGATAACCTGAAAAGTACATTTTGTTGAAGGAATCAGACCAACACCTCCACCTGATCTGTTGTCAGGTCTCGGGGTATGAGAGAAGTGTAGGCCACCATAGGAGAGAGCTGCAGTGGCGATGGTGTCTGACTGCTGGATCCAGGTTTCGGTGAGAGCCAGAAGGTTGAGGGAATTAGAGAGGAAAAAGTCATGGATGTAAGAGAGTTTATTACATGCTGAGCGTGCATTCCAAAGGGGACAGTTGAATGAGACAGAAGGTATTCAGGGAATATTAATGAGATAAGCAGGGTTTCTGAATGTAACAGGGAAAGAGTTAGTGTTATTATTACTGGAGGGTCCTGGATTAGGAGAAATATCACCTGCGACTAAGAGAAGGAAGATACAGAGAGTGAGCAGATGGTTGAGTAATTTGTGAGAGCGTTTCCTGTGTTGTATGGTGGGAATGAATGGATCTGTGTGGTATAACATTGTGAAGAGAGCATGACAGCTGTACATAGGAGAAGAGAGTAGAGAGGGGTTAATATGGATGAAGTGTGGCGAATTTGTGGGAGAACGGTGAATGTGGATGATTGTAGCAGCCAGAATATAAATGGCACAAATACAAATGGTGAATGCTGTTTGCAAAACAGATGACCTGGAAGCAAGTTTGTTTAATTGTCTTGCATGTCTTACCTGTCTCCTGCCCAACCGCCATATCTAACTGCCTTGGCACTTTGGTAAACTATGGCACTTCGATAAAGTATGCATAAATGCTATATGCATAAATGCCCCCGCATAAATGCTGCCCCATGACTATGTCTCCATATATAGGGACGTATCTGCTTAGATCTACGCAGATTTAACTCGTTAGCAATCAATCAACTAGCTTAAGACAACAGGAGACAATAAAACTGCAGAAAAAAAAACAGACTGGCAACCCAACATGGATCATAAACCGTTAAAGTAAGTGTGATGACCTTAACCCTAGAACGCATGACCATAAAAATCTACATTTTCACATACCTGGGGCCTTTTAGGCCCATGTGCAAATAACATGGAATAACTCAAACAAAAATGACAAACAACTATATACCTGAGGAATACCTAGAGTTTCAAAATTCTAACTAAAGTAATCTTGCAGAAAATAGAAAACAATTAACAGGGCGGGCCTGCGAGGCCCCAGGTATGCGTTCTAGGGTTAAAGTATCATGGATTAAACAATGTAGATGAATGAGATATACAGTTAGGTCCATATATATTTGGACAGAGACAACATTTTTCTAATTTTGGTTCTAGACATTACCACAATGAATTTTAAACAAAACAATTCAGATGCAGTTGAAGTTCAGACTTTCAGCTTTCATTTGAGGGTATCCACATTAAAATTGGATGAAGGGTTTAGGAGTTTCAACTCCTTAACATGTGCCACCCTGTTTTTAAAGGGACCAAAAGTAATTGGACAATTGACTCCAAGGCTATTTTATGGACAGGTGTGGGCAATCCCTTCGTTATGTCCTTCTCAATTAAACAGATAAAAGGCCTGGAGTTGATTTGAGGTGTGGTGCTTGTGACTCGCCTCCTGGGCCGCGTGGGGAACCCGGAACCGGGCCTCTGGTGGGATGCTGGGGGTGGTAGTCTCAGTGTGGCGGCGACCCGGTCCGTGGCTCAGGGTGGTCAAACCAGTGGCAGTCTTAGTGTAATAACAAATGTCCGACTACGCCACCCGTGGATTGCGGTCAGTGGGGACCGCCGCTGCGCTGCAGACCGCTGAGGCTGATGTTGTAAGCGCAGCCAAGTATGGGATAACTCCCCACGGGAGAAGTATTGCCTCAGGGCAGCTAGTGTGGATGATGGGAGTGATGGTGTGAGCGTCCCAGTACTAATGGTGCTGGTGCGGCGATGAAACACAGAGACGTGTGGTGCAGTTCAGGGTCTTTACTGATGGTATAAAGCAGACCCTCCCGGGAGTACTGGTTAGCAGTAGAGGCCTGGTCAGTCTGTGAGCAAGCAGGATCTCCCCTGGCCAGGCGGAGTTGTAGGCCTCCCCGTCTATCTGCACTCTTTCCTGGCTACCTTGCTGTAAGCGGTTACAAGTAGCCCACGTCCCTGAGTATACCGTGTGGTGCTCACCCGTATGGCTAGTGACTTGGGGCCTTCTGTTAGCCTCCGCTCCTGGATGGCGGCGCTGGTCCCTTTCTTGTGACTGAGCCTCCGGGCTTCTATGGCCAGAGGACCTGGAATCCCCTGCCGGCTGGTTTCTGCTGCTGGGTGTATATCAGTCCCCACAGCCTCGGACTCCGGTGTCCGGTTGTAGTGTCCTCAGCCAGGGCGAGCTCTGCTCAGCTCCAGCCCCTGGTCTTCAGCTACTGTTCCTACAGAGCTCCTGCTATATCTTTCCCTCTCCAAGCTCTGACTCACCTAATCCCGCCCCAGACCCAGTTTACAAGGGCAGATTCCTCCCCTCCCAGGTCTGGGCGGGCAGTGTTACATGCTTAGGGCTCCTGACCAGAGAAACCTCCCACTTGCTCTCAGACATAATATTTCTATTACTGTGGCAACCAGACCCCTGGGGTGCCACATTCCCCCCTAGTAAATTTTAGTACTCCGGGACTAAACACATTTTTAAAGAAACATAAATACAAGGGTATGAACGATAATACAATAACATATTTACAAGAAGCTTTAGTTCTTTAAAGGTCATGGTGTGTCCGCAACCAGGTGTCCATATCACCCAAGGTGAAGTTTGTGAAACAAGAGGGTGTCCATGTCACCCAAGGTGAAGCTTTAAGCGAAGTAGGGGACCTGTCCAAAACAAACCCCTTGCGTTGGCCTTGGGCGTGGCTGCAAGGCTGAAGCTAGCTACTTTGGGCCGCAAGGAGGCCACGCCAGACAGGTTTTCTCTTCCGCGGCCGTCTTCGCAAGAGGCACAATGTGCAACTATCTACAAGATTGTTCCGGTTATCCAGCGTCCATAACCTGTTAGTCCAAATAAATCTGCAGGGTAACTGAGAAACATAATTAATAACAGGCAACAACACAAACCATCAACATTTCTCAATAAACAGGTAAATTTACAGTGCATTACTTTATATTTTCCAGTGAGCGGGCATCTGACCTCTAGTGACTCTAGTGGACCAACAGAGCTCACTAACTGGTCCTGCACTACAGGGTGTAGGAGGTGTTATGGGTAAGCTGGGCAGCTGTCTGCGCACTCTTTGGCTCACTAGGGGCACGGCAGGCTCACTACTAGCAGAGGGTTGATCCTCCTGCGCTGCTGGTGTGGACTCTTCTGCCTCCTAGGCCGGCTGCTCTTCCAGCTCTACCTGGTCTTCTGTAGGCACTTGAGGGGCTGGCTGGAGAAAGGTGAGGACGGGCACCACGATAGCGTTGTTTACTTGTGTCCAGGACCGGGGAAAGTCTCCGAGTACAGTGCTGATCATTTCCTCCTTTTCCTCTACGGGTTGAGGGTCTTCCTGATCTTCATCCGTGCTTTGCAACTTCTCGGGGCACTTTTTCAGGTGGTCTCTGGAGACAGTGGCTGTGGTCTCTCCTCCATCCTTGCTAATGACGTACACCTTTGGATTATTGTGGCTTGAGGGCAGTACGGTGTACGGGTCCTTTTCCCACTGGTCGTCCAACTTATGGAGCCGCCTTTTTCTTTTCAAGACCTGCTCTCCAGGTACCAGGGGAACAACGGGAGCATGTTGGTTATAAGTCCTCTCCTGCCTTTCTCTTAATTGACAGAGACTTCGCTCGACGCTCTCCTGTACTTTCCGGTACTGCTGCTGCCGTTCTGTATCCCAGTCTGCCTCTGGCGAGGTGTCCTCAGGTGTCAGGACTCCATATCCAGGTCAATAGGCAGCTTACCAGGTCTTGCTCTCATTAGGTAAGCCGGGGTACAGTTGGTGGAACCTACCGGGATGTGGTTGTACAGGTCCACCAGATCGGGCAGTTTCTCAGGCCACAGGCTGCGTTCTTCCAGGGGCAATGTTTTTAGCAGATCTATCACCACCTGGTTCATCTTTTCGCAGAGTCCGTTGGTCTGCGGGTGATAGGGCGTTGTTCTTATCTTCTTGCAGCCATACAGGTTGCAGAACTCCTGTAAGACCTCTGCTTCGAAGGCTGGTCCTTGGTCTGTCAACACTTGCTCCGGGTACCCGTGTGGATGGCAGAAGTGCTGCTGGAAGGCTCTAGCTGCTGTTTGAGCCGTTAAGTCCTTGACGGGAACCACCACCAGGAACCGGGAGTAGTGATCTACGATTGTGAGGGCGTAGACATACCCAGATCTGCTCAGAGCCAGTTTCACATGGTCCAGGGCTACCAGTTCCAGTGGCTGTCTGGTGATGATGGGCTGCAGGGGAGTCTTCTGGCTGGCACGGTCCTTTCTTCTTAGGTTGCACGGGCCACAGTCTCTGCACCACCTCTCGATGGCTCCTCTCATGCCTACCCAGTAGAACCGTTCACGCAACAAGTACTCCAGCTTCTTCCATCCAAAATGCCCTGCTCCATTGTGGTATGCCTCCAGAACCATAGCCGCGTCTCGTCTTGGGACCACTACCTGCCAGGTCAACTCATGTGTTCGAGAGTTAGCCATTCTTCGGCACAGCTTCTCCCTGTAGAGGAACAGCTTACTTTTCTCCTTCCACAGTTGCTTGGTCTACTCCGGAGCGTCTGGGTCAAGACGGGCATCGGCCTGTGTCAGTATTTCCTTCACCAGACGGACTGCGGGATCACTGTCTTGTGTTTCCGCCCAGCTGGGGCAAGGGATTGAATGTCACAGAGCGCCTGTCCTTCACACGGTGGGAATACAGGGTAATCCCATGACGGTGGAACGCAGGGAGCTCGACTTCTTCCAGATCTTCTGGATCTTCCCCTACGTCCGGTAAGTTTGGCATTCTAGACAGGGCATCTGCGTTGGCATTTGAGCGTCCCGCCCGGTATTTGATGGTGAATTCATAGTTGGACAGGCGGACCATCCATCTCTGCTCCAGGGCACCGAGCCTTGCAGTGTCCAGGTGTGTCAACGGGTTGTTATCCGTGTACACGGTGAACTTGGAAGAGGCAAGGTAATGCTTGAAACGTTCGGTCACTGCCCACACCACTGCCAGGAACTCCAGCTTGAATGAGCTATAATTCTCAGGTTTCCTCTCCGTGGGCCGTAGCTTTCGGCTGGCGTAAGCGATTACCCGTTCTTTCCCCTGCTGGATCTGGGACAGTACGGCTCCTAGCCCGATGTTGCTTGCGTCCGTGTGGAGGATAAAGGGCTGGCTGTAGTCAGGATATGCCAGGATTTCATCCCCCGTGAGGGCCATCTTCAGCTGGCAGAAGGACTCCTCTTCCAGCTTTTCCCACCTGAGGGGCGGCTTCTGGTTTTTGGCTTTCCGAGATTGACCTATCAGGAGGTCCTGCATAGGGGCTGCCATTTTGGTGAAACCGGGAATGAATCTTCGGTAGTAGCCTACCAACCAGAGGAACTGTCACACTTCCTTTATGCTGGAGGGTCTTGGACAGTCTTTAATCACGGTGATCATATCGGGGTCGGGAGCCACTTCGTCAGCACTCACCACGTGTCCCAGGTATTGCACCTTTGGTTTCAGGAGGTGACACTTGGAGGGTTTCACCTTTAGGCCGTAGCTTGCCAGGGCGTCAAACACTTCTGCCAGGTGTTTCAGGTGGTCCTCGTAAGTCTTGGAATAAACAATGACATTGTCCAGGTATAACAGGACCGTCTCGAAATTCCGGTGTCCCAGACAGCATTCCATCAACCGTTGGAAGGTTCCTGGTGCGTTGCAGAGCCCGAACGGCATACAGTTAAATTCGCTGAGACCCATTGGGGTGGTGAATGCGGTCTTTTCCCGGTCCGCCTCTGCTACAGGAACCTGCCAGTACCCGCTAGTGAGGTCCAAAGTAGAGAAGAAGTTAGCATATTTTAATGCAGCTAAGGAATCTTCTATCCTTGGTAACGGGTACGCATCTTTGTGTGTGATACAGTTGACCTTCCTGTAGTCTACACACATTCTCATGGTGTTGTCTTTCTTTTTCACTAAGACTAGTGGAGCTGCCCAGGGGCTACAGCTGTCCCTAATTACCCCAGCCTCCTTCATGTCCTTTAACATCCCCTTGGCGTGCTGATAGTGTGCAGGGGGTACGGGTCGGTATCTCTCCTTTATGGGAGGATGGTCTCCCGTGGGGATGTGATGTTCTACCCCCTTTACTCGCCCGAAGTCCAGCGAGTGTTTACTAAACACTCTCTCGTACTCTTGAACCACCCGATAGACTCCCTGTTTTTGGTGTGAGGGAGTGGAGTCAGTACCCAAATGCAGTTGCTGACACCAGTCCTCCATTGGTTTCTTAGAGCCGTTACCTTCCTCTGGTTGAGATGGAGGCAAGGGTTCCACGGCCTGTACAGAGTTCTGGTTTATGGTGAACAATTTGGCTAGCGTGGCATACCGGGTCTGGTATACTTCTCTCTCCCCGATATTTATGATGCGGACGGGCACCCTCCCATGACGTACATCGACCACCCCCCGTGCTGTCAAAATGGTGGGCCTACCGTCTGAGTAGACGGGTTCTACCATTGCTTGGTAGTCTCTACCTCATAGACCAATAGCTGCCCGGCACCAAATCATCATCTCACTTTTTGGGGGCATGGCAATAGGGAACGGGTCACACATTCTCACGCTACCTATCTCACCACCAGATAGTTCCACTTGTTGCCGCTTCATCAGTGCCCGGATCTCTTTTTGGAGCACATGCTGCTGGCTGGAACTGGCGTTCTTGGCAACCTGCTGCAAAATAAGAATCACCTCTGCAAGACAGTTTTCAATTTCGTTAGTACCTAGGGTTATTTTTGGGTGACTCTCGCGACGGTCAATGTCCACAATGATCAGTCCTTGTGCCGGGAGTTCAACTTTACCGACCTTGATGGTCACTTCTTTAAATCCTATCTGTGGCATGGGCTGACCATTGCTGGCAATAATGCTCAGGTCGTCATCTGGGTAGCGGGTTATGTCCGAGTCATTCCAGTACCGCTTGAAGAGCACGTATGGGATGGTGGTGACCTGTGACCCGGTGTCCAGTAGGGCACTCATAGGAATGCCGTCCAGTACCACAGGCAAGACCGGACGTCCCCCTACGTACTTGTCACGCCAGTTCGATGGGCCTGATGATCTTAGGCCTGGGGGTTGGCCCTCTACCACAGGTTGTGCCCGTTTAAATGACAGTGCCTTGCCATATGTCCGGGTTGATTGCAGCGGCGGCAGATGGGTCGTCCGTCCTCGTTGTACCTGTCGCTGGGTCTCCCTCTGGCCGGTGGGGTCCTCCTCAGTCGGCACCACGGGACGTCCTCCAGTCCGGATGCCAGCTGGATCTTTCCTGGAGAAGAGACCTGTAAAGACTGCACAGTTCTGGTTAGCGCGGCAACGCTCTTAGTCAGCTCTTGGACCTGATGGTGCAGGTCTGTAGCCGGGTTATTGTTCAAAGCCTGCGCATCAGCTCCCACAGGCCCTGCAGACAAGGGCGCCGCGTCCTGGTGATAAGTGATAGCAGGGCGCCTGTGGGTCACAGCACCACCTGGTGCCGGTTCTCAGAGCACCCGGATGGCTCTGTCCTTGAACTGTGCAAAGTCCAGGTGAGGGTCCTGTAAGGCCATTGCCCTCAACTGGGTTCGGTGGGCATTGCACAGTAGACCCTCAATAAATTGTTCGGTCAACAGCTTGTCTTCATTTCCCACGCTGTCAGGGTCTGCCTGCTTAATGGCTCTCAGGGCCTCTTGTAGGTTTAGAGCATAGTCTCTTATACTTTCATGTGCCCGTTGTTTGCACTCGTAAAGTCTGAGCTTTATTTCGGCTGAGGTTCGGGTATCAAATGTGTCTTTCAGCCGGGCTAGTATTTCTCTGACAGTCCTCTTCTTCCCAGGTGACCAGGACTTTACCTCCCTTTGGGCTGCCCCGATTAACTGGGCCACCAGGATGCTTACTTTTTGCTCTTCCGTGAGGGGGTATACCTGGAAGAGGCTATCCAATCTTTCCCTAAAGTCACTTAGGGTATGTGATTCCCCTGAGTACTGGGGTAGCCAGATTGCCACCGGGATATAGGGCATGGTGAATGGCATGACCGCTGCAGCGGTTGCGCTGGCGGCCGGTGTGGCGGTGGAGCTCCCCTCGGTATCCGACATCCTTCTACCTCCCTAGTGGACCGTGGCCTACCTTGCGATGCTCTTCTTCCGTAGGCCGCGGCCCCGCAGTCAATCGTCGGGGTAGAGGACCTGGCGTCACTCTCCGATGACGTCAGCGTCGCTTTTCCTCCCTTCCAGGACCTTGCGCAGCGTCAGTGCGTGGGGCGGAGCTTCGGATATCGCGCGCTTTCGGCATCCACGCCCCTCTTCTTCCCGTGCGATGTCCCGAAGATTGCGTCCGATGGCGGGAAGCGGCTGCGGATGGCGGGAAGATGGCGGGAAACGACCCAAGATGGCGTCCGATGGCGGGAAACGACTCCGGACGGCGGGAAACTTTGCCACAGGTAAGTACAAAAGTCTTTTTCAGGCACGCAGTACCCGTGGGTTGCGGGCACGAAATCCTGCCGACTACGCCAAATGTTGACTCGCCCCCTGGGCCGCGTGGGGAACCCGGAACCGGGCCTCTGGTGGGATGCTGGGGGTGGTAGTCTCAGTGTGGCGGCGACCCGGTCCGTGGCACAGGGTGGTCAAACCAGTGGCAGTCTTAGTGTAATAACAAATGTCCGACTACGCCACCCGTGGATTGCGGTCAGTGGGGACCGCCGCTGCGCTGCAGACCGCTGAGGCTGATGTTGTAAGCGCAGCCAAGTATGGGATAACTCCCCACGGGAGAAGTATTGCCTCAGGGCAGCTAGTGTGGATGATGGGAGTGATGGTGTGAGTGTCCCAGTACTTATGGTGCTGGTGCAGCGATGAAACACAGAGACGTGTGGTGCAGTTCAGGGTCTTTACTGATGGTATAAAGCAGACCCTCCCGGGAGTACTGGTTAGCAGTAGAGGCCTGGTCAGTCTGTGAGCAAGCAGGATCTCCCCTGGCCAGGCGGAGTTGTAGGCCTCCCCGTCTATCTGCACTCTTTCCTGGCTACCTTGCTGTAAGCGGTTACAAGTAGCCCACGTCCCTGAGTATACCGTGTGGTGCTCACCCGTATGGCTGGTGACTTGGGGACTTCTGTTAGCCTCCGCTCCTGGATGGTGGCGCTGGTCCCTTTCTTGTGACTGAGCCTCTGGGCTTCTATAGCCAGAGGACCTGGAATCCCCTGCCGGCTGGTTTCTGCTGCTGGGTGTATATCAGTCCTCACAGCCTCGGACTCCGGTGTCTGGTTGTAGTTAGTGTTGAGCCACCCCCGTAGTGTTCGAGTTCGGTTCGGTTCGTCGAACACCCGTGTGTTCGCCGAACTGTTCGTCGAACTGTTCGTCGAACGCCTTCGAACACCGTTAAAACCAATGGCAGGCAAACAAAAACACATAGAAACACATAGAAAACACCTTCAAAGGTGTCCAAAAGCTGACAAACTGCACAGAAGACACAACTAACACATGGAAAAGTGACAAGTACATATAGTCATGCGAAAAGAAAAGAGGTGGAGGAGTAAAAGGAGGGGGAGACACAAATATAGGCATGTCATGCCCTTCTAAAATCCAAAAAGTGAGAAGCCGACACGTTCAGTCTGCTCCTGCCCGTGCCACCTCCGTGTCGCCGGGTTTGTGCCAGAGCCGCGGTGAACCCTGACGGCCAGCCCCCCTCTCCCAATACTGGTGCCTGTCCGCTGGTGGGTCGAGCGAGCCTCCCTGTGGTGGAGGCAGCTCTAAGCTTTTTAATTTAAATTGTCTCTCTAATTTGAATGAATACACTTTAAATCCATTTACAAGGATCTATTGGAGGGCAAGTCTCATGCCAGCAGCCGCGTAATTCCAGCTCCAGTAGCGTCCACTAAAGCTGCTGCAGTTAAAAAGCTTTTATAAGGATCGAGCTCGGCTGTCCACCGCAAGGCATCCTACTGCCAGTCCCAGCCCCTATGCCTTGGGGTGCCTCCTGATGCTCTTCACTGAGTATCCCGTGGTCCCGAAGCATTTCCTTTGAAAAAATTAAGTGTCCAAACTACAGGTGGTGTAGCTTGCTTAACAGCCGGGATAATCCGCTGACTAGCAGACACTGCTACTAGGCACAAAGTATTTCCTGGGCTAGATGCAGTTAAAAATTTGTAATTAGATACTCTCGTTGGATGCTGAGAAAGCATTCCATAGAGTCTCCTGGCACGCCATATATGATTCTCTTAAAAAGCTTGGGGTAGGGGTCTAGGGGACCCTTTTATAGCCAAAATCACGGCCCTGTATCACAATACGTCACCTAGGCTGAAGATAAATGGAACTGTAGCACCCTGAGGGCTCGGTTGCTACAGAGGTATTGCACCTCACCCAGAGGTGTGATATCTCACTCTCAGGTAAGGATGGAGTGTGGATCAGGACCCGACACCTGCATGCATTACACCACATTGCCGTGGGGCAGGGCGACCAATATGCCTCTGAGATGGGCACGACAGTCCCTGTCCCTGGCTGGAGTGGGGGGATGGAACACTGAGGAAGGGGAACCCTGTAGTGCAGGAGCAGGGAGGAAGCAGTTCCTGGGTGCATTGAGAAGGGAGTATAAAAGGTGGGCACCATCTTAGTTCAGTGCAGAGAAGTCTGAGCAGAAGTGGCAGGGAGCAGGGGCACTGCATGAGCTCTGCTCCGGAGGCGGGCCTAGTAACAGAGGCCCAGGCCTGGAGGAGGGAGAAGGAACCAAGAGGAGCGGAGAAGGCTCCAGGAACGAGGAATGAAGGGATCCCAGGGGTGCGGATGGGCGAGTCGCCACCGCACGCCCGAATCCACCTGCGTGGAGGGGTCAGGCCAAAGGGGGAGACCGGTCCCCGAAACTAGTGGAGGCAGGAAACGACCCTCAGCTAGAAACCGGAGGCTCTGACATTTTATGTGGCGCAGCCCCTCGCTACACCCGCTAGGAAGGCACCACATAGGGTCAGGGAAACTGGCGCCAAGTTTACCAAGAGGAGGCCCGAGGCAGCCGGACAGAAGGGTTGGTAAGAAAGGCCAGACAAAGGACACACAAAGGGGGTCCTGTGAAGCGCTCCAAAGTTATCTGGGAGTTGTCTGAGCCCCTCACCTGGTGAGCACAGTACGACGTGGGCAGCCGTTACCTGCAGACGTGGTCTGGATAATAAGAACTGTGAGTAAAGGCCCTGGACTGCATCACTGACTCCGTGTCGTTACTGCTGCTGCCCTGCACCATCACCCCCATCCTCCGCATACACTGCCCTGAGGCTATACTCCTCCCGTGGGGAGTTATGCTACGCTCTGCTGCACCCACAACACCAGCCTCAGCGGTCTGCCCTGCAGCGGCGGTTCACTCTGACCGCAATCCACGGGTGGCGTAGTCGGACATTTAAACATCAAAACCACATAAATAGTTCCGCCACTGGTTTGACCACCCTGAGCCACGGAACCGGGTCGCCGCCACGAAGACTACAACCACCAGCATCCACCAAAAAGGGTCCGGCTCCGGGTGTCCCAAGGCCCAGGGGGTGCATCAGAATATTTTCATCACCTTTCACAATCACCAATGGGACAAGGCAGGGATGTCCTCTGTCCCCTCTCTTATACATCCTAGTGACGGAGCACCTGCTCTCATCAATTCGCCATAACCCCAATATTAGGTGGATTGAGGTAAGAGGCACCGAGTACAAGTGCTCTCTATTTGCTGATGATGTCCTAGTATATATCACTCAATCACATATATCCATCCATGCTGTTATGGCTGAACCATCTCATGCTGCACATAAAACATCTGCATCTCTGGCTGATATGGGCATAAAAGGGGACAAACTTATGGTGTGACCCCCATGCTCCCCTGACCTCTACCCCATTCAGAACCTCTGGAGCATCATCAAAAGGAGTGTCTATGATGGCGGGAGGCAGTTCACATCTAAGCAACACCTCTGGGAGGGTATTCTGTCCTCATGCAAAACAATTGAAGCAGAAACCATCCAAAACCTGACAAATTCAATGGACGAGAGAGTTCAGAAGCTCCTTTCGAACAAGGGGTCCTATGTGAAAATGTAACATCACCTAGAATAAAGTTTTGAGTTGAAAACTGTTTGATTTCAGTTTCTAATAACCTGCTAATGCTTATAATTTCAAAAATGACCATTTTTTTGGTCTTTATTAAAATGAAAAGGTTGATCGAAAAGTTTGGGGGATCTAAGAGTGTGGCAACCCAGTAGTCATGATTACTTCGAATTCTGACAATATGAGGGTCATGTTGCAGGTAGTGCAGCAAGAAAGCACTTCTGTGTCTTGCGCATCTCGGAGCCCCAAAATTATTTTCCGGGCTAGATGCAGCTAAAAATTATTATTAATTTTAAATCTGGTGGAGCTTAGTATAGATGGCCTAATAGGATCAGTGCTGCACACTGCTACAAAGCCCAAATTATTTTCCAGTCAAGATACAGATAAACATGATTAGTAATTTTAAATCTGGTGGAGCTTATTATAGATGGCCTAATAGAATCAGTGCTGCACACTGCTACAAAGCCCAAATTATTTTCCAGCCAAGATACAGATAAACATGATTAGTAATTTGAAAGCTTAAAACGGTTGGTAGGGTGATTTTAACCAATCATCAAGCTTTTACTCTCCCCAGGATGACACAGTGGTAGAAAAGTCGTTTCGGATCCATGATTTGTTCATCTTTATGAACGTGAGTCTGTCTACATTATCAGTGGAGAGCCGCGTGCGCTTATCTGTCAGCACACCACCAGCAGCGCTGAACACACGTTCAGACAGAACGCTGGCTGCGGGGCATGACAAGATCTCCAAGGCGTAAGTGGCTAGCTCCGGCCATTTATCCAGATTGGAAGCCCAAAAAGAGCAAGGGTCCAGTGACACAGTCGTGGCTTCAATGTTTACTTGGAGATACTCCTGTACCATCGTCTCTAGGCGTTGACTATGTGTCAGACTTCTTGTCTCCTGTGGCCTTGCAAAGGATGGGCTAAAAAAGTGGTGAAATGATTCCGAAAAATTGATGTTACCAGCAGATACTGTGGTTCTGTTACGGTTTGAGTGCTGAACACTTGACGGTCCCACGGTTGGCAAGTTGGAACTGTGAGATTCACTACGTGCACCACTGGTGTTTTGTGGAAAAGCACATGTAAGATTCTGCAACAGTCTCTGCTGATACTCCTGCATGCGTGCATCCCTTTCTATGGCAGGAATAATTTCGGCAAATTTACTTTTGTACTGGGGATCTAACAGTGTGGCAACCCAGTAGTCAGGATTATTTCTAATTCTCACAATTCGAGGGTCATGTTGCAGGTAGTGCAGCAAGAAGGCACTCATGTGTGTTGCGCATCCAGGAGCACCAAGTCCCTGTTGTGTTGGTGGCGAGGTAACAATCATGCTTCCTTCCTCTGTCCTCTCCCCCCAACCTCGCACAACAGAAATGTGATCAAGGTCTCCCTCATCTGATGAGTCTTCCATCAGTTCGTCCTCCACTTCTTCCTGGGCTCCTGCACCTTCCTCACTAGTTTGGCTGCTACCATGCGCCCTGGTAAAACCATCTCCCCCACCCTCACATGCCTGCCGCCTTGGTGCTGCCGACCGTCTGGACCTTGCAGATGTTAGCCCTTCCGCATACAACTCCTCCTCCTCTACTTCCTCCACCTCCTCTTGTGCCACCACCTGACTCCGAATTCTGTTTAACATGTGCTACAGGATGTAGATCACCGGAATAGTCATGCTGATAATGGCATCGTCAGCACTAAACATCTTCGTCGCCATTTCAAAACTGTGCAGAAGGGTGCATAGGTCCCTGATCTGAGACCACTCCTCCAGCATGATTTGCCCCACCTCTGGATCTCGTTGGCCCAGGCTATACGTCAGAACGTATTGCACCAGGGCTTGTCGGTGCTGCCACAGTGGCTGCAACATGTGCAGAGTTGAATTCCACCGGGTAGGCGCTTCGCATTTTAGCCTGTGAAGTGGCAGGCCCAACGACTTCTGTAGAGATGTAAGTCGCTGAGCTGCGGGATGCGAACGGCAGAAGTGAGCACACAGCGACCGTGCCCTCTGCAGAAGGCCATCTAGTCTGGGATAGTGGGCTAAAAATTGCGGAACAACCAGGTTCAACACGTGAGCCATACAAGGCACGTGTGTGACATTGCCCCGGCGAAGGGCCGCACCCAGGTTTGCAGCATTGTCGCACACGGCCTTCCCTGGTTTCAGGTCCAGTGGAGACAACCATTCATGAAATTGGTTCTCCAGAGCTGACCACAACTCCTCAGCTGTGTGACTCACATTTCCCAGACATTTCAAAGTAAAAACCGCCTGATGACGTTGAGCCCTACTGCCAGCATAGTAAGGAGGTGTGCAGGATCCCTTCTGCGCAGTTAGAAAGCTTGTGGCATGACCAGACAGGCTTTGGGTGCAGGTGGAAGACCGAGAGGAGGTTGAGGAGGCAGAAGCAGTGGAGGAACTTTGACATAAAGAGGATTGACGCACAACTCGTGGGGACGGCAAGACTTGGACAGCAGCCCCTTGTCCTGCTGTCACCATAGTTACCCAGTGCCCAGTCAGCGACATGTAACGCCCCTGTCCATGCCTACTCGTCCAAGTGTCTGTGGTGAAATGCACCCTGTCACACACAGAGTTTCTCAAAGAAGCGGTGATGTTGTGTGCGACATGCTGGTGGAGCGCAGGCACACCTTTCTTTGAGAAGTAGTGCCGACTGGGCATCTGGTACTGGGGCACTGCGACGGACATAAGGTCTCGAAAATCCTCTGTGTCCACCAGGCGGAAAGGCAGCATTTCTGTAGCCAAGAGCTTGCAGATGGTGAAATTCAACCTCTTAGCTTTCTCATGGCTAGGAGGAAATGGTCTTTTACTTGTCCACATCTGAGGGACCGAGGGCTGGCTATTGTGCTTAGACGGGGTTGATAAGGGTGTCCCCGGCAAACTGCCGGTCTGTGAGGAAGATGCAGGCGGACATGTTAGGTTGCCTTGATCCAAAGGTGGTGCTATTGATGTCGGACAGCGCTCAACACCAGCTGGTGTTACCACCTCCAAAGAAAATGATGACCTGCCAATCACGCTGGCTGTTGCGGGTAAAGAGGTGGCAGGTCTGCGCCCCAAAACAGGTGTGACTGCTGTCCCCCCAGTCACAGAGGATGAAGAGGCCGCGGATGCACAAGATATGGCAGACGGTGGTTGGCCCGGCCGGCTAGGCCGCATTGTAGCACACTGAGCTTCCCACTGCAACTTATGCTTCATGTCCATGTGCCGGTTCATGCATGAAGTACTCAAACTATGTATTTTTTGGCCTCTACTTAGCTTTTGCTGACAAATGTTACAGATAACACGAGTTGGGTCATCTTTATCGATCTGAAAAAATGCCCAGGCTATGCAAGGCTTAGCACCCATGCGACCTGAAGAGCCACCACGACTTGTGGTGAGAGGCAGAGTTGTGTTTGAGCATGCAGTTTTTGACGTGCTTCCAGTACTACGTCTCTGTCCAGGAAGGCGCAACCTGACCTCGTCGTCACTAGCATCTTCCTCCACCTCCTCTGCTGACCTCATCTCTTGGCTGACTGTGGGTTGACAGTAAGTGGGATCTCCAACCTCATCATCATCACCCTGTGCGTTATCACACCCGTCGTCCTCAGAGCCAACCTGTTCCTGCCCTGACAAAAAACTAAAGTTGTCGCTCCAATCAGGTATTTGAGTCTCATCATCGTTTTCCTCATTGTCTCCACCAACAGGAGTTACAGTTTGGGAATGAGGGTCTACATTATGGTCAGAACCTTCTGCGTCTGGTCCTGGATCCGACTCATAAAGATTCTGGGCATCAGTGCAGATCATTTCCTCGTCTGGATTCACAGAAGCGCTGGAGTCGACCTCTGATTCCCAGGCTATAGTATGAGTAAACAGCTCTGCAGACTCAACCATCTGTTCTACCTCATACTCAGACGGGCAGCTGGAGATTTGGGAGCTGTGAGGAAGCAAGTGCGATTGGGGTGACACCTTTGAGGACTGGAGTATTTGTGATGTTGAAGTTGATGTGGAGGAGAGCCCACTTAAAGGAGCACTTGATATCCGTTGAAGCACCTGCTGTTTTTGTGCCTCATCTGGAATTTGTAGTGATTGGCGTGGCCGTAAGAAAGGGATCTTATCACATTGTCCGCTAAAAGAAGTAGACATTTTAGTTTGGCTGGAAGATGGTCTTTCTTCTGCAGATGTTACTGTTGCTTTAACACCTACCCCATGTACACAACCTTTTTTCCCCTTCCCAACACGCCTATTCCCCTTTCCACCAGCAGCAGGCCTTTTTCCACTCATTTTGGTGGTTAACTAATTCACAACTCTGGAGTTGTTTGCACAAAAAAACAATGGATGGGAACCGAGCAGAGCTGAGTGACCAAACTGTGGTATTAGGCCAAAACTATTGGCTGGGTTAGATGGAGAAAAAAATTATATTCGATTTGCAACCTGATGGAGGTCAGTATAGATGGACTAATAGAACAAGTCCCACACACAGCTAGAAGCCCAAATATTTTTTCAGAGGTAGATGCAGAAAAAAAATATATTCAGTTTGCAACCTGATGGAGGTCAGTATAGATGGACAAATAGAGAAAGTCCCACACACTGCTAGAAGGCCAAATATTTTTTCAGAGCTAGATGCAGACAAAAAAATATTTTGAATTTGCAACCTGATGGAGGTCAGTAAAGGTGGACTAATAGAACAAGTCCCACACACTGCTAGAAGGCCAAATATTTTTTCAGAGCTAGATGCAGAAAAAAATTATATTCAGTTTGCAACCTGATGGAGGTCAGTATAGATGGACTAATAGAACAAGTCCCACACACAGCTAGAAGCCCAAATATTTTTTCAGAGGTAGATGCAGAAAAAAAATTATATTCAGTTTGCAACCTGATGGAGGTCTGTATAGATGGATTAATAGAACAAGTCCCATACACAGCTAGAAGCCCAATATTTTTTCAGAGGTAGATGCAGATAAAAATTATTTTTAATTTGCAACCTGATGGAGGTCAGTATAGATGGACTAATAGGGAAAGTCCCACACACTGCTAGAAGGCCAAATATTTTTTCAGAGCTAGATGCAGAAAAAAATTATATTCAGTTTGCAACCTGATGGAGGTCAGTATAGTTGGACTAATAGAACAAGTCCCACACACAGCTAGAAGCCCAAATATTTTTTCAGAGGTAGATGCAGAAAAAAATTATATTCAGTTTGCAACCTGATGGAGGTCTGTATAGATGGATTAATAGAACAAGTCCCACACACAGCTAGAAGCCCAATATTTTTTCAGAGGTAGATGCAGATAAAAATTATTTTTAATTTGCAACCTGATGGAGGTCAGTATAGATGGACTAATAGAGAAAGTCCCACACACTGCTAGAAGGCCAAATATTTTTTCAGAGCTAGATGCAGAAAAAAATTATATTCAGTTTGCAACCTGATGGAGGTCAGTATAGATGAACTAATAGAACAAGTCCCACACACAGCTAGAAGCCCAAATATTTTTTCAGAGGTAGATGCAGAAAAAAATTATATTCAGTTTGCAACCTGATGGAGGTCTGTATAGATGGATTAATAGAACAAGTCCCACACACAGCTAGAAGCCCAATATTTTTTCAGAGGTAGATGCAGAAAAAAAATTATTTTTAATTTGCAACCTGATGGAGGTCAGTATAGATGGACTAATAGAGAAAGTCCCACACACTGCTAGAAGGCCAAATATTTTTTCAGAGCTAGATGCAGAAAAAAATTATATTCAGTTTGCAACCTGATGGAGGTCAGTATAGATGGACTAATAGAACAAGTCCCACACACAGCTAGAAGCCCAAATATTTTTTCAGAGGTAGACGCAGATAATAATTATTTTTAATTTGCAACCTGATGGAGGTCAGTATAGATGGACTAATAGAGAAAGTCCCACACACTGCTAGAAGGCCAAATATTTTTTCAGAGCTAGATGCAGATAAAAATTATTTTTAATTTGCAACCTGATGGAGGTCAGTATAGATGGACTAATAGAGAAAGTCCCACACACTGCTAGAAGGCCAAATATTTTTTCAGAGCTAGATGCAGATAAAAATTATTTTTAATTTGCAACCTGATGGAAGTCAGTATAGATGGACTAATAGAGAAAGTCCCACACACTGCTAGAAGGCCAAATATTTTTTCAGAGCTAGATGCAGAAAAAAATTATATTCAGTTTGCAACCTGATGGAGGTCAGTATAGATGGACTAATAGAACAAGTCCCACACACAGCTAGAAGCCCAAATATTTTTTCAGAGGTAGATGCAGATAAAAATTATTTTTAATTTGCAACCTGATGGAGGTCAGTATAGATGGACTAATAGAGAAAGTCTCACACACTGCTAGAAGGCCAAATATTTTTTCAGAGCTAGATGCAGATAAAAATTATTTTTAATTTGCAACCTTATCGAGGTCTGTATAGATGGACTAATATGGAAAGTCCCACACACTACTAGAAGGCCAAATATTTTTTCAGAGCTAGATGCAGAAAAAAATTATATTCAGTTTGCAACCTGATGGAGGTCAGTATAGATGGACTAATAGAACAAGTCCCACACACAGCTAGAAGCCCAAATATTTTTTCAGAGGTAGATGCAGATAAAAATTATTTTTAATTTGCAACCTGATGGAGGTCAGTATAGATGGACTAATAGAGAAAGTCTCACACACTGCTAGAAGGCCAAATATTTTTTCAGAGCTAGATGCAGATAAAAATTATTTTTAATTTGCAATCTTATCGAGGTCTGTATAGATGGACTAATATGGAAAGTCCCACACACTACTAGAAGGCCAAATATTTTTTCAGAGCTAGATGCAGAAAAAAATTATATTCAGTTTGCAACCTGATGGAGGTCAGTATAGATGGACTAATAGAACAAGTCCCACACACAGCTAGAAGCCCAAATATTTTTTCAGAGGTAGATGCAGATAAAAATTATTTTTAATTTGCAACCTGATGGAGGTCAGTATAGATGGACTAATAGAGAAAGTCCCACACACTGCTAGAAGGCCAAATATTTTTTCAGAACTAGATGCAGATAAAAATTATTTTTAATTTGCAACCTGATGGAGGTCAGTATAGATGGACTAATAGAGAAAGTCCCACACACTGCTAGAAGGCCAACTATTTTTTCAGAGCTAGATGCAGAAAAAAATTATATTCAGTTTGCAACCTGATGGAGGTCTGTATAGATGGATTAATAGAACAAGTCCCACACACAGCTAGATGCCCAATATTTTTTCAGAGGTAGATGCAGAAAAAAAATATATTCAGTTTTCAACCTGATGGAGGTCAGTATAGATGGACTAATAGAGAAAGTCCCACACACTGCTAGAAGGCCAAATATTTTTTCAGAGCTAGATGCAGAAAAAAATTATATTCAGTTTGCAACCTGATGGAGGTCAGTATAGATGGACTAATAGAACACGTCCCACACACAGCTAGAAGCCCAAACATTTTTTCAGAGGTAGATGCAGATAAAAATTATTTTTAATTTGCAACCTGATGGAGGTCAGTATAGATGGACTAATAGAGAAAGTCCCACACACTGCTAGAAGGCCAAATATTTTTTCAGATCTAGATGCAGATAAAAATTATTTTTAATTTGCAACCTGATGGAGGTCAGTATAGATGGACTAATAGAATGATGCTATGCCCAAAAGATTTTAATTCACTAGGTGCAGTAAAAAAATTGGTATTCTATACACAGGTGGTATATCTTGCAACACAGATAGGCTACTCCACTGACTAACACACTCTGCAAAAAGGATTAGCTTTGCTAGATTCAGCCAAATGCTGTGAAAAAAACTTGCACAGCACTGGCACAGACCTGCCTGGCAAAAACTGATAGGAACTGATGTAACCTAGTCCTGAAAAGGACTGCAATTACAATTAGTCTTTACTCCCACAATCTATCTATTTAAGAGCACAGACCTGCCTGATAAAAGTCGTAGGAAATGCTGTAACCTAGTCCTTAAAAGGACTGCAATCACAACTATTCCCTACTCCCAAGCTATCTGTAGATTTGTGCGAAAATTGGCTTGAAATTAACAAGGTATAGCGCATACAGCAACAGCGGTGCCGTCTAACACGCAGCTGCAGCAGTGAGAAAATGGTGGCGATGGGGAAAATGGCTTGGTCTTATAGGGCAAGGACATGTGACATACACTGCCAATGACACATGCCCTTGCTTGTGTGAAAAACAGCAGTTCGCTCCGTGTGTGCGCTGCTGATAGGCTGACAGACTGCACCTCCCCACTACAAATGTGGGAAAGAGAAAAAAAAATGGAGATCTTCATTATTCCTGCAGAGATCCATCCCCTGCCCCTCCCCCCACCCCGCTGTACACTCAAACTGCGTATTAACATTAATTTTCATCATTACTGAGAAAAAATCCAGTTATGATTTTGGTGCACGAACAGTTATCGAACATAACCTTGAACAGCCGAATTTTTCTCAAATCGTTCGTGTTCGCCGAACGGCTCGAACACCGCCCAAAACAGCTCGAATTTGAGATTGGCGAACAGTTCGAGTAGAACAACGCTCATCTCTAGTTGTAGTGTCCTCAGCCAGGGCGAGCTCGGCTCAGCTCCAGCCCCTGGTCTTCATCTACTGTTCCTACAGAGCTCCTGCTGTATCTTTCCCTCTCCAAGCTCTGACTCACCTAATCCCGCCCCAGACCAAGTTTATAAGGGCAGATTCCTCCCCTCCCAGGTCTGGGCAGGCAGTGTTGCATGCTTAGGGCTCTTGACCAGAGAAACCTGCCACTTGCTCTCAGACATAATATTTCTATTACTGTGGCAACCAGACCCCTGGGGTGCCACACTTGCATTTGGAAGGTTTTGCTGTGAAGTAAACATGCGGTCAAAGGAGCTCTCCATGCAGGTGAAACAAGCCATCCTTAAGCTGCAAAAACAGAAAAAACCCATCCGAGAAATTGCTACAATATTAGGAGTGGCAAAATCTACAGTTTGGTACATCCTTAGAAAGAAAGAAAGCACTGGTGAACTCATCAATGCAAAAAGACCTGGGCGCCCACGGAAGACAACAGTGGTGGATAATCGCAGAATAATCTCCATGGTGAAGAGAAACCCCTTCACAACAGCCAACCAAGTGAACAACACTCTCCAGGAGGTAGGCGTATCAATATCCAAATCTACCATAAAGAGAAGACTGCATGAAAGGAAATACAGAGGGTTCACTGCACGGTGCAAGCCACTCATAAGCATCAAGAATAAAAAGGCTAGACTGGACTTTGCTAAAAAACATCTAAAAAAGCCAGCACAGTTCTGGAAGAATATTATTTGGATAGATGAAACCAAGATCAACCTCTACCAGAATGATGGAAAGAGAAAAGTATGGCGAAGGCGTGGTACAGCTCATGATCCAAAGCATACTACATCATCTGTAAAACACGGCGGAGGCAGTGTGATGGCTTGGGCATGCATGGCTGCCAGTGGCACTGGGTCACTAGTGTTTATTGATGATGTGACACAGGACAGAAGCAGCCGAATGAATTGTGATGTATTCAGAGCCATACTGTGTGCTCAGATCCAGCCAAATGCAGCCAAACTGATTGGTCGTCGTTTCATACTACAGATGGACAATGACCCAAAACATGAAGCAAAAGCAACCTAGGAGTTTATTAAAGCAAAGAAGTGGAATATTCTTGAATGGCCAAGTCAGTCACCTGATCTCAACCCAATTGAGCATGCATTTCACTTGTTAAAGACTAAACTTCAGACAGAAAGGCCCACAAACAAACAGCAACTGAAAACCACCGCAGTGAAGGCCTGGCAGAGCATCAAAAAGGAGGAAACACAGCGTCTGGTGATGTCCATGAGTTCAAGACTTCAGGCAGTCATTGCCAACAAATGGTTTTCAACCAAGTACTAGAAATGAACATTTTATTTACAATTATTTAATCTGTCCAATTACTTTTGGTCCCTTTAAAAACAGGGTGGCACATGTTAAGGAGCTGAAACTCCTAAAACCTTCATCCAATTTTAATGTGGATACCCTCAAATGAAAACTGAAAGTCTGAACTTCAACTGCATCTGAATTGTTTTGTTTAAAATTCATTGTGGTAATGTCTAGAACCAAAATTAGAAAAATGTTATCTCTGTCCAAATATATATGGACCTAACTGTATGCCAGTGATTAGCTGCAGAGCATTGCAAGTAACATGGAGATACAATGCAGGTCTACTTAAGTTGACCATCAAAAAAAACAACCTTCTGTTCAAATCAATTTTTGTGCCTCTTTAAACATTTTTGGCAATGTTTTTAGACTCGTACTTGCTGTCATTTCAGGAAGAGTTTTCAGCAGGTTCTTTATCATCAGAGGCAAGATTACTATGACAGATAGCGCTGTTATACACAGCTAATAACATAGTATCCACCAATCACAATGGACGATGTCACAGCTAACCTCATCCCCCTGGTTTCATAATGATCTTTGCACATGCTGATTAGATGCTTCAATATAAAGGATAGGGACCATTGCTGCTAATGTACATGTGAATTTCCTGAAAGAACAGGAAGCAAAAGTCTAGAATAGCCCCTAGTGGCCAGTGTGAAAATTACAAGATTTTTTGTAATACAGATCTTGATGTGAAAAATAGAAAATACATTGACCAAACATTTTTAAATACCATAATTGTCAAAATTTTACAATATATTTAACATAAGTCTGCTTTAAATAGTAGGCTATTTTTCATTTTCTGATGACATATTCACTTTAAAGCAAGAGAGAGATTTTTCAAAGCTGGTCTCCTTGTGCCACACCAGGTGAGATATGTTGAGGCTAGAGGAAAGATGAGAAAAGACATATTTGTACTGCATGTCACCTCCACCAGACCCTTTCAAAGAGTGTGGACACTCCATAAGCAAAAAGGAGCAGTCTTAAATTGAGAGATCTTGGACTAATTTATAGCAAGCAGTGAGCAACCATGAGCAACCATGCCATCTACCACCTTGTGCAACTCTATGGAAGGTATGCAAAGGGTAGTGTGAGAGCGCTGTTTGAATATTTTTGAACAGTTTAGAATTATAGTTTATAAACGTTGAAAACTAAAATTCCTCTTTAATAGTTAAATTCTATTGACACCTACGAGAAATTTTACAAATTAGTGGATAGTGTTAGTTAAAACGTTTCACTAAGTATCAGCCTGCAGTCTTCATTCTTTTATTCATCCATTTTCAGACCCCTTGATGTGCAGTTTATAACCTGCTCCTAGCTTCAGACTTTTCTCTTGCAGATGTGGTCCCCTCAGATATATAAACTTGATGTGAATCACTGATCCTGCTGACTTCACTAGTTCTCATATTCAGCACAGATTCCTCACTGTACTGTTTTTCCCCTTCATATACATTCTTGCCTATTTGCAACCTGTTTTCTCTGCCCTCCCTGAGAACTTAGATGCTTTCTCCACTCCACTCTTTGATGTGTGAAAAAATCCCACGACCCCCTGTTGCTATCACTAACCCTGAGATGAGTGAGATGGCGAGCATAAAAAACATCATAGGCAGGAGCTTTGATAGATTTGTATCAGAATTTGCAGTGCAGCTAGCTAGGTGAATGACTAGCACCCACTCTGTAGTAAAACAAATTTTTAATAAAGACTATTTGCGGAGTTGCTTAATTTTGCATTTAGGAAGCAATAAAACAATGCCATATCACCACCTTAACAGTGAAAGTCTCTGAAAAGAGGCTCTGTACAGACACCGATCAAGCAGGTAATCCTGTAAGCCTTGAGGTTTGAACTCAGAAACCTGTAGAATTGTGAGTGCAGAACTCATAAGAAAACATCTATAATTCAGGCTGTAACTCAGGATCAGCAGAAGATAAGTGAACAAAGTCCTGTAATAGTCAGTAACTCAGCTTTTTCTGCTGATTATTTACTTAGTAAAATGATGCTTTAAGGCGACCCTTATGTTAATGATGAAGCATAAAGATCAGCCTAATCCTCAATTTCTGTGTTATAATCCAGCTCACAGAGCGCCGAGTCCATGAGAACGTTTGCAGCCAAAATAAACTGGATTTAGATTTATTGAGTGCAGGAATTTCTTTTGCAATAAGAACATAAAATCTAAAATGTTAAGTTTCTAAATTGATAAAATATACAGAAAACATGATGTTTTAATATGTTTCAAGAATCAATGTTAACACAGAGCTTTTTTTTGTGTTATAATAAGTTTATTCTTTCCTCTTAGCAATGTTCTTCAACCTGTGTCTCTTAAAGGGGTTGTCCAGGCTTGGGATTCAGGTTTGCAGTCACTCTATGTGAATACAAACTTGTGAAGCCTTATAGTGTGCATAGAGTACGTCAGAGGCGGACATATCATTGGTGCAGCCACACAGGGGCCCAAGCGGTAAGGGGGCCCATTTCCATCTCCAAAACATGTGGAATTGTATATTATGATGAGCTATTGGACTTCAGAGGGCCCATAACATTGTTCTTGCATAGGGGCCCTCTTCAGTCTGTGTCCCTCAGTGGTGTGTGCTTTCAGGATTCACCAGTGATGGCGCCAGGAGTGGGCAAGCGCCTGACCCCAAGTTTGCAAATTGCATGCATGATGTCACATGCCGACTAGACATGCGCGGCCTCAATCAAAACAATTGAGATACGTCTAGTTGGAATGTGGCCGGAACTATGCAAATCACATATTTGTGGTCACTTTACTACCCACTCCCAATGTCGGCATTGGAGAATCGTGACAGCACCCACTGTGCACAGTGTGAGGATCCACAAGTCTGCAGTCATATAGAGTGACTGCAGACTTGCATCTTAAGCCTGGACAACCCCTTTAAGCTATTTCATATCTACAACCTTCATCAAAGCAGACGGAGGCTCATAGGGATTTTGCAGTATTTGAGTTCAACTTCTTAGTAAATTTCTGGGCATCCCATGAAGACACACCATGTATGTATAGATTGTTTAATCGATGCTGAGAATTACTAAGTGCCGGAATAACATTCAGTCATAGGACACTAAATACAAGCTAATTACAAGCTTGGCCAAGATAGAAACCGCTTTGCCAACTGCCAGCTCTGTCCTGGTGGGAATAGTCTAATAGGAGATGGACTTATTTCTAAGTTTTAAAAGATTTAGAAAGAAGAAAACGTAATTATGAGAAAAATCCAGGTCCATGACATGAAGGAGAAGGACTGGCTACCTTTAAAATGTTGAAGAATATAGGTTGATCCAGCACCAAAGTTGGTAAAAAACAAACAAACTTCTTCTTAGCTCGAAAAATCCATAAAATTCAGTAATGATAGGAGACACAATAGTTACACAATAAGTATGGAAAACACACTTTAGTCAACGCGTTTTGGATAACAAACCTTAATCATGGCCTGAATGTTATTGGCAAAATGTCTATGTACAATAGCTGGGAAGATCTGGATGGGACAAATGTGCACAGATATCGCAGTACCGTAAGGAGCAATATGGGGGTGAGGGTGATGGTAACTCTCACCTGTAAGGGTTGTGTAAGGACCTAACACCTTTAGAAGCCTGAATTTCCATAGCTGATGCCGCTTGACTGTCGGAGAGTCTCGTCCAGATAACAATTTTGCAAAGCGGAGATTATCACGATGTGTGGGCTGAACTCACGGAAAGGATGAGATTCTTACACTTTGCTTTGTACCTTGAGAAAGGCACCGATCCAGCACCGAAATGCGTTGGGTGAATCAAAAACCTATATACAATAGCTACCATATCGCAATGGCAGAAATCAAAGACAAACAGGGTATACCAAATGCATGTATCCATGATATTTCAAGACACATCACACACATCAAATATAGATTGACCACACCGCAGCCAATTCAAGACAAGTGTGGAACTCCCCTGCAGCACAGTGATAGGAGAAATGAAGAAGTACAGAGTTATCGCCTGTTAGAATGTCTTCAAGAGAGATGCTCTTTGAAAACAGTCCTAATAGAATTGCTAATAAATGAGGGTCTAGGTTGCGGAATCCCAATTTATTTCTCGAAGATTCACTCAAATAGGCCAGTAGATCTGATTTGGTTCAAATGCAAAGGGCCCCAATTGTCATGAATAGACGTATATTATACCCTGACATCTGTCCAGACCCCTGACAAAACCGTGCACTATTATTTTCAATTATTTTTCACTGTGTGTCATTTTTTCCACGTGTGTCCTGTATTGGGATGTGATTGCCTTATGGGTTCCCTCACGAATGGTCTACGGGAGGAGTGTGTGGCCATCTGCTTCACCCTGCACGACCCCAAGCTTGCCTACTTTGGGAGAAGAGCCAGTCTAGATTGTCTCCTGGTTCCACTTAGGTGGCAGCCTGGGCGGATGCCAGGAGCACGATTTGGACTTTCTCTGAGCTTCGGCAAAATGGGAGCAAGTAGTCCCGGGCCTTCACTGTGGCTTTCTGGCTCAGAGGAATAGGGAATGGTTTGTTGGGGGCTTTCCTCCTTTCGGAGTAGGCTGCATTAGACAATATCCTCGTGCACTCCTTTTTTATGTGGCAACGTTCAAACTTTTCAGACCACCTGGGTAAAGAGAACTCAATCTCGGGCTTTCAATCAAAATAATCTGACTGTATTTCTCAAGATTGAGGTCACCAAGTAATGGGCAACATTGAGGACCATAAAAGCCAATTTAAATCTCATAGATCTTTCTTACCCCCAACATCATCATTAGAGGGAAAGTCAGGGAGTCTTACTCACAAAGTAGTAGAGTGGTCCCACCAAAATGAATGGGTTTTGCCAACTTTCTTATGTGCAACTCAGATAATCCTTTTAAGACATCAGTACATTTCTCATTATTCAGCTACATTTACAAAGTGACTGATATAACAGAGACCTTCTCTATGAGCTGTGAATCTGCCAATGCTTTGTATTGTAGAGGCCACAGGAATGGATGGCTGTAAGCATAAAGAGGCCAGTATGGAATTCATTATTTGCGTTTACCTCAGAGACACATTGTAGAAAGCCATTTATTGGAGTTTTTTTTTTACAAACTGTTATTCTAATGGATAATGGAGATCTAAAAGCAGAAGATATTGCTTAATACAGAGTAAATACGTGCCGTGGAACCTATTGCCAATACCATGACTGTTGCTGGATTGTTTTACACAGTGCGGCTGTATACTTCAGCTGGAGGTCTGAGGCCTGGATGTGGCCCATGTGGGAATTTTATATGTCCAAGCTATTATTGCGTGTAGTCATTTTATTTTAGCCTTATCCATATATGACATAGAAAAATAACAAAAGCTTCCCCTACGGCCAGGAACAATTTATTATACAGCTAAGAATATTATATTATTATTTTCATTTTAGTTAGATCTTGTATATTACAGGTCTCAGTAGTAATCGGAAAATAGTATTTATCTGTAGAATAATAATAAAAATAATAACACGCTATAAATCCTGAATCTCCTACATAAAGCGGGTTTGCAATTGTCATACACGAAAAAGGTAATTTTACGGAACTCTGTATTAACAGCAATGAACAAAATAAATTTACTTAAAATAATTGGAATCACTGAGGCATATGCTATGAGTATGCTACAGATGGTTTTTATTTATTATGCTTCATATATATAATGCTTTCTTTATATATATATATATATATATATATATATAAAAAAATTTTTTATAATAACCTTCGGCTCAATTTCAAGCTGTGGCTAGTTGAACAATCTGTAGGAAGATCGATCTTGTGGAAGTCTTGATAGGTAGGTCCACTAGGGTCTTCGCCATTATTTTGATTGTATAAAGCCATCGGGTTGCTGGTCTTCCTCTTCACCTTGTTCCTTCTATTCTTCTGACCATGATGTCCTTCTCCAGTGATTGCTCTCTTTGTATGATGTGTTTAAATTAGGTAAGTCATATCTTGGCGATCCTTGCTTCGAGTGACATGTCTGGATTGACTTGTTCCAAAATTAATTTGTTTGTTCTTCTTGCCATCCATGGTGTTGATAACATCCTCCTCCCGCACCACATTTCGAAGGCATCAATTCTTCTTCTGTCTTGTTTCTTTATTATCCAGATTTCACATTCCTATGTTAACACAGAAAAGACCAAACTATGTACGAGCCATGTCTTCATCGCCAGTGAAATGTTTCTCAATATGAAGACCTTGTCCAGTGACTTGATTATTGATTTGTCCAGAGCTATTCTCTTACTGACTTCTGGTGTCATCGCTGCATTTTGAGTGATCATCGATCTGAGTAGGTTGAAGTCCTTTATAACTTCCAGTTCATCACAGTCCATCTCAAATGTGTCCCGGTTGTACCTGGTAGTAGTCAATATCTTTGATTTCTTTTTATTGAGTAGGAGTCCCATGTTCAAGCTTTCTATTTTCACACTTTGTAATAAGTCCTTCGTTCCATCTATGCTTGTTTTATGCTTGCTTATATATGGCGCCAAACTATGCTAGCTTTTATAGGGCCAACTATTCTTGCTTATATATAGCGCCAAACTATACTTGCTTATAATGTGCCAACATAATTCCACAGTGGTTTACAGACTTCATAATCTCTGTCCCTATTGGGGCTTACAATCTAAATTCCCTATCAGTTTGTCTTTGGCGTTTGGGAGGAAAAAAGAGGAAACACAGGCAGAACATATGAACACCTTGCAGGTCTTGTCCTTGGGGGGATTTGAACCCAGGACCCCAGTGATGCTAAGCTACTGTGCTGCCCACTCTGTATTACATTATCCTATATATGGTAAGGGGTCCTTTGTACCTGTAGTTTTTGTCTAATAAAGCAACAGTCAAAATATAATAAAAAATATATAGTAATGTAATCATCTTTTGAAGTTCAATATGGCTTTCTGAAACTCCATGTTTCCTGTATGCAACAATGTATTTTATTATTTTACCATTAATGATTCATCTATAAGTAACGCACACAGCCCCATGTAGGTAAAGTCATGAATTGACAAAGATGTCACTATATGGAGTGAAGAGGTAGAAATCATCACTGGATCCTGGTGCCTAAGGAAGCTCAATAGACCTCTACTTTCACTAAAATGTTGTTCTTGAGTTTCCATTCTAGCGGTGTTTGAATAAATTGGTGGTCATGGGTTGACTTAGTGCGAATTGATTCACATGACCCGGTCCAACAGCCAGGTGGTGATCGTTGTCCATTGGACAAGGACCCAGAGAAAGCCCTCCTACCTCAACAGTTCTTCTTTTGATCCTCCGGTCTGGAGAAACATCATTGTTGTGCGTGATGCACATATGATGTCGTGCCGGGCAGCAAATCAAAACAGATCCACGTATGCTAGGAGGTAGGAGGCAGTTCTCAGGTCTTCCATCCAACCAGCTAACCTGGCCTTTGGACTAGGTCCTGAGAATCTATTTGCACCAGCTCCAGCAACTGTCATAAAGAATGTTGAAATCCAGCATGAAAATCCTTTTTTAACCTCACCATCTGGCATCAGGTCACTGTTGTGGGCTGCCTCTTTATACCTTAGATCATTGTCAAATCCCATCAAAATTTATGGATTCTGTTTCTAATATTTGCATATTTGCATATGCCAGGAAAAATATAGTTCTGGTAATTTTTTGGTGGGATCAGGAGCAATAATTTTTCTAAACAACTTTCATCCATCAGTTATTTTATATGTACAGTCATCTTCATATGCCTAAAGTTTTTCAGATAATTTGGCAATATTAATCTAGATCAAAATGTACTGCACTGTTGAATTTTTTTAAACAATAGGTTGTCAATGGCATTGAATGAAACTGGCACCATGGAAATGTCACCTGAGTCTACGGGTTTCTTGGCACCAGTAAGCACCACTAAAGATGAGCGGATCATTTGAAATTCAAATTGGTCTAAAATACATGTGGGTGAGAGGAGAGAGAGCGAGAGAGAGAAAGAACCCCGATGGCCATAAGAGCTTACACTCTACAGGAAAAAGAGGAGACCCTGCTGATAATAAGAGCTCACACTCTACAGGAGAAAGAGGACCCAACTGATGATAAGAGCTTACTCTCTACAGGAGAGAGAACCCTGTTGACCATAAGAGTTTACACTCTACAGGAGAGAGAGAACCCTGTTGACCATAAGAGCTTACACTCTACAGGAGAGAGAGTCTTACCCAGTATCTCTGGAGGTAGAAAACGACTCTTCTGTACAAACTGTGCTCCACTGGCAACCGCTGATCTGTGGTGTCGCAGACGCTGATCACCACTGTTCAAGGGATGATAATGCGCTAAATGTCACAGCTGCAAGGAATTATGGGTAAGCCCATGCGGCAATGCAAAATGACATTAGACAGCTCCCAGATGCTTCAACAATGTGTGAAACTGTGCCTGGCAAGTTTTTTTTTTGAGAACCGCAAATCAACTCTCAAAATGTTTGAATTTGCGTGAAACCGCAAATTTCAGGAAATTTGACTCCAACTCAATCTTTTGAGAATGGATCCCCTCATCTCTAATTACCACATTCTTTAAATTGACATCCTCCCACTTTGTCAGTGCCCAATGTAACTTCAAAGTTCCCTGGTGGTTATTAATATCATATGGTAGCATGTAGATGTTAGCTGGCCAGTAATACCCCATGAGGGCAAAACAGTGATCCTAGTATTATAATGAATGGACAAATGATTAAGAACATACAATAGTTTAAAATCCAATGTAACATTTGAGAATTATCATTGAGATAATAAAGATTTGAAGGCATTACTTAGAACAGGAAAATGTCTCCAGTCTGTGGCTAGCCTCACTCGAGAACTTCTTTTCATCGGACTGTATCTGCTGTGCTTTTGGCTTCCTTTATCTTGGCCATATAATAGAGTCTATTTACTCATCAACCTCCCATTGTATCTGCTGTCATGAATGGTAAAAGCTCAATGGAGAGGCTTCCTTGTCCTTCTTCTATTGAAGTTGACCTGAGGGCCCATCAGAGGTCTATATTTGGACACAGGAAGTAGCAATTCTCACAGAATTAAGGATTTAAGATAAAACCTAGATTTTTGTTTGGAGTTACCACTATTGGTTTTGGGCCGCTAACATGATTTTTACAGAGAAATGACCATCGGTAGCATCTCAGGACTTGTAATGAATCTAGCCCACAAGCATTTTGTCTCACTCTTGGTGTTTTGTAACATTTTAAGCATCGTCTTTTTATCTCACACTCAAGGAAAAGTGTTAATGGAAATGCTTTGACATTGCATTTATTGGGGAAGAAAGCTGTCTGGAGGAACATTTCTCTGAAGGCAAAGGTTTTGTCTTTTTCAATTAGTGTCCTCAACCACTAGAGATATTCTGAAGGGTCCAAGATGCATTTACAAGAGTAAGAAATGTTGTATGTCACTGGCTGAAAAAAATAAATAATTTAGACATGATATATCCAAAGGTCATACGTTAGATTAATTACATCGCTTCCTGTTCTGCTTATCGAGCTAAGTACATATAATTTCATCCTACTACAATGAGGATATAAAGTACATAATTGCTGTGTGGGGCATAACACTTAAACTCTGTAGGAATTTTTTATGGGCACTGTAAATTATTATCATGTTATTACACATACAAAACTGTGGGAGACATTGTCTTCTTGCTGTCCTACTTTACTGTAGTATTTTATGAACGCTAGACCCCCTTTTGCATGATTGCACTTTTTATTCCATCATTGGAAAAGTGTACTTTTGAATGCAATGCCTCTCACCTAGCCAACTAGTTCTCTTGCTTTGCACTCATGAGGGGCAAAAGCTCAGATAACCTTGTCTCCAAATGCAATTTCTTGTCTGGTTGTATATCCCAAGATATACTCTTTAAACCATCAATAATATTGACTTTTAAGAGTGCTGCTTCCAATAAGTAGCACTAGAGTTCCTTCTCTATTCCTCTGTGAAGAGGTTAGTTGTATATTACAATATACACTGCTCAAAAAAATAAAGGGAACACTTAAACAACACAATTAAACTCCAAGTCAATCAAACGTCTGTGAAATCTACCTGTCCGGTTATGAAACAACACTGATTTAGAATCGATTTTTCCTGCTGTTGTGCAAATGGATCAGACAACTGGTAGAAATGCTAAGCAATTAGCAAGACACCCCCTATAAAGGAGCTGTTCTGCAGGTGGTGACCACAGACCATCTCTCTGTTCTAATCCTTTTTGGAGGCTATTTTGGTCACATTTGCATTTTGTCATTGCTCTGACACCTAGAGCTATAGTAGCATGAGGCGGTTTTTACAGTACAACCCACAGAAGTTGCTCAGGTAGTGCAGCTCATCCATGATGGCACATCAATGAGAGCTGTGGCAAGAAGAGTAGCTGTGTCTGTCAGCACAGTGTCCAGAGCATGTGGCAGATACCAGGAGACAGTCCAGGAGATGTGGAGGGGGCCGTAGCAGGGCAATAGCCCAGCATCAGGATCGCTATTATGTGGCATGAGAGCCCAACATCCACAAGTGGGTGCTGTGCTTACAGCCCAACACTGCGCTGGGAGATTGGCATTTGCCAGAGAATACCAAGATTGGCAGATTCCACTTTGGCGCCCTGTGCTCTTCACGGATAAGAACAGGTTCACACTGAGCACATGTGACAAATGTGACAGAGTCTGGAGGCGCCATGTAGTTCATTCTGCTGCCTGCAACATCCTTCAGCATGACCGGTTTGGCAGTGGGTCAGCAATGGTGTTGTGAGGCATTTCTTTGGAGGGCCGCACTGCTCTCCATGTGCTCGCCAGAGGTAGCCTGACTGCCATTAGGTACCGGGATGAGATCCTCAGACCCATTGTGAGACCATATGCAGGAGCAGTGGACCCTGTGTTCCTTCTGATGCATGACAATACTAGGCCTCATGTGGCTGAAATCTGTTAAGCAGTTCCTGCATGATGAAGGCATTGATGCTCTGAACTGACCTGGCCATTCTCCAGACCTGAATCCAATCGAGAACATTTGGGACATCATTTCTATTTCCATCCACCAATGCCACGTTGC
Organism: Phyllobates terribilis; assembly: GCF_046119375.1. Taxonomy (NCBI): domain Eukaryota; kingdom Metazoa; phylum Chordata; class Amphibia; order Anura; family Dendrobatidae; genus Phyllobates; species Phyllobates terribilis. The sequence goes on along the minus strand of NW_027362764.1, from coordinate 723,574,185 downwards.
ACTACAGACCATCCAAGAGTTGACTGATGCTTTAATCCAGATCTGGGAGGAGATCCCTCAGGAGAACATCCGCCTCCTCAACAACAGCATGCTCAGGCATTGTATGGAGGTCATACAAGCACATGGAGGTCACACACACTACTGCCCATCATTTCCTTGTCTTGAGGCATTTCCACTGAAGTTGGATCAGCCTGTAATTTGATTTTCCACTTTGATTTTGAGTATCATTCTAAATCCAGACCTCCATGGGATATTTAATTTGAATTACATTGATCATTTTTATGTTTTATTGTTTTCAACACATTCCACTATGTAAAGAACAAAGATTTGCAACTGGAAAATTTCATTCAGTGGTATCTAGGATGTGATATTTTAGTTTTCCCTTTATTTTTTTGAGCAATATATATACATTTACCGCAAACAATCCATAAACCAAAATCTTCAGTTCAGTGAATACAAAGACCCTTTAAAGAAATTGTCATACCACCCCATAATTATACAGAATAGTGAGTTCTGTTCCATGGTGTGCCTGTCTTCCACTGCAAAAACTATAGCATAAACCTCTTCGTTACACAGAGTGATGCCACCTTGTGCTATCCCGTCCAAGTCAATACTCTGCTCTGTAGAAAATTTGTTGGGCTTTGGGCTTCCCAATATTCATATCATCTGTTGCCAATAGTGAATATTCTGGAATAACGATCTGATAATTATTTTCCAGGAAAGTCCATACCTCCTTGTTAGATCTAAGAATAAGGAACCAATATTCCTTTAAGCCAATACCAAACCCATTGGCAGTCCAGCTGGTCCAGTTCTTTTCTGTGCCTGTGGCTATGTGTCTTTCCAATTTTATCATTTACAAAAACAAAGTTGAAAATTCTTAATAAGGTCAATAAAAATGTAAATGACAAAAAAACTTTACAGATTTGTTAATGGAAAAGTAGGAACCTGTTTTATCGTAACAGAAACTGGTCGGTACATAAGCCGTGAGAGTGAAAATTTCCATAAGCCTTAAACAAGGATCATTTGATATTTTTGGTAAATATGATTTTCTTTTCAAACCAATGAATCCCAAAGCTATAGGATCCTACAACTTTTATAGTCATGGGGTAATAAGATCAGAAGAAGCCATCTCTTATTGTACATATGATGACAATTAATGGGTCAATGTAACGTCTTTGGCCAGTTGGTTTATTATGACTTGGGAATTGGAGAATTTTATAATAATCACAAATGCTGTAATGATAACATGAAAATTGTAAGTTTACAGAAACAAAAATAGGATAATCGCCTGTTAAGTGCATGCCATCCTATAATCAATGACACATTCTTTGTTCTTGAAACCACAATATAATTGGAAACAGTGTTTTGGAGAAACCATTTGGCACTTATCTTGATTAATGTGTTTAATTATTGATGAGTGAAAAGTTACATGATGGAGCATGTTAATTGTCTACGAGCCGACAGAGCACAAACATGACCTGACGGTGCAATCACAATGTTCGTATTAAGACTAATAAATTGTGGATGGGAGAATTGTAACCTGTTTGTGAGTATTGTGTACTCTATGCCTTACCACAATTTGATTTTTATGTATTTTTGAAGTCCTAAGTAAGGACCAAGTCACAAACTTGGCTGAGAATTATTTTTTTTAGATTTTCTTTAAGGAATTTGGCTTAGTCTTCATATAATATTTTATACTTATTTTTTGTCAGGGTGTTGCTACCATTGAAAAGAATGGAAATCCCATGTGGAGAAGTAGGCTTGGTTAGGTTCTGGAGTAGATATGGATTATCTGATCGGTGTGAATTCTCTACTACAATGTGAGAAAACCTTGGGCTTCTAGGTTTTCACAAAAATCAAATAGGTTTTGTTGTAAAACGATGGTAGTGTCTGAGTAGACAGGCCAGGTGATCTAAAGGATCTTGCAACTTTAATAGCTGTCAACTGCATGCTCATTCTTGGCATAGGATGGTATTTTCCATAACAATTGAGACAGATTTGTCATTAAGGCTGGATGACAATTTCATTGAGCACTAGGAGTAGACTATTTGACCTCACAGTCATAGTGGTCTCTTAGTATCTTGTTTTCTTTGGACAACCCCATTATCACCTATCCGAAGGGTAGGGTGTCTGACATCTTGGATTGGCAGGACTGTGAATTTTTATTCCTTTTATGGCCCTTTTACAACTGTTACAAAATGGGATGTTAGGTCGGACACCTGACAGCTGATCCATTCATTCTCTATGGGGCTTCCGGAAAAAAAAAAAAAGCACAGAGCTCAGCAGCCCCATAGAAAATGAATGGAGCAATGGTCGTTCTCCATTCTATTAGTGATAAAAGTTCCCCACTCTGCCAGTCAGTTATCCAGCAGTCGAACCCCCACCAATGAATAAGTCATCCCTTATCCCCTTCATAGGTTTAACTTATTTCTTTGTATAACCCCTTTAAAACCAGAGCTGCATGGTGTCCTATGCAGTAACTTATGTTAACCTGATAAGGGTTGATAGCATGAAGAAAGAATAAAAATAACACAACTGAATTTTTTTCAATTTAGGAGGAAATACCCATTAACTAGAAACAAAATCAGAGCACAGCCATTATCACATACATTTAATTTGCTGTCTTTTTTATTTTGGCCACTGAAAAACAGAAATGACAGAACTAATTTACATCACTATACAGTGTAAGTCATTATGTTCCCCTGAACTGTTGTTCAGTTGCTGTAAATGTCTGGACTTTATATAAAAGTTTATTCTGTTCCATTGAATTAGTGATTAGGAAAACACATAAACTGGTCTGAAATATAAGGAATCACGCCACAACATACATTATTGTGTAATTCATTACTGTGTCAGAAGACTGCTGAAATAATGACTTGCAGATCTATTAATTTAGAACCATATGAAACTTGTGGGACCTTAAAAAGCAGCTTGTTTGTCATAGAGGAAATAGTAGCTGATTGTATAAAAGGGTTTTCCCTGTTGCTACTTTGTGGGAGACAGAGCGAGAGCTCAGTAAGATAGTGTATATGCTCCAAATACATTAGTGACAATCATGAATTTACAAGGGGGAGTTGTCTGATGAGCAAGCATATAAGGACTGAGAAAGTTGTGTGGGGAATCTTGAGGAGCTTCTAAATAAGTGCAATTAAATATGGCAATGTCGTATGGAGCGGCAGAAGTAGCTCTTAAAAAAAAAGCAACAGTGCACAATGGTGGATTTGGGGGAGCTCCATAACTGAAAAAATATATATTTGAGGAGCCTTTGTGGGGGTTAATTGGGCAGAGCTTAGAGTTTTACACTATGATTATGAACCTGAAAAACCTCTGTAAAGTTAATATGAATATGTAGTTATATACCAATATGCTATCACAATTCTCTCATCGTACACATGGCACAATGTTTTAAGCTCCTGGTATTTTTTCACTTTTCAAGGTCCTAACTGACATATTTATATATACGGTATACTGTACATATGCGCCCCAACATTCAAATTGCAAGGCCAAGAAGGAAAAGTTGTGGAATTATGGAAATCACAGGATGGATAGACATTATAATTATTATTATTTAGCATTAAAGCGCCATTTATTCCATGGCGCTTTACATGTAAAAAAGGGGTATACATAGCAAAAACACTTACAATAATCTTGAACAAAACAAGTCAGCGACTGGTACAGGAGAGAGGACCCTGCCCATGAGGACTCACAGTCTACAAGGGATGGGTGAGGATACAGTAGGTGAGGGTAGAACTGGTCGTGCAGCGGTATGGTGGAGCAATGGCTACTGCAGGTTGTAGGCTTGTCGGAAGAGGTGGGTCTTCAGGTTCCTTTTGAAGGTTTCCACGGTAGACGAGAGTCTGATGTGTTGGGGTAGAGAGTTCCAGAGTAGCGGGGATGCACGCGAGAAATCTTGTATGCGATTATGGGAAGAGGAGATAAGAGGGGAGTAGAGAAGGAGATCTTGTGAGGATTGGAGGTTGCATGCAAGTAAGTACCGGGAGACTAAGTCACAGATGTATGGAGGAGACAGGTTGTGGATGGCTTTATATGCCATGGTTAGGGTCTTGAACTTGAGTCTCCGTGTAATGGGGAGCCAGTGAAGGGATTGACAGAGGTGGGAGGCCGGGGAGTAGCGGGGGACAGGTCGATTAGTCGGGCAGCAGAGTTTAGGATAGATTGGAGGGGTGCAAAAGTATTAGAAGGGAGGCCACAGAGCAGGAGGTTGCAGTAGTCAAGGCAGGAGATGATGAGAGTGTGCACTAGTGTTTTTTCAGAGTCTTTGCTGAGGAATGTGCAGATCTGAGAGATATTTCTGAGTTGGAGTCGGCAGGAAGAGGAAAGGGCTTGGATATGTGGTTTGATGGAGAGATCAGAGTCCAGGATTACCCTGAGGCAGCGAGCTTGTGTTACTGGGGAGAGTGAACAGCCATTGACGTTGATAGATAGGTCAGATGAGGGGGGTGAATGAGATGGTGGAAAGATGATGAATTCTGTTTTATCCATGTTTAGTTTTAGAAATCTGGCAGAGAAGAAGAATGAGATGGTGGACAGACATTGTGGGATCCTGGTTAGTAAGGAGTTGATATCAGGTCCAGAGAGGTAGATCTGTGTGTCATCACCATAGAGGTGATACTGAAAGCCGTGAGACTTTATGAGCTGTCCCAGGCCAAAGGTGTAGATAGAGAAGAGCAGGGGTCCTAGAACTGAACCTTGGGGGACACTGACAGATAGGGGGTGAGATGAGGCGGTGGTGTGTGAGTGGGAGATGCTGAAAGTCTGGTCTGCTAGGTATGAAGAGATCCAAGATAGGGTCACGTCTGTGATGCCAAGAGAAGAGCGAGTCTGTAGTAAGAGGTGTGTCGAAAGCAGATGACAGGTTACTGATATGCAAATGATGGAAAAATCAAAGCAAAATTTTTAAAACATCTTGATTTATTTTGATTTATTCAGTATGGAGTATAAGCGCCATGTGTAGAAATCCCTGCTCTTACATGCATTGGCTGCAATCAATGAGATTATTATAGTTGTCTGAGAAATGTTCTGCCACACTGAATGCACTTTGGCAAATCATAAAGATCTGCTGCTGGCAGCTCACTTTACTATTGCTTCCCAAGGATGTCCCAGGTGTGCCAGATGAGAGAAAAGTCGGGAGATGCACGTTTAGGCCATGCAGGCTGCTCACTATAGAATGAGCAACATGTGGCCTGGCATTGTTGTATTGGCCAAATCAATGTAACTCTGAGCTGTCACTATACCTGGAATGGAGACTAGAAGGGTCTGGCTGCTGTACATTATGTTACTCCACACCATAATCCAGGGAGTAGGACTAGTGAAACGTTACCTTGTAATGGACTCTTCATGGCATTCTTAATGTGGTCTTTAGACTAATCTCCAACTACTGGAGGATGCAAAGGAGGTCTATCTATTTCAGCGATAAGTCCTGGTTTTGTCTTGGATGCAATGATAGGCGGAGATTGTCTAATTTTCATTTAAAGGTGCACTAACAGCTCAGCGTTACATTGGTTTTGCTGTGGAACAGGTGGTTACGGCCATTTCTCCAAACTGTCCCAGAAGCCGTTTTTTAACATTAGGTCTCATGTTGCTTGTGCTACTGTGAGCAGCCTGTGTGGCCTAATTGTGGCACCGTGGCCTGCAGCAGGTCTGGATGTGCCCAAGTGCATTCAAAGGGGTTGAACATTCCTCAGATAACCACTAATAACCTCATGGATAGCAGCCAGGGTGTGTGAGTGCTTGTAGCTCTCCATGAGGTGCTAATACTCTATACTGAATTAATCAAGATGTTTTTAACATTTTAAATACAGGCACAAATCTATCACGCTAATCTAAGTAATTCTGGGGAGAGGGGATTTGGTAATGATGACCTAAGGTAACAATCCAATCAGGAAAAAGTACATAAATATTTTACTGAAAATAAAGGGGGGGTGAAGAACAATGAACAGCGTATATGACAACACTATAAATAAAAAAATGATGGTACATAAAATAATGATTGTGCGTATATCTAAAATCCATAGAGTTTAAACCTCAATCAGAATAATTCAATGATGTACCATCATTGTTTTATCTCTAGTGTTGTCATATACACTCTTCATTGCCGCCCCCCCCCCCCCATTTTATCCCAGTAAAATATTTATGTACTTTTTCCTGATTGGATTGTTACCCTAGGTCATTACCAAATCCCCTTTCCCCAGTACTACTCAGATTAGTGCGATAGATTTGTGCCTGTATTTCAAGTAACCCTTTCTACAGATTTCCACAAAAGATCTGCTCATCTATCTGCAGCTTCCGCCATCCCTTCTTCCCCTTTGGTCTCTACAGGGCGTTTATGTGTAGATAACATGCACTTGTTTTTGAAACATTTTGTTTCTATTTTTTCATCAGTAAATTGTCCATCCATCCTTTAAATTCCATGATTCTGTGACTTTTCCTTCTTGCTGTTGCAAATAAGTTTATAAATGGTTCAATGTGGCCTCTCACATAGACAACTCTTACTTATTAACACTACAGTAGAGCTAAATAATTTATACTTCAGCTGGAACTTCCCATTAAGAAACGAGAACCCTTCAGAGTTGTGTAAATCTTGTTCAGCCAACCAGTATTTGATCGGTGCTGCTAAGGAACAAGAACCCTAAAATAGATGGGTTTCTGATTCGCTAATATTTCCAGTCATGTTCCAAGACTCGTTAGGAGCTTGAACATTGACTTTTAGGATGGATACCTCAAATAGGTGGCACTAGAAATATGGATTGGAGAGAGGGGGGAATTATGAGCTCACCTCGCCATGCAGTTTGATGCTGGAGGTTGAAATCTGTGTGTTGGGTGCAGGTCTAGTGATGTTCAGCCAAAAATTCAAAGAGAGGAAAGTAATCGGCACATCTGTCCAACGAACAAAAATGTAAAAACCTGACGCGTTTCTGGCATCCAAGCGCCCTTAGTCATAGGATTTTCCCGGAAGTTTCTTTTATTGTTCGGAGTTTCGAGAGAGCGAGAGACTCTGTGTGGGTACTCTGCTTCCTTTGGAAGCCCCCTAGCCTGTACTATAACCATTTTACAGTACCAAAGTTTGGGTCCCCATTGACTTTTGTGGGGTTCAGTTTCAAGTTCGGGTAGAGTTCTGGTACCTGAAAAAAACTTTGGGCTAAAGTTCAGTCGAAAACGACGCACCCAATCATCTACGGGTCCACTCATCCCTACTTCTAAGCTCTATATAGAAACAAGAAGTCTCATCTCCCTGCATGAGTCTTCACTGCTCCCCTGGCAGGGGAAGAGGAGGGAGCAGCTCGGTCAGGAGTTGAAGGAAAGGTTGAGCTGGGTTGATTGAGGCTTTGCAGTGATTGAAAATTTTAGTTCTAATGATGACTCAGGCAGGGAAAGGAGACATATTGTTTCTACATGTATAATATGATCACTGCAATATAATAAAAGGATAAAAACTTTGATGGGAGGAGTGCTTCTTTAACAACCTTTTTGGAGGTTGGGGGGACACATTTTAAGTTTTTACGGCATCAAATATCAAATTACTGCTTATTAAATATATATGTATTTAGATACCTATATCTATATCTATATATATATATATAATATATATATATATATTTATATTAAGAAACCTGACTAGCACCTCCTAAGTGTGAACAGGCGCCAACTGCAGAAACTGCATAATATACATTAAGAAAGCGCAGCAGTACTCTGTAAGCTAAGTGACAAGCAGAACGTTGTAAGGGTAATGTAATGAGATAATCATCTCTTACATATAGAACATGTGTAATATCCTTAGAAATCTCCTTGCGCTGAAGTATTCTATGTCGAGATGGAAGGAATCGAGGTAGGGTTTAAGAGTTTAAGTAGATGATCCATTAAGATCTAACAATCACAATTTGTCATGCTTGAAGACGTTTCGCTGTAAAGCGTAGTTAGATCGCAATCTATGTCTGTATTAGTATTGCAACAGAGGCATCACATTCTCTAATTGGCACGTCTCCATGCTGGCAGCCTGGGAATAACACTGGCACTCCATAGCTGTGCACTGACCTTAAAATGGGCCATCGTTTCCCTGTATAAGAAGTTCTGTTTTTCAGGGAACGTTGTATCAAGGCTATTTTTATAAATGTACGTTATATTTTCTCGTGTAAATGTCCCCTTGTTAATTACATTAGGCTTTGTCTGGACTTTATGGTTCAGTCTGAAAGTTATTTTATATTTACTTCATATTTTATAAGTTTTAGAAAGTTACTAAAGTTCTAAAAACTTTTATATACCCAGTATTTTGTCTAAAGCTGCCCATGGAGTTCATCATCATTCTGCCAATATAACTGGGAAAGACCCGTCAGCCAATAATCAATACATCCATGATATGAAATCTGTGGGGAAGATGTATCACATTCACAACCTGTACCAAATGAAGTAATTGGCCATGGCATTTAATTAGGTTGCTGCATCGTTTTCCAAATGGCCATCAAAGACCTGTACTTCAATTTTTCTCAGCACTAGTTTTGATATATTTCCCTTGATTTTCTAAGCTTTATACACATGGAAATTTGTTTCAGTGGTTAGAAAGGTCTTCTTTCTTTCAATAAAGACCATCACTCGTCCGTATGGGCTTAAAGAGAAGCTTTCATGTATAAAATAACCTATTGTTTAAATCAGGTTTTTGTGTTACATTTTTTTTTCATATCATGATTTTTATTAAAAAATAAAATTTGTAATATTGCAATTCTCACACTGACCACTAGGGCTTTTTTTAGACTTCTGCTTCCTGTCCTTTCAAGAAGAATTTTCAGCAGGCTCCTTATCAGCAGAGACTGGGTTACAATATATACACAGTTGATAACACAGGATCTAACAATCACAATAGGCAATGGCATAGCTCACCCTCCCTTCTCAATGACCTTTGGACACGCTCATTAGAAGCTTCAATGCAAAAGACGGTGTCCGAATATGTTCATTGTGGCTAATATAACGTGTGTATTTCCTGAAAGAGGACGTTAAAGTCTAGAAAAAAAAATCAGTCGCTAGTGTGAAAATTGCAAGATTTCACTTTTTTAACACCGATGGTGATATTGAAAAACAAATCGCCAAAATTAAAAAAATATATACACATTTAACACAAAAACCTGATTTAAAGAAGCACTTCCATCAAAGTTTTTATCCTCTTCATTTATTGCAATCATCATATTATATAGCATTGTGTACTGACAATTAAGATGGCACTATTTTTGGAGAAAAAAAGCTGAGCATTGTTTTAAATCTTGGCAACCCCTCCTAAGGAAGTTTGTCACAAGAATACACCCCTTTAAGTAACAAAATTTGTAGATACTTTTTAGGAAATAACAACTGGGCTGACTAGCAACAACAGATTCATTTAACCCCTTCACCACCTTAGATTTTTCAGTTCTTGCGTTTTCGTGTTTTTGTTCCTCTTCTTCCCAAAGCCATAATTTTTTTATTTTTTCGTCACTATGGCCATGTGAGGGCTTATTTTTTGCAAAACGAGTTGTACTTTTGAACGACACAATTGGTTTTACCATATCGTGTACTGGAAAACATAAAAAAAATTCAAGTGTGGTGAAATTGAAAAAAAAGTGCAATTCCATAATTGTTTTGTTTTTTTTACCATGTTCACTAAATGCTTAAACAAACCTGCCATTATGATTCTCCAGGTCATTACGAGTTTGAAGATACAAAAGATGTAAAGGTTTTTTTTTTATTTAAGTGAAAAAAAAATCCAAAATTTGTAAAAAAAAAAAAAATGGTGCCATTTCGGAGACCCGAAGCATCTCCATTTTTCAGTATCTGGGGCTGGATGAGGACTTATTTTTTGCACGCTGAGGGGACGTTTTTATTGATACCATTTTGGGGTAGATACAATGTTTTGATCGCCCGTTATTGCATTTTAATGCAATGTTGTGGCGACCAAAAAAACGTAATTCTGGAATTTTGTTTTTTTTTTCTTGTTACACCGTTTACCGATCAGATTAATTATTTTTTATATTGATATATTGGACAATTCTGAACCCGGCGATACCAAATATGTGTATTTTTATTGTTTATTAATTGTTTTATTTTGAATGGGGCAAAAGGGGGGTGATTTGAACTTTTATATTTTTTTACATTTTTTACATTTTTTTAAAAACATTTTTTTTTACTTTACATTTGCTACAATAGTCTCCATGGGAAACTAGAAGCTGCGACCCTGTCATCACCTGTGTTACATATAGCAGGGCTTCAACCCTCCTCTGTGTAACAAAAGTGCTCAGGTCCTGCAACAATTGTAAGAAGTTTAGTCGCTGCATGTCTTACATATAAAGAGGCAGTGTCAGTGTAACACTCCTTCTCTATCCATGACATTGGAGGAATACCCAAAAATGAGGTGTTTGGAAATCATCAACCCTCTAAGTTGGGAAACGAGGGGTCACCACAAGCTGATACAGAAATCAGAATATCAAGACCTAGCGCTGAATAAATTATGTTTTAAACAAAACCAGGTTTTTCTGCTTTTTGGCATCAGAATGTTTATATCAGTATACATTATCGACAACAGCATAAGAAAAAGATAAAGCTGTTTTTCATTATTCTTTAATTTATTGGCTAAAAGCAATGATGAAGCTGGAGACCTACAGTAAACATTATCCTGCCAACAAGGTGGTGCCGCCTGACGTTCTGGAGTACATTAAAGCTTTCATGTTATATAGATCCTGACGAGTTGACAGCACTTAGATACATTTTTGTAATGTGTGTGCTATATTTTCATGAAAAAAGTTGTCACAATGTTTCTTTCTGTAATATTTGCTGTGCTTTATCCAGCCTGCGGACCACCGGATTTGTAGTTGTGGAATAATATTTCCATTTATTAACTTCAAGTACATAATTGTAAAACTTTTGGCCAGTTTTGAACATGTATAATAGAAGTGCAAATGAGCTCTTACTTCAGTTCAAAGGACCTTCAGTGATCCCAAGATTGCAGTTTTGGAACCTTAGGAATGGGGCTCTGCAGTCCTTTCCTGAATAGAGCGTAGGTGCACATGCTCGACCTCTACTCCATCATGTATGGTACTGCCGAGTACAGAGCTCAGCTGTGTCTGGCAGCCCTGTAGACATTTAATGGAGCGAAGGTCAAGCATGTCCACCTCCACTCCACGCTAGATAGAACTGCAGAGCCTCGATCTCTGGGTTCTAGAGCCCAGATCTCACGATCACTTGGGGTCTTGGTAGTAGGACCCCCTGCACTCAGCAAGTTTTTCTCTATCCTTTAGATAGCGGATAATTTTTTTGGGAGGAATTTAATTTAGGAGGACTCTGTGCTGTGGACAACCTAGTTATTAGAAGGATCACTTGATAATAAAATGATTACAAAGTGTCCTCCTACTTGGCCGCCCCAGTGATAAGCAGTAATCATTAAGGGAAACTGGCAGTAACTGTTCAATTTCCCTGAAGCACCACCATAAGGAAGAATAAACAATGCACAATGCCCAATCAATTCAATGGGTTGTCTGGGAATGGCAGGGCAGGTCATACATGATGGGAGACACTGTTTGCAACTGCTTTCCACTCTTACCAAAAGAGACGGCTCCTGAAGAGAGGACTCCATCTACTGTATTAACAAAGAATTCCTTATTAGGGTATATGAAATGGGGTTTTCTCACTAGACAGCCTCTTTAAGCTATCTAACCCTGAGAAAAGCATGCGAGCTGGTGATCTTGCTAAAATGTCTAAATCACACATAAATCCTAGTCAGTGGCTTTTATGCTTCAGAGACTATAAATAAGAATGACTATGCAAAATGCAGAAACTACCGAAGAAACTTTGAAAAGTACATATCACCTGTCTAGGGCTGCCTGTTTTTTTATTTAAAGGGGAATCTATAAGTAGGATCAACCCTCCTAAGCTGTCTATAAGGACATGTAGGTCATAAGAAGCTGAATACAATGATACCTTGATATCTGCGATCCGATGTCTTATTCCAGAGAAATCCACATTTTTCTTATATGTAAATGAGCTGTTAAGTTCTAGTGGCCGGACATAGATCTCCCCGAGAATCTGCCTCCAGAGCTTATTTTGAATAAAATGGGTAGTTATCAGTGTGATGTGTAATGGACGCTCTCTGCTCTTCTGATCTCAGTGCAGAGCTGTGTGCGATTATACCTGACACATCTGCAGGTTTCTCTCAGCTTCAGCTTCCATCTCAAAGGCAGCCAGGGTTTTAATATTGTTACAATACAGCAGAGCTGTGAGAGCTGCAGCTGCTAATGTGTTTGTTATGAGACAAAGTTCAGTTCTGCTGTCCTGTGTTAGTTACATGTCTCACACTGGTAACTCACCCTTTCGTTTATAATAATCTCTAGAGGCGGACTCTCATGGAGACCTATGTCCGGCCCATAGATTTTAACAGCTCATTTACATATAAGAAAAGCATGGATTTATCTGGAAAAAGACATCAGTTCGCAGGTGTCAAGGTGTCATATTATTCCTCTTCCTATGACCTATATGTACATATAGACGGCTTAGGAGGGTTGATCCGACTGACAAATTCCCTTTAAGAAAACAGTGGGCAGCCAGGGACATTTTTTAACATTAACATTTTTTAACATTAATTTGAAACAATGCCTAAAAGTGCCCCTAATGCCACCATAGGGGACCTAACTTTTTTAACAAAAGTCAGTTCTAAGCTGTGCCAGTGGGGTGGGCCATGGATGGTTAGGAATCAAGCTCTGCATACCGAGATCTCATAGCCCGAAAGTTTTAACCCAACTTTTGCACTCCTGGGCGTTTTTCTTATTTAGTAAAATCATCTGTCTACGGCTGGTCACAGTTTTCTTAAATAAAAAGGGCAGCCCCAGATAAATGATGGGTACTCTGAAAGATAAACAGATCTATCCCGCCAAAGGCTATCAGGACATGCGAGAGTTGTAGTTTTGCCACAAGTATGGAACGGCCACTAATCTATAATAAATATGAATATTACATTCAGGGAACATCTGTATTTTCCAGTTTTTCGGAAGTAAACATTTTCAGTTCATTCTTTGTAATTAAAGTAACATTTTGTCTTTTTCGAAATCGGTACAGACAAAGTTCTGCTCTTTCAGTGAAATTTATGGCTACTATTTTCCAAATTGCATTATCATTGAACTGTAGATGTAGAGCAATATCTTGCCAATGAACCTGCCAATGACCCTAATGAATCTCAGCATGAACAGGAAATAAGCTTTTTCTGTAGAAACAATCATGTCCGATATCTAAAAAGTTTACATCGATTCTCCAGAACAAGATATTAAAACGTCCAGTGGTTCAGAGAACTTAATAGATTGATTACATTTGCTGCTTTTGAAATAAAACAGAATTTTCATGGATTATGTTTATAGTTGAGCTTGTCAGTGATACTTTTAATAATAGTTTTATCTTCTTTGGGACAGATCCATGGACCACGGCATCTAATCTAAAGGTCTATTATGGTTTTTGGGGGTTTTATTTGAAAAGAGGTAATGGAAATATTCTATTGAAAACTTTTGTGTCCCTGGAGTGAAATTAACATGAATTAATTTGAGGACTTGTATTGTGATCCCAATGGGTTTTTAAAAGGTAGGAATTTGATTAGGAACAAATATTTTGCAACCTTTTTACTTACTGAACTATGATGTGTTATTATATTGCTACATTTTGTATCATTGAATATATTTTGAGTTAAATTAGTCATTAGAAAGATTAGTTGGGATCTCAGTCTTGCAATAAACTGCTTCCTGCTTAACATAATATGATGAGGATCCTTGGTAATTCCCATTCTGATTTTTTTTATTTCACAATTGTGTAAGTACTCCACCATAAAGGCTTGTGCGTGCCACCATTTAAATCAGACGAGTGTTATTTGTGGTTTTGATGGATAGCATTAGTACCCATGTTGGGGCTGTGCACATGTCTGATTTTTTTTCCTCTGACCGAATGGTCGGAGAAAAAAAATTGTAGCATACACAGTTTGCCTCTGAGAATCGGATGGCACTAGCCCATTCAAGGCTATGGGTCCGTGGAAAATTTGGAGCACACTTGGTTGATGAACTTAAATAATGGAGAAGGTGGATAATTTTTTTTTTCTCTCCTCCTCCGAGAAAATCGGATCCCTCTTTGATCAAATTTTGAACAAACTTTGAGTGTGATCAGCATAATCAAAACTGATTTTCTCGGATGAAGAGAAAATGGTCGTCTGCACCTCGCCTATGGCAAAGGTTTATCTTTCTCTTCTGCATCTTCTGCTAAGATATACAAACAGACCACATTGAAAGGCGTTCGTCCCATGTGCAAATGTAAAAACTGAAATCACTGTAAAAGTTCAAAACCCACCCACTATCATCATTTTACAGTTTACAGTGAATGCAGTTGATGTCTACATATCAGAATTATGGGCTGTAGACATGGATCACTGATAATCTTAATCATTTAATATAGATCTCCAATGTGTCCATAAAAATATTGTCTGGGATTTTTTTGATAAAGTGTTCAGAAAAATATAAAAAGTCAAGTTGACAACCTAGCTTCCAATAGTTTTGCTGTGCTCTTTCAGGTACGTTTCAGGCATAATTCTGCATGAAAAAAATGTTGTGTGCACATACCCTTAGAGAGTAACTAAAAGGAAGGCAAAGGGGATAGGAGGGAGGTGCAGCTGCAGTACAACATCAGTAGAAAAGGGGAGAGGGTGCAGAAGGGGAAATGATTGACTCGGCGCACAAGGCACCATACATGAAGCGGTTGTACAGCTAATAAATTCTAATCATATTTGCTTCAATGAGTTATTCTTATTTGGTGCTCTGCATGCTCGTCAACACATAATTTATTGTCTATGGGTCTACAGGAGATGGCCGAGTGCCATGCTTCTCTATCTTCAGCTGTCCCATGGATAAAGAATAATTGGGAATATTAGAGCCCAATTCCTAAGATCAATGGGGGTCTCAGTCTCATGGCCCCAGTGATGGCTGACTGACCATTTCAAAGTTTCGCGCAGTTCCAAATTCCAATGTCTAAACCAAGAAGGAGTTGACTTAGTGACGGAAAGGAGCGGTCAGCCAGCCCCCTTCACTCACAGCTCTGGTCACATAGAAAACATTATTCTGTGTTTGACACAATCTGTAGAGGGACCTGCAGGGACCCCAAATAGCACCTTGTAACTGAATATTAGGACACCTTTCAGACATACCGATAGGGAATTTAGGTTGTGACCCTCACTGCAGACTCTATAAAGCGCTGCAGAATATGTTAGTGCTACTTAAATAAATAAATGTAAGACGTATAAGACATTTTCATGACCTATTCATTTTAGCACATTTAACTAGATTTATAGCTGGACAATCCCTTTAATTTGGATCAAATTTATATTACTTGTGTGATGCAATTCATATAAATTATTCTGCCTTGGCCCCCTGATGTCAGATGAAATATTTTATTTGCAAAATATCACAGCAATTCTATTATTTTTAGCTCTCGTTCAGTTGAAATGTTGCAGACTGATCTGCGGTCACCAAAGAAAATATTTGCATCTGTTGTTTTTGTACAAGTAAATATGCAAAATGTGTCTGGAGTCATATAACTGCTGAAAGACTACGGGGAAGTGTGACTCCTTATGTAAATGACGGTATGCTGCACATACAAGTAATATTGATCGCATAAGATACTAAGAACAGGGACAGAGTGACCAATCCTGGATAATTTGCAACCAATGGTGACAAAGCAAAATCTAAAACTACTCAACAACAGATCTAGTTTATTTAATAATTCTGCACAACAAGCTCCACAGGCATTAAATAATATTCTCTAAATCTACTGCCAAAAGCCTTAGGTGCATATATTTTGGCTGTAGAACAGCCCAGTCCTGTAGAGTGGTCTCTCGAGCCGTTGCTCTTGGATGACCACTTGATTGCTTTTAGTAACAGTCAACTTGGAACTTTATCCAGCAACACCCACAAGTTTAGGTTACATAAAGCTACAGTATATCAAGTGATCTAAATGAGCATGGATCACTATGGACACAGGAAACCCTGCCAAAACATTGTGACATCTCCATCTGGACTTGCTTCTGCAATGTCTACTTCTGTCACCTGCCACCTCTGCATTCATTTTGTGGGTGCTTCTGGTGATGAAGGAAGCACCATGATCAGAAGGTCTGGACGCAGACTCCTTCCAGCCAGAGAAACTAGTGTGGTGGAACCTGTTGTGCCTAGTCTTGCAAAATGCTTGTGTGTGCTGTCCAGCAGAATTAATCATCTCCTTGCTATGGCCAATAGGATGGCACCACAACCTATTTAATCTCCCAGCATTCTGCTGAGAGTTACCAGTTATAGTTTATACTACCTCTGGTTCAGTCCTGTTTTTAAGTTCTTGCTCAAGCTGTTTGGTTCTTGTTTTCTTTTACCTTGGACCATATTTTGACTATCTATCAACTTGATGATTCTGTTCCTACCCTTGACATCCTGACATTGACGCAACTTCCTGACCATCTTCAACTAGCCATTGGCCATCTTTTTGATTCAGAGAAAAGTTACTCTCCATGAATTTAATGTTCCTTAATATGCTCTTAGGTCTCTCCAGACCCCAGTGTATAAAATTTTTTTAGATGTAAAAAATAATATTTAGACTCACCTCACCGCTCACCTTTCCTGCTCCTCTGCTCCTCACTGTCACCCCTCCAGTCCTTGTCACATCTTTTGATTACTACCACTCACCATGAAATCCCTACACAAGTGCTCAAAAGGTCACAGCATCATGAGTTCACGATCTACGATGTGACATTACGTATGCACAGAACTGTATCTGGCCTCATAAGAGTTGAAAGCCCATTTTGATGATTTTGCAAGGAAGCAAATTAAAAAAAAATCTGCAATTTTTGCAGATGTAGATCTTTGCAACATTTCAAGTAAAATTTCATTCCACTCTAGTACTTGAGTATATTCACTCATCTGTACGATACTTCTCTCCACATAATCGAGCTTACGGAAAGAGGGAATTCCAGCATAGAAGTCTTTAAAAAAATGTCCTTTATTCCAATCAATTAAAAAATCCAATCCTAAATAGCGAACATCATGAGGGAAGGAATATCTGTAACACAAACACGTTTCGGATATTTAGTCCTTAATCATTGTGTATACCTTAATAGTCCTTAATCGAGCTTAGCACATGTATTCATTTACACAAGACAAAATGAATTAAATGTAGCTTAAAGGGGCTGTCCGGCCTTAAGGTAGACATCTGCAGTCACTATATGTGACTCCAAACTTGTGAATCCTCACATCGCGCGCACTGCGCTATGAGGATTATCTGGTGGCTGGAGCTGGCGAGTGTGTGACCGCAAATATATGATTTGTATACATGCAGTCACGCACCTTTGAGACATGCGTGGCCTTGCTCAATACAAATGTATTAAGCGAAGCTGGACACATCTAGCCGAAATATAGCTTGGTGATCCTTGCTTTGAGAGATACATGTCTCTCTTGATTGGTTCCAAAATTGATTAGCTTGTTCTTCTTGCCATCCATGGTATTGATAATAATCCTTCTCCAGCATCACATGTTGAAGGCGTCGATTCTCCTTCCGTCTTGTTTCTTTATTGTCCAGGTTTCGCACCCACATGTTACCATTTAATTGTAATACTAATAATATTAATAGTATTTCTAAGTAGTTTTCTAGAAACAGCACCACTCTTGTGGATAGGTTGTGTCTGGAATTGAAGGTTTTGCAACATTTTTTTTTACCATTGTAGGAATACTGTTTTTACATTTTTTAAAGATATTTTTAGCCAATATTAGTAGTATTAGATTATTATCAATACAGTGATAGAAACAAGTCATGTAATGAGATTCTGCACAGTTTGACCACTTTTTTCTAAGCTACCGGTTTAATTCTCTCAGTTCGAAAATTACAGTAGAGACAAGAGAAGATTCTTCCAAATCTGATTACGGGGAAAGTTATTTAGTTAAAAGTAAGAAAATACTTTCTGTTTTTAAACTCACTTGTAGATAAACATCTTGGAAGTATTTTGTTTTGGCAAAAGGAGTTAAGATAAAGACGGAGCCTCTAATTCTAAGAAACCAACAGATTTTCAGATGAAAGAAAATTCCTAAGTAAATGTTATTTAGACTCCCAGTCCTGACATGGAATGGGCACAGGTCGCCTTTTGTTAGCAATTTATAGTTTTTTAACATTTTATCGTAATTTGTATTTTATTATAATGGTAATGATGATTGTTATTATCTTTGTTGGATTATTTAATGTTAATTTATGCAGAGGAAAGCCACAAATACATGCACAGCAATATTCATTATTACATATGGTTATTAGAAATCCATTTTGCCTCTTTAGAAGACCTCAGGGTAGGACAAGGATGGTAAGAGATTGCAACAGATTTTCTACCTCTGGTTATTATGTAATCAGTGTTCTTGAAAGGTACGGTACGTGGATTTACATCATAGACAAAATTACCAATTTATCTACATTTTACCTTTCTATGTAGACCGTGATTTTGTGATGCTGGTGCTTTTGAAGTGAAGAAGAAGATGAAAACAAATAGCATGATTAGATTTGATCGTATTGAATATATGGGTCTTTTGATGGTTCCCTGTTGCCTTTTTGTGACCTGCAAGTCAATGGGATTATGTAGCAATGGTGAAGCATGAAGAAAATAACAGAAGTTTTTCTAAATTGTGTTACAAAAAAGTCTTTGAAGTTAGTGTAGCGATAAGTGGGCAAAAACAACCCCTCGGGCTATAGGTGGAACTCAAACTAGGTTTGTTCTACAGAAAAACTTGTGAGTTAAGGAACTTAAGCTAAAATGACAAGAAAAGTCCCTCCTGGACTGTGCTGATGAATAATGGGACAGAAAATCAGTGCCTTCTTACAAAAGTAGTATATTTTAATCTATACACAAAATGGCACAAAGCATTTCAATTTCATACCAAGATTGTTCTTAGTTTGTAAGAAACAAAACTTTTCTTTAAAGGATATATAGTTGATACGTGTATTACCTCTTCAGTGACATTAATCTTCTAATCAGAGGATGGGTGGTAAATGTTCGAGTAAGTAGGGTCCAGTCCCAAAGGTATGTCAAGGTGAGTAGTTGTTGTGTGGAGCAATGGCCGAGTTCATGGGTTCTTGGGTGTTGCTGAATAACAGAATGTGTCGATTGTCAATTCTGATGTATGCTCAGTAGATCTTTCTCACTGTGTAATATGCACAGTGATAGTGCACTCGCTTTCTGACTCTTAGAGTAAGGAGCCAGCAAAAGGGTGCACTGTCAGTGTGCATTGTAAGAGGATTACCCAGTGATTGACATTGCTGTTTTGCCTGGAGAGACAACTGACTTCGGAGAGAACTTGAACTTTCCAGAACTGCCAATTACCAGTGAGGGAGGTGGGGACATACAAAATAAGTTGGTTTATCGGTGCACTGAGCACCCTAATTAGCATATGTGTTTAAAATTCAGTTTCTGCTGAACAGAGGCAGTGATAGGAATAAAGGTGCAATTTTTATAGTGGACATATCAATTAAAAGGCTTTGTTCTTAATTTATACTGCCAGGGTGGGCGGACAAGACTCCCTTTAAAAGGATCAGGATTTTATACCCCAAACTGATGGCATGTATATAAAGGTGCTTCAATGCTCATTAAATCATTACCTTCCTTGTAGAAATTAATTTTGCTGTTTTAGAGAAATTCATAGTTGAAATTGTATGCTTATCAGTCACAAATGCAGTAGGGGGGCACTGCACTTATAGCTCTCCTGCTTTTTTTGCCTTTTTTCTTTCCACTTCCTGCCTCTTGTATTTGACTGACAGGTCACTAAAACATGAGTGACCTATCAGTAAGAGACAGGAGGCAGGCAGTGGGCAGGTAGTAGGGAGAGAGGCTGGAGAGGTGTAAGTGCAGCGCCAGCTCACTGCACTGCAACTCATTAACTATTTCAACTATGGATTTCTCTAGAACAGCAAATCCGAATTCTACAAGAAAGGTAAGGATTTACTCAGTATTAAAGTGCCTTTATAAACATGCCATCAGTTTGGCATATCCTGGTGACAGGTACCCTTTAAGGGTCTTTACATAAAATATCTTACTCTTTTTACAATAAGATAAGCTCTTGTATGGCTGACTTGGTTGTTTTTTTTTATCAAGACTTCTGTTCATATGGGTTCAGAAGAAATGAGTCACCTGCACTGTGACTCGTGGTCTTGAGCTCTTTAAATATATGGTCCCACATTTCTTTGAATAGGCAGCAGGTGATACCACAATTGCTTTGACTAGTGATAAAAATTGATCCTTGGACATTTCATCTGTTGGATCACCAGACCGGTCTACATTTAGATAAGTGATGGTCTGATGGAAAACACTTTTCAAGGATCAAATGCCCATAGATAATAATAGTCCTCTAAGCAAAAAATCCATCACCACGATTCTTTCGGGTACTTCAGAAAATAAATCAAATTCACTTTTTCACAGTCTGAACCAGCAGAGTTCCTACATACATACCGTATTTTTCGGACTATAAGGCGCACCGGATTATAAGGCGCATTAACAAAAAAACTCTGCTGAAACGTCTTGGTCCATATATAAGGCGCACCGGACTATAAGGCGCATTAAATTAAACAAGGCTCAGACCGTAAATCAAATTTTATTTAACTCTTTCACAATAGCTGCAAATCAATACATTTGCTTTTTCAGTTCATTCTTCTACCACAAATCCATCAAACTCTTCATCTTCAGTGTCAGAGTTTAATAGCTGTGCGATTTCGGCATCAAGCATGCTCGGGTCCTCCTCATCATTATCCGAGTCGGTCTCGCCGCTGATGTTTAGCTCTTCTTCAGTGATAATTCCAGACTTCCTGAAAGCTCGGATGACACTGGATACTGATACCTTCTCCCAGGCATCCACGATCCACTTGCACATAGTGGCATAACTCGCCCGGCGTTGCCTCCCGGTGTTGGTGAATGTGTGGTCCCCTTCTGTCATCCAATGCTCCCATGCAGCTCTCAATTTAACTTTAAAAGACCTGTTGATGCCAATATCTAGTGGCTGGAGCTCCTTGGTTAATCCACCCGGAATGACGGCAAGCTCCGAATTAGTTTTCTTCACTTGGTCTTTGACAGCTTCGGTCAGATGGGCGCGCATAGAGTCACAGACCAATAGGGATGGGGATCTGTGAAAAAAGCCATCCGGTCTCCTGACGTAGACCTCCCTCAGCCACTCACTCATCTTCTCCTCGTCCATCTAGCCCTTTGGATTAGCCTTGATGATGACACCAGCAGGAAACTGTTCCTTTGGCAAAGTCTTCCTCTTGAAAATGACCATGGGTGGTAGTTTCTGGCCATTAGCCTGACAGCCGAGAACTGTACTGGTCCCTGTTTTCTCAACAGTACGGTTTACGGGGATGTCAAAAGTGAGGGGGACCTCATCCATGTTAGTGATGTGTTCTGGTTGGATCTTCTTTTCATTTATTTTGGTTATACAGTAGGTGCGGAAAATGGCCAGCTTCTCTTCATAATCCTTTGGCAGTTGCTGGCAGACAGTAGTTCTGGTGCGGATAGAGAGATTACGCCTTTTCATAAAACGAAAGCACCATGAAGGACCTCCTCGAAAGTCCTTGATCTCCATGTCGCGTGCTATCACTGTGGCTTTTAGGCGAATAGAGACAGTGGAGACGTTTCTACCTGCGGCTCTTTTTTCGATAACCCACTGTTCTATTTTGTCCTCCAAATGTGGCCATCTTGCTTTGTTTCCTCGGAAACTCAGTTGGGTCTTCTTTCCCTGGCGTAGGGCATCTTCTTGTTTCCTCCACTTACGCACCATAGATTCATTTATGTTGAATTCTCTTGCAGCTGCTCTATTTCCATGCACTACTGCATGACTTATAGCTTTAAGCTTAAAATCTGCATCATAAGCATGTCTCTTAACAGGAGGCATTTATGGGGTAGTCGGTATAGAAACTTAAGCACGGGGCTCCTGCGCACAGAGCTGTATGTGTCACCGCGCTCAGTGAGGATCCTGACTACGGTGGCCGTATTGCTTAAGCCAGGTGCGGGTCCATATATAAGGCGCACCGGACTATAAGGCGCACTTTTGATTTCTGAGAAAATTCTGAGATTATATGTGCGCCTTATAGTCCGAAAAATACGGTAGATGTGGTTTCTCATATCATTGTTATTTAGCTTTCTTTGCCTACACCTGGTGAAAATCTGATATTTTTGCAACATGTCTGCCAAAATACGTATTAATTTAGCTCTATTTTAACATCTACAGTAAAAACGTCAAATAAAATTGAGTAGAAAAACACATATTCTGTATGCATTTCAGATCACCTTCACCAAATATCCCCCAAAGTGCAATGAGTGCTTGGCGGCCACTCCAGTTGGGGAAAGTCAAAGCTTAGAAGAAACCTAGAGTTCTCTCCTTTACATAACACCACTGGCAAAGTGTCAAAGTTTAATGAGACGCGAGCCAAATGTGATTTCAATATGAAAGAAAGGTTATGCTGATGTAAGATAAATCACTGTGATCTGCATGACCACATGTTTAGGTTCAATGCATCTGGGTTTATCACTGCTCAAATATCATAATATATATATATACATACAGCACAGACCAAAAGTTTGGACACACCTCATTTAAAGATTTTCCTGTATTTTCATGACTTTGAAAATTGTACATTCACACTAAAGGCATCAAAACTATGAATTAACACATGTGGAATTATATACTTAACAAAAAAGTGTGAAACAACTGAAAATATGTCTTATATTCTTGGTTCTTCAAAGTAGCCACCTTTTGCTTTGATGACTGCTTTGCACACTCTTGGCATTCTCTGATGAGCTTCAATAGGTAGTCACCGGAAATGTTTTTCACTTCACAGGTGTGCCCTGTCAGGTTTAACAAGTGGGATTTCTTGCCTTATAAATGGGGTTGGGACCATCAGTTGTGTTGTGCAGAAGTCAGGTGGATACACAGCTGATAGTCCTACTGAATAGACTGTTAGAATTTGTATTATGGCAAGAAAAAAGCAGCTAAGTAAAGAAAAACGAGTGGCCATAATTACTTTAAGAAATGAAGGTCAGTCAGTCTGAAAAATTGGGAAAATTTTGAAAGTGTACCCAAGTGCAGTTGCAAAAACCATCAAGCGCTACAAAGAAACTGGCTCACATGAGGACCGCCCCAGGAAAGGAAGACCAAGAGTCAACTTTGCTTCTGAGGATAAGTTTATCCGAGTCACCAGCCTCAGAAATCGCAGGTTAACAATAGCTCAGATTAGAGACCAGGTCAATGTCACACAGAGTTCTTGCAGCAGACACATCTCTACAATAACTGTTAAGAGGAGACTTTGTGCAGCAGGCCTTCATGGTAAAATAGCTGCTAGGAAACCACTACTAAGGACAGACAACAAGCAGAAGAGACTTGTTTGGATAAAGAACACAAGGAATGGACATTAGATCAGTGGAAATCTGTGCTTTGGTCTGATGAGTCCAAATTTGAGATCTTTGGTTCCAACCACCGTGTCTTTGTGCAACGCAGAAAAGGTGAACGGATGGACTCTACATGCCTGATTCCCACCATGAAGCATGGAGGAGGAGGTGTGATGGTGTGGGGGTGCTTTGCTGGTGACACTGTAGGGGATTTATTCAAAATTGAAGGCATACTGATCCAGCATGGCTACCACAGCATCTTGCAGTGGCATGCTATTCCATCCGGTTTGCGTTTAGTTGGACCATCATTTATTTTTCAACAGGACAATGACCCCAAACACACCTCCAGGCTGTGTAAGGGCTATTTGACCAAGAAGGAGAGTGATGGGGTGCTACGCCAGATGACCTGGCCTCCACAGTCACCAGACCTGAACCCAATCGAGATGGTTTGGGGTGAGCTGGACCGCAGAGTGAAGGCAAAAGGGCCAACAAGTGCTAAGCATCTCTGGGAACTCCTTCAAGATTGTTGGAAGACCATTTCCGGTGACTACCTCTTGAAGCTCATCAAGAGAATGCCAAGAGTGTGCAAAGCAGTCATCAAAGCAAAAGGTGGCTACTTTGAAGAACCTAGAATATAAGACATATTTTTAGTTGTTTCACACTTTTTTGTTAAGTATATAATTCCACATGTGTTAATTCATAGTTTTGATGCCTTCAGTGTGAATGTACAATTTTCATAGTCATGAAAATACAGAAAAATCTTTAAATGAAAGGTGTGTCCAAACTTTTGGTCTGTACTGTATATATATATTTTTTTAATTTGTGCCTTTTTCTATCTAGATTTTGCTTGTTTTGCACCTTATTCTTTTTTTTATTTTACACCATTTTTAAAGTCTATTTTATGTGTTCACCTGTTAGTTCTTATGATTGGCATTGCAGGTGGAATTTGGGGTTTCCAAATGTTTTTGCTGATTCATCAATGACGATTTTTTAAAAAAAAATCTCAACATTTTCGTACAAATGTACCACAGATCCCCCTGGAGTGATTTTGTGTATGACTGAAATTTTTGCACAAATTTTGTATCATTTTAGCAGAACATGTGCTTTTTTTTGCGCTAAAGAGTAGTGTTGAGCCACCCCCGTAGTGTTCGAGTTCGGTTCGGTTCGTCGAACACCCGTGTGTTCGCCGAACTGTTCGTCGAACTGTTCGTCGAACACCTTCGAACACCATTAAAACCAATGGCAGGCAAACAAAAACACATAGAAACACATAGAAAACACCTTCAAAGGTGCCCAAAAGCTGACAAACTGCTCAGAAGACACAACTAACACATGGAAAAGTGACAAGTACATATAGTCATGCGAAAAGAAAAGAGGTGGAGGAGTAAAAGGAGGGGGAGACACAGATATAGGCATGTCATGCCCTTCTAAAATCCAAAAAGTGAGAAGCAGACACGTTCAGTCCGCTCCTGCCCGTGCC
The DNA here is from genome assembly GCF_046119375.1 of Phyllobates terribilis. Classification (NCBI taxonomy): domain Eukaryota; kingdom Metazoa; phylum Chordata; class Amphibia; order Anura; family Dendrobatidae; genus Phyllobates; species Phyllobates terribilis. Next base: position 723,549,268 of record NW_027362764.1, on the reverse strand, counting down.
ACCTCCGTGTCGCCGGGTTTGTGCCAGAGCCGCAGTGAACCCTGACGGCCAGCCCCCCTCTCCCAATACTGGTGCCTGTCCGCTGGTGGGTCGAGCGAGCCCCCCTGTGGTGGAGGCAGCTCTAAGCTTTTTAATTTAAATTGTCTCTCTAATTTGAATGAATACACTTTAAATCCATTTACAAGGATCTATTGGAGGGCAAGTCTCATGCCAGCAGCCGCGTAATTCCAGCTCCAGTAGCGTCCACTAAAGCTGCTGCAGTTAAAAAGCTTTTATAAGGATCGAGCTCGGCTGTCCACCGCAAGGCATCCTACTGCCAGTCCCAGCCCCTATGCCTTGGGGTGCCTCCTGATGCTCTTCACTGAGTATCCCGTGGTTCCGAAGCATTTCCTTTGAAAAAATTAAGTGTCCAAAGTACAGGTGGTGTAGCTTGCTTAACAGCCAGGATAATCCGCTGACTAGCAGACACTGCTACTAGGCACAAAGTATTTCCTGGGCTAGATGCAGTTAAAAATTTGTAATTAGATACTCTCGTTGGATGCTGAGAAAGCATTCCATAGAGTCTCCTGGCACGCCATATATGATTCTCTTCAAAAGCTTGGGGTAGGGGTCTAGGGGACCCTTTTATAGCCAAAATCACGGCCCTGTATCACAATACGTCACCTAGGCTGAAGATAAATGGAACTGTAGCACCCTGAGGGCTCGGTTGCTACAGAGGTATTGCACCTCACCCAGAGGTGTTTTATCTCACTCTCAGGTAAGGATGGAGTGTGGATCAGGACCCGACACCTGCATGCATTACACCACATTGCCGTGGGGCAGGGCGACCAATATGCCTCTGAGATGGGCACGACAGTCCCTGTCCCTGGCTGGAGTGGGGGAGGGAACACTGAGGAAGGGGAACCCTGTAGTGCAGGAGCAGGGAGGAAGCAGTTCCTGGGTGCATTGAGAAGGGAGTATAAAAGGTGGGCACCATCTTAGTTCAGTGCAGAGAAGTCTGAGCAGAAGTGGCAGGGAGCAGGGGCTCTGCATGAGCTCTGCTCCAGAGGCGGGCCTAGTAACAGAGGCCCAGGCCTGGAAGAGGGAGAAGGAAGGAAGAGGAGCAGAGAAGGCTCCAGGAACGAGGAATGAAGGGATCCCAGGGGTGCGGACGGGCGAGTCGCCACCGCACGCCCGAATCCACCTGCGTGGAGGGGTCAGGCCAAAGGGGGAGACCGGTCCCCGAAACTAGTGGAGGCAGGAAACGACCCTCAGCTAGAAACCGGAGGCTGTGACATTTTATGTGGCGCAGCCCCTCGCTACACCCGCTAGGAAGGCACCATATAGGGTCAGGGAAACTGGCGCCAAGTTTACCAAGAGGAGGCCCGAGGCAGCCGGACAGAAGGGTTGGTAAGAAAGGCCAGACAAAGGACACACAAAGGGGGCCCTGTGAAGCACTCCAAAGTTATCTGGGAGTTGTCTGAGCCCCTCACCTGGTGAGCACAGTACGACGTGGGCAGCCGTTACCTGCAGACGTGGTCTGGATAATAAGAACTGTGAGTAAAGGCCCTGGACTGCATCACTGACTCCGTGTCGTTACTGCTGCTGCCCTGCACCATCACCCCCATCCTCCGCATACACTGCCCTGAGGCTATACTCCTCCCGTGGGGAGTTATGCTACGCTCTGCTGCACCCACAACACCAGCCTCAGCGGTCTGCCCTGCAGCGGCGGTTCACTCTGACCGCAATCCACGGGTGGCGTAGTCTGACATTTAAACATCAAAACCACATAAATAGTTCCGCCACTGGTTTGACCACCCTGAGCCACGGAACCGTGTCGCCGCCATGAAGACTACAACCACCAGCATCCACTAAAAAGGGTCCGGCTCCGGGTGTCCCAAGGCCCAGGGGGTGCATCAGAACATTTTCTTCACCTTTCACAATCACCAATGGGACAAGGCAGGGATGTCCTCTGTCCCCTCTCTTATACATCCTAGTGACGGAGCACCTGCTCTCATCAATTCGCCATAACCAAAATATTAGGTGGATTGAGGTGGGAGGCACCGAGTACAAGTGCTCTCTATTTGCTGATGATGTCCTAGTATATATCACTCAATCACATATATCCATCCATGCTGTTATGGCTGAAATAGATCACTTTGTTACATGGTCAAATTTTAAAATCAATGCAGCGAAGTCTGAGGCCCTCGATGTCTCCCTCCCCAAATCCATATAGGATTCCATCCAGTCCAACTTTCCCTTTGTCTGGCCCTCACAGGGTATCAAATACTTAGGAATTCCTATTCATAGAGACCTAAAACCCAGACTAAGGGAAGATATAGGAGAGGGAGAAGAGGGGGTCGAGTCCATGTGGGTAGAGATAGAGGGAACTAAAAATAATAATAAAATATTACTGGGGGTCTGCTATAAGCCACCAAATATAACAGAGGAGAATGAGAATCTGCTATTAGGACAAATAGACAAAGTAGCAAAACATAATGAAGTGATTGTAATGGGGGATTTCAACTACCCGGATATTGACTGGGAAACAGAAACCTGTAGATCTCAGAAAGGAAAAAGGTTCTTGACAAATATTAAGGATAATTATCTCTCCCAACTAGTGCAGGAACCAACGAGAGGGAAGGCCGTGTTGGACTTAATACTGACTAATAGGCCCGATAGAATAACTGAGGTACAGATAGGGGGGCACCTAGGTAATAGCGACCATAATATTATCGACTTCAAAATGCCCTTCAGTAGGGTTATCAATAAGGGAACAACAAAAACATTAAACTTTAGGAGGGCGAAGTTTGATCAGCTGAAAGAAAGCCTTCAACTTATTGACTGGGACAAAGTTCTTAATCAAAGGAATACGAATAGTAAATGGGAAACCTTCAAAAGAATCCTGAATACTCAGTGCGAGAAGTATATACCGTATGGGAATAAAAGGGCCAGAAATAAGAGGAAACCAATATGGTTGAACAAGAACGTAAAAGGGGCGTTAAAAAGAGGCATTCAAGAGATTAAAACAGGAAAACAGTAAGGAGGCACTAATGTTTTACAAGGAAAAAACGAGAACCTGTAAAAAACAAATAAAAATAGCGAAGGAGGAAACAGAGAGACGTATTGCTAGGGAAAGTAGATCAAATCCCAAACTGTTCTTTACGTATATAAATAGTAAAAGGATTAAATCGGATAATATTGGACCGATAAAAAGTGAGGAAGGCAAAATCATAGAGAAAGATGAGGATAAAGCTAATCTATTAAATAATTTTTTTTCGACAACTTTCACGAAGGAAATCGAACTAACCGGAGAAATGAGAAGTGACAAACTTAATCCTCCACTAAGTATGACAAATCTAACCCAAGCTGGGGTACAGAATCGCCTCAGTAACATTAAAATAAACAAATCACCAGGACCTGATGGCATACACCCACGGGTACTAAGGGAACTAAGTAATGTGATAGACAGACCGTTATATCTTATATTTAAGGACTCTGTTGAGACTGGGTCTGTACCACTTGATTGGCGACAGGCGAATGTAGTGCCAATATTCAAAAAGGGAGCGAAAAGTGACGCTGGAAACTATCGGCCGATGAGTCTGACGTCCGTTGTGGGCAAAATTTTTGAAAGCTTCATTAAAGAGGCAATTACGGAGCATCTTGATGCTAATAATCTTTTAATCCCGAACCAACATGGATTCATGAGGAATCGCTCCTGCCAAACAAACCTGATTGACTTCTACGAGGAGGTTAGCTCTCGAGTAGATCAGGGGGAACCAGTGGATGTCGTGTATCTCGACTTCTCAAAAGCGGTCGATAGCGTGCCACATAATAGGTTGGTATACAAAATGAGAATGATGGGGCTGGGGGAAAATGTCTGCAAGTCGGTAGCTAACTGGCTAAAGGATAGAAGGCAGAGGGTGGTTATAAATGGAATATTCTCAGATTGGGTAAGCGTCACTAGTGGGGTACCACAGGGGTCTGTACTAGGCCCAATGTTATTTAATATCTTTATTAACGACATAGTCAACGGGATAAATAGTAAAATATCAATATTTGCAGATGACACAAAGTTATGTAAAACAATTAATACAAAAGAGGACAGTGCAGACCTACAGAGGGATTTGGATAAGCTGGGTAGGTGGAGCATTAAATGGCAAATGAGGTTTAACGAGGAGAAATGTAAGGTCATACATATGGGAAGGAAAAATGGAAGTCACCAGTACTCACTGAATGGGAAATCATTGGGGAATTCAGAGATGGAGAAGGACTTGGGCATCTTGATTGATAGTAAACTAAATTGGAGTGCCCAAAGTCAGGCCGCTGCTGTAAGGGCAAACAGGGTAATGGGATGTATCAGAAGAAGTATAGGTGCAAAGGATGAGAACATTGTTCTTCCACTGTACAAAGCACTGGTCAGACCACACTTGGAATACTGTGCTCAGTTATGGGCCCCAATATATAGAAAGGATATAAATGAGCTTGAAAAGGTACAAAGGAGGGCAACAAAATTAATAAAGGGAATGGAGGGACTGCAATACCCAGAGAGGTTGGCAAAACTAGAACTATTCAGCCTGGAAAAGAGAAGGTTGAGGGGGGACATAATAAATGTGTACAAATATGTTAGGGGACAGTATAGAGATCTTGCCTGGGATTTGTTCAAAAGGAGGGATATTACAGTAACAAGAGGGCACTCACTAAGACTGGAAGAGAAAAGGTTTCAGCACCAGCATAGGAAGGGGTTCTTTACGGTAAGAGCAGTGAGAATATGGAATTCACTGAGTGAGGAGACGGTAATGTCAGATTCACTACACCAGTTCAAGCGGGGACTGGATGCATTTCTAGATACCAGGCAGATTTCAGCATATACTTAAATATAAAATAAAATAGTAGGTTGATACAGGGATTTATTCTGACTGCTGGTTTCAGAGTCGGGAGGGAATTTTTCCTCAGGTGAAGATTGGCCAAATCATTTGGGGTTTTTGCCCTCCTCTGGATCAACTTTAGCAATTACAGAACTAACAGGTCGAACTTGATGGACGCAAGTCTTTATTCGGCTTTACAAACTATGTTACTATGTTACTATGTTACCTCTCCCATCTATGTTATCTTAATTTTGGGCCCTTTATTGAACAACTCCATACAGACCACGGTTGGCAAGTTAGAACTGTAAGATTCACTACGTGAACCACTGGTGTTTTGTGGAAAAGCACATGTACACTGTGTTCCAAATTATTATGCAAAAAGTGTTTAGGAGTGATAAGGGAAGAATTTGTTTGTTTGTCAGTTAAACTCATTGATGGTGATGTGTGTCAGGGCTCTTTATATCACTGTAAGCAATTGCAGACACCTGTGCTAATTAGTTTGGCAGGTGTGTCCAATGAAAGGCAGGCCTACTTAAGAAGGCTGTCTCACAATATTAAGCAGCCTACATTTTCTGCCAAAATGGGAAAGAAAAAGGATGTGTCGGCTGCTGAGAAGCAACAAATTGTGGAGTGTTTAGGTCAAGGCATGACTACAATCAACATTGTGCGATGATCAGGATGAAGTGTCTTGGCAATCAAGAAGTATGTAGCTGATTCACAGTACACACGTGTGCGTGCTGATAAGGGCAAATTGAGGACTCTTTCCTACAGGCAATTACATCAGGTTAAAAGAGCAGCGGCAAAAAAGCCTTGTCATAGCAGCAGACAAGTTTATGAAGCTGCTGGTGCCTCCAACGTCCCCCGAACAACAAGATGCAGGGTCCTTCTGAGGTTTGCAGCTGTGCATACGCCATCCTGTCGACCTCCTCTATCCACTTCACACAAGCAGAAACGGCTCCAGTGGGCCAAACATTACATGAAGACTGATTTCAAAACTGTTTTGTTCACGGATGAGTGCCGTGCAGCGCTCGATGGTCCAGATGGATGGAGTGGAGGATGGCTGGTTGATGGACACCCCACGCAAACACGGCTACAGCGCCAACAAGGAGGAGGTGGAGTAATGTTTTGGGCTGGAATCATGGGGAGAGAGATTGTCGGCCCCTTTAGGATCCCTGAAGGCGCTAAAGATGAACTCCATAATGTATGTGGATTTTCTCAAACAGCACTTCCTGCCATGGTTCAAGAAGAAGAACCGTGTATTTCACAGCAAGATCATTTTTTTGCATGATAATGCACCATCTCATGCTGCACATAAAACATCTGCATCTCTAGCTGATATGGGCATAAAAGGGGACAAACTTATGGTGTGACCCCCATGCTCCCCTGACCTCTACCCCATTCAGAACCTCTGGAGCATCATCAAAAGGAGTGTCTATGATGGCGGGAGGCAGTTAACATCTAAGCAACAGCTCTGGGAGGGTATTCTGTCCTCATGCAAAACAATTGAAGCAGAAACCATCCAAAACGTGACAAATTCAATGGACGAGAGAGTTCAGAAGCTCCTTTCGAACAAGGGGGCCTATGTGAAAATGTAACATCACCTAGAATAAAGTTTTGAGTTGAAAACTGTTTGATTTCAGTTTCTAATAACCTGCTAATGCTTATAATTTCAAAAATGACCATTTTTTTGGTCTTTATTAAAATGAAAAGGTTGATCGAAAAGTTTGGGGGATCTAAGAGTGTGGCAACCCAGTAGTCATGATTACTTCGAATTCTGACAATATGAGGGTCATGTTGCAGGTAGTGCAGCAAGAAGGCACTTATGTGTCTTGCGCATCTCGGAGCCCCAAAATTATTTTCCGGGTTAGATGCAGCTAAAAATTATTATTAATTTTAAATCTGGTGGAGCTTAGTATAGATGGCCTAATAGGATCAGTGCTGCACACTGCTACAATGCCCAAATTATTTTCCAGTCAAGATACAGATAAACATGATTAGTAATTTTAAATCTGGTGGAGCTTATTATAGATGGCCTAATAGAATCAGTGCTGCACACTGCTACAAAGCCCAAATTATTTTCCAGCCAAGATACAGATAAACATGATTAGTAATTTGAAAGCTTAAAACGGTTGGTAGGGTGATTTTAACCAATCATCAAGCTTTTACTCTCCCCAGGATGACACAGGGGTAGAAAAGTCGTTTCGGATCCATGATTTGTTCATCTTTATGAACGTGAGTCTGTCTACATTATCAGTGGAGAGCCGATTGCGCTTATCTGTCAGCACACCACCAGCAGCGCTGAACACACGTTCAGACAGAACGCTGGCTGCGGGGCATGACAAGATCTCCAAGGCGTAAGTGGCTAGCTCCGGCCATTTATCCAGATTGGAAGCCCAAAAAGAGCAAGGGTCCAGTGAAACAGTCATGGCTTCAATGTTTACTTGGAGATACTCCTGTACCATCGTCTCTAGGCGTTGACTATGTGTCAGACTTCTTGTCTCCTGTGGCCTTGCAAAGGATGGGCTAAAAAAGTGGTGAAATGATTCCGCAAAATTGATGTTACCAGCAGATACTGTGGTTCTGTTACGGTTTGAGTGCTGAACACTTGACGGTCCCATGGTTGGCAAGTTGGAACTGTGAGATTCACTACGTGCACCACTGGTGTTTTGTGGAAAAGCACATGTAAGATTCTGCAACAGTCTCTGCTGATACTCCTGCATGCGTGCATCCCTTTCTATGGCAGGAATAATTTCTGCAAATTTACTTTTGTACCGGGGATCTAACAGTGTGGCAACCCAGTAGTCAGGATTATTTCTAATTCTCACAATTCGAGGGTCATGTTGCAGGTAGTGCAGCAAGAAGGCACTCATGTGTGTTGCGCATCCAGGAGCACCAAGTCCCTGTTGTGTTGGTGGCGAGGTAACAATCATGCTTCCTTCCTCTGTCCTCTCCCCCCAACCTCGCACAACAGAAATGTGATCAAGGTCTCCCTCATCTGATGAGTCTTCCATCAGTTCGTCCTCCACTTCTTCCTGGGCTCCTGCACCTTCCTCACTAGTTTGGCTGCTACCATGCGCCCTGGTAAAACCATCTCCCCCACCCTCACATGCCTGCCGCCTTGGTGCTGCCGACCGTCTGGACCTTGCAGATGTTAGCCCTTCCGCATACAACTCCTCCTCCTCTACTTCCTCCACCTCCTCTTGTGCCACCACCTGACTCCGAATTCTGTTTAACATGTGCTCCAGCATGTAAATCACCGAAATAGTCATGCTGATAATGGCATCGTCAGCACCAAACATCTTCGTCGCCATTTCAAAACTGTGCAGAAGGGTGCATAGGTCCCTGATCTGAGACCACTCCTCCAGCGTGATTTGCCCCACCTCTGGATCTCGTTGGCCCAGGCTATACGTCAGAACGTATTGCACCAGGGCTTGTCGGTGCTGCCACAGTTGCTACAACATGTGCAGAGTTGAATTCCACCGGGTAGGCACATCGCATTTTAGCCGGTGAAGTGGCAGGCCCAACGACTTCTGTAGAGATGTAAGTCGCTGAGCTGCGGGATGCGAACGGCGGAAGTGAGCACACAGCGACCGTGCCCTCTGCAGAAGGCCATCTAGCCTGGGATAGTGGGCTAAAAATTGCTGGACAACCAGGTTCAACACGTGAGCCATACAAGGCACGTGTGTGACATTGCCCCGGCGAAGGGCCGCACCCAGGTTTGCAGCATTGTCGCACACGGCCTTCCCTGGTTTCAGGTCCAGTGGAGACAACCATTCATGAAATTGGTTCTCCAGAGCTGACCACAACTCCTCAGCAGTGTGACTCACATTTCCCAGACATTTCAAAGTAAAAACCGCCTGATGACGTTGAGCCCTACTGCCAGCATAGTAAGGAGGTGTACAGGATCCCTTCTGCGCAGTTAGAAAGCTTGTGGCATGACCAGACAGGCTTTGGGTGCAGGTGGAAGACCGAGAGGAGGTTGAGAAGGCAGAAGCAGTGGAGGAACTTTGACATAAAGAGGATTGACGCACAACTCGTGGGGACGGCAAGACTTGGACAGCAGCCCCTTGTCCTGCTGTCACCATAGTTACCCAGTGCCCAGTCAGCGACATGTAACGCCCCTGTCCATGCCTACTCGTCCAAGTGTCTGTGGTGAAATGCACCCTGTCACACACAGAGTTTCTCAAAGAAGCGGTGATGTTGTGTGCGACATGCTGGTGGAGCGCAGGCACACCTTTCTTTGAGAAGTAGTGCCGACTGGGCATCTGGTACTGGGGCACTGCAACGGACATAAGGTCTCGAAAATGCTCTGTGTCCACCAGGCGGAAAGGCAGCATTTTTGTAGCCAAGAGCTTGCAGATGGTGAAATTCAACCTCTTAGCTTTCTCATGGCTAGGAGGAAATGGTCTTTACTTGTCCACATCTGAGGGACCGAGGGCTGGCTATTGTGCTTAGACGGGGTTGATAAGGGTGTCCCCGGCAAACTGCCGGTCTGTGAGGAAGATGCAGGCGGACATGTTAGGTTGCCTTGATCCAAAGGTGGTGCTATCGATGTCGGACAGCGCTCAACACCAGCTGGTGTTACCACCTCCAAAGAAAATGATGACCTGCCAATCACGCTGGCTGTTGCGGGTAAAGAGGTGGCAGGTCTTCACCCCAAAACAGGTGTGACTGCTATCCCCGCAGTCACAGAGGATGAAGAGGCCGCGGATGCACAAGATATGGCAGACGGTGGTTGGCCCGGCCAGCTAGGCCGCATTGTAGCACACTGAGCTTCCCACTGCAACTTATGCTTCATGTCCATGTGCCGGTTCATGCATGAAGTACTCAAACTATGTATTTTTTGGCCTCTACTTAGCTTTTGCTGACAAATGTTACAGATAACACGAGTTGGGTCATCTTTATCGATCTGAAAAAATGCCCAGGCTATGCAAGGCTTAGCACCCATGCGACCTGAAGAGCCACCACGACTTGTGGTGAGAGGCAGAGTTGTGTTTGAGGATGCAGTTGTTGACGTGCTTCCAGTACTACGTCTCTGTCCAGGAAGGCGCAACCTGACCTCGTCGTCACTAGCATCTTCCTCCACCTCCTCTGCTGACCTCATCTCTTGGCTGACTGTGGGTTGACAGTAAGTGGGATCTCCAACCTCATCATCATCACCCTGTGCGTTATCACACCCGTCGTCCTCAGAGCCAACCTGTTCCTGCCCTGACAAAAAACTAAAGTTGTCGCTCCAATCAGGTATTTGAGTCTCATCATCGTCTTCCTCATTGTCTCCACCAACAGGAGTTACAGTTTGGGAATGAGGGTCTACATTATGGTCAGAACCTTCTGCGTCTGGTCCTGGATCCGACTCATAAAGATTCTGGGCATCAGTGCAGATCATTTCCTCGTCTGGATTCACAGTAGCGCTGGAGTCGACCTCTGATTCCCAGGCTATAGTATGAATAAACAGCTCTGCAGACTCAACTATCTGTTCTACCTCATACTCAGACGGGCAGCTGGAGATTTGGGAGCTGTGAGGAAGCAAGTGCAATTGGGGTGACACCTTTGAGGACTGGAGTATTTGTGATGTTGAAGTTGATGTGGAGGAGAGCCCACTTAAAGGAGCACTTGATATCCGTTGAAGCACCTGCTGTTTTTGTGCCTCATCTGGAATTTGTAGCGATTGGCGTGGCCGTAAGAAAGGGATCTTATCACATTGTCCGCTAAAAGAAGTAGACATTTTAGTTTGGCTGAAAGATGGTCTTTCTTCTGCAGAAGTTACTGTTGCTTTAACACCTACCCCACGGACACAACCTTTTTCCCCTTCCCAACACGCCTATTCCCCTTTCCACCAGCAGCAGGCTTTTTTCCACTCATTTTGGTGGTTAACTAATTCACAACTCTGGAGTTGTTTGCACAAAAAAACAATGGATGGGAACCGAGCAGAGCTGAGTGGCCAAACTGTGGTATTAGGCCAAAACTATTGGCTGGGTTAGATGCAGAAAAAAATTATATTCAATTTGCAACCTGATGGAGGTCAGTATAGATGGACTAATAGAACAAGTCCCACACACAGCTAGAAGCCCACATATTTTTTCAGAGGTAGATGCAGAAAAAAATTGTATTCAGTTTGCAACCTGATGGAGGTCAGTATAGATGGACTAATAGAACAAGTCCTACACACAGCTAGAAGCCCAAATATTTTTTCAGAGGTAGATGCAGAAAAAAAATATATTCAGTTTGCAACCTGATGGAGGTCAGTATAGATGGACTAATAGAGAAAGTCCCACACACTGCTAGAAGGCCAAATATTTTTTCAGAGCTAGATGCAGACAAAAAAATATTTTTAATTTGCAACCTGATGGAGGTCAGTATAGATGGACTAATAGAGAAAGTCCCACACACTGCTAGAAGGTCAAATTTTTTTTCAGAGCTAGATGCAGATATAAATTATTTTTAATTTGCAACCTGATGGAGGTCAGTATAGATGGACTAATAGAGAAAGTCCCACACACTGCTAGAAGGCCAAATATTTTTTCAGCGCTAGATGCAGAAAAAATTTATATTCAGTTTGCAACCTGATGGAGGTCAGTATAGATGGACTAATAGAACAAGTCCCACACACAGCTAGAAGGCCAAATATTTTTTCAGAGGTAGATGCAGATAAAAAATATTTTTAATTTGCAGCCTGATGGAGGTCAGTATAGATGGACTAATAGAGAAAGTCCCACACACTGCTAGAAGGCCAAATATTTTTTCAGAGCTAGATGCAGACAAAAAATTATTTTGAATTTGCAACCTGATGGAGGTCAGTATAGATGGACTAATAGAGAAAGTCCCACACACTGCTAGAAGGCCAAATATTTTTTCAGAGGTAGATGCAGACAAAAAATTATTTTGAATTTGCAACCTGATGGAGGTCAGTAGAGATGGACTAATAGAGAAAGTCCCACACACTGCTAGAAGGCCAAATATTTTTTCAGAGCTAGATGCAGACAAAAAATTATTTTGAATTTGCAGCGTGATGGAGGTCAGTATAGATGGACTAATAGAACAAGTCCCACACACTGCTAGAAGGCCAAATATTTTTTCAGAGCTAGATGCAGAAAAAAATTATATTCAGTTTGCAACCTGATGGAGGTCAGTATAGATGGACTAATAGAAGAAGTCCCACACACTGCTAGAAGCCCAAATATTTTTTCAGAGCTAGATGCAGAAAAAAGTTATATTCAATTTGCAACCTGATGGAGGTCAGTATAGATGGACTAATAGAATGATGCTATGCCCAAAAGATTTTACTTCACTAGGTGCAGTAAAAAAATTGGTATTCTATACACAGGTGGTATATCTTGCAACACCGATAGGCTACTCTACTGACTAACACACTCTGCAATAGGCCAAAAAGGATTAGCTTTGCTAGATTCAGCCAAATGCTGTGAAAAAAACTTGCACAGCACTGGCACAGACCTGCCTGGCAAAAACTGATAGGAACTGATGTAACCTAGTCCTGAAAAGGACTGCAATTACAATTAGTCTTTACTCCCACAATCTATCTATTTAAGAGCACAGACCTGCCTGATAAAAGTCGTAGGAAATGCTGTAACCTAGTCCTTAAAAGGACTGCAATCACAACTATTCCCTACTCCCAAGCTATCTGTAGATTTGTGCGAAAATTGGCTTGAAATTAACAAGGTATAGCGCACACAGCAACAGCGGTGCCGTCTAACACTCAGCTGCAGCAGTGAGAAAATGGTGGCGACGGGGAAAATGGCTTGGTCTTATAGGGCAAGGACATGTGACATACACTGCCAATGACACATGCCCTTGCTTGTGTGAAAAAAAGCACTTCGCTCCGTGTGTGCGCTGCTGATAGGCTGACAGATTGCACCTCCCCACTGCAAATGCGGGAAAGAGAAAAAAAAATGGAGATCTTCATTATTCCTGCAGAGGTCCATCCCCTGCCCCTCCCCCCGCCCCGCTGTACACTCAAACTGCGTATTAACATTAATTTTCATCATTACTGAGAAAAAATCCAGTTATGATTTTGGTGCACGAACAGTTATCGAACATAACCTCGAACAGCCGAATTTTTCTCAAATCGTTCGTGTTCGCCGAACGGCTCGAACACCGCCCAAAACAGCTCGAATTTGAGATTGGCGAACAGTTCGAGTCGAACAACGCTCATCTCTACTAAAGAGTTGCAAAACTGATGGAAAACAAAAATATAGACCATTTTTGATTCTGCACAGTATTCAAGAACCACATTCTTTTTTTAACAAAAAAAGCAAATGATTCAACCGGGTTTATTGACTTCTATTGTAAAAGTATTGAGGTTATGATATTTTTTACCGTCCTTTAGTGATTTATTGCAATGTGAACTTATGTTCTTCCCATATTTACTTGTGTTTTCGCTTGACATGCTTCCTTTTAAAATTGACTTAAGTGTGAGTTACATAAAGGAATAAGATTTCAACTCCTATTAGTGACAGTGAGCAGTGATAATCTCTGAACAACACAGTGGAATTTGTTGGCATCATATAAGCAATGCAAAAAAAATATGAATGCAATGAATGCTCCTGGTGTGAGATGCAATCTGATTCTGATATGTTAGGAAGATTTGTTGGAAAGTCAAACAATAAAAGTATTCACAATAGGCTCCTGGGTTAAAGTGTAGACCTCCCAGAGTTTGAAAATCTGCTACACCCGCGTAAACCTTCAGAAAATCTGCATTTTTTATGTTCTGACAACTTAAGGTGGCAGAGCTAGAGGCATTTAGGAGGTAGAGACTGGGTAAGTAGTTGGTAGAGATGAGCTAACCCAAACTGTAAAGTTCGGGGTTCGTACCTGAACTCCGAACACAGACCTCTCCTGAAAGTCTGTTTTACAGTTCGGGAGTCTGCCTGTGGGGGATGGGGAGAGATAGAGAGAAACTAAAGTTTGGTCAGGTACTAGAACCCAAACTTCCACGTGTCCGCTCATCCCTTATAGTGGGCTGTGATGGGTGCAAAGGGACAAATTCTGTGAAGTGGTATGCCAGTAGAAAAAACGTAAATTTTGCCAGTGTACTGCATGCTCCGCAGCTTTATTTGCTCTTTTTATTCTTTTCACCATGCTCCACCTTCAAAAAGTTGGCAAATAAACAGAAATATGTGCATTGCCTCAACACTAGTGATGAGCGAGCATGCTCGTTACTCGAGATTTACGAGCATCACTCCTTGGGCACGATTTGCGACTGTTTGACAGCTTTAATACCTGTGAGGAATGCCTGTTTCTTAGGCATTTCTCACATGTATTAAAGCTGTCAAACAGTGGCAAATCATGGCCACGGAGTGACTCAAACATAACACCCGAGCACGCTGAAGATACTCAGAAAACACCCAAGCATGCTCGTAAATCTCGATTATCGAGCATGCTCACTCATCACTACTCATCACATCACATACAATTAAAGTTTAGCAATCAAATAAAGGGTTCAAACCATCATTCTTTTCTTCAAAGGAAATCTAGGCAAACTCTTTACCGAAAGGGATACTTCATCTTTAGTTTTACTTTTCCTCCTAATTGTTTTACCCAATATGTTTTTGAAATGAATGTTAGGACACTATTCATACTAAATGAAGCTGGAACACCAAAGCCCCGTACACTGTGAGGTTCCTTTGCTGTACTGGAGATCGGCTACACGACCCAACAACGGCCAATACACAATATATGAAGTTGTGGTTTACCGGTTCCATACACTTTTTACTACAAGCTGCCACCGGACCTACAAGGATGTCGGCTCCAACAATCCCATATAGATTAAAGATTGAGACCTATCGATTGATATGTCATCAATATCTAATAATTGGAAAATCTAATTAATTATGATAAAATCCTTTAATTTGACTAAAATTCATAGCCTTAATACTACAAGGCAAAAAAGTAACAATTTAAGTTCTTAATCTATATGAAGAATCTATATACGGGCTAGTACCAACCTATTGTGAGAAGTCCTCTGCTGTATCTTGGAGATTTTTTGCAAAATGTGTAAAGAGCCAACAGACATCACAATTTTCCAAAAATGATTGTCTTTAAAGGGAACCTGACAGCTGATACGTCCTATCCACTGGCTGCATGTAGCAGACAATGGCTGTATGATTTCAGCCAGGTGTGTTTGACTTTGTGGCGTTTCAGGGAAAAATATGCTTAAAAGGGAACCTGTCACCAGTTTTGGAGGCACTACCTTTAACTGCACCTGTTCTGCATCCCACAAACATGTCTATCAGCTCTCAACTCCCCCTGTATACGCCATAAAATACCATTTCATACGCTCCCACACTGTATGTAAACAAAGATGGTCCAGTCCGATGGGCGTCCCCACTGTGCTTCTGTTCCTCCCCTCTGCTTCTAATCGCGTTGTCCTGCTTTAATTGATGTGGACACATCATACAGCATGGGAGCATATCAAATGGTATTTTTTAGGGTATACAGGGGGAGTCAGGAGCTAATTGACACATTTGTGAGATGCAGAACAGGAGCAGTTAAAGGTGGTGCCATCTGTTCATAGGCTCAAAAACTGGTGACAGGTTCCCTTTCCCTTTCCTCTACAAAACTAGTCCGAAAGACAATTCCCAGGTGCGTTTCCCCGCCCACTGCAAGTGACTGACAGGTCTCTCCCTGCATGCGCATGTTGGGAGAGATCTGTAATTCCAGAGGAGCAGGCAGTAAGAATCCTCCTGGGACCAGCCTATCCGACTAGTCATCTGTGCGGCTCAGTCTCCAGTGGCTTTTAAACTGTTTCTCTCTGAAACGCCTCAGAATTTCAAAGTTAAACATATATGGCGGCTCGGGCAGCATGTATCAGCTGTCAAGTTTAATTAAACCCTCCCAAAAGTCAATGAAAACCTGAACTTTGCTTTTTAACCAAGGTGTTAGTAGATATATCATGACTTTAAAAAGATTGTCCACTATTTATACATTGATGCCCTAGGGCATCGAAGTCTGATCAGTCGCGGTCTGGCACCCGGCACCCCCGTTGATCAGCTGTTATCTGTGTCGGCAGCGGCGGTCTCGTGCCGGAAGTAATTGCTTGCTGAGCTTGGCCGTCTACTAGTTGTAGTGGCCGCAACGGGGTATTACACATCCGCCTCCTATTCAATTCAATGGGAGGTGGATGTGTAGTACCCCGCTGGGCCACTACAACTAGACGGTCAAGCTCTGCAAGCTAGTACTTCCAGCTGGCGGGCGGCGATGACATTGATAACAGCTGATCGGCAGTGGTGCCTTATGTGGGACTCCGGCCAATCAAACTTTGATGCCCTAACAGATAGGGAATCAATGTGTAAGTAATGGACAACGTCTTTAAGTCTGTGAGTCAGAATGTCTCCAGTTCAAAATAAAATGATTTTTTAATAGACCTTGTATTTGGCACTAATAAAGAATTCATATTGGATTAAAGGTATTGGAATTTCCTTCACCATAAATAAACCAGACTGATATTTCTATTATTAGAATAGTGAAGTGTGAAATATCTGTATGGAAACTATAATAAGAGCAGATGCAGCACTGGACTGCAGAACTGTCTGCATTTATTAGGACATAATACACAGACCATGGCACCAGGGCATATTTACTTTCTTGATAATGATTTTATTTTTTGATGTTTTTTTTTTTTTTACTCTTGGAATATATCTTTAGCAAGTAGTTTATTTCCACTTTTGTTTCTAAGTTTCACATACACAACATTCAGTAAACTCTTTGTATACTGTAAAGGTTGATGCTGTTTTGTGGCCATTTGGTCCCATCTTATGCCTGAGTATGTGATCGCCTGAACAGAGGGTTAAATAGAGGCTTATTTGCTTAGTAAATATGGGATCCCCTTGATATCAAATAATAAAATCTCTGCAGTGGTCTTTCATACTTTTATAAAAAAAAAACGCACCGAGTAAAGTGTTAAAAAAACCAAAAGTGATGTAAAAGTGGAAAGTTGAAAAAAATAAAATAAAAAAAATATATATAAAAAAATAAAAATGTTGAATTTTTTTTGCCTGTTTTGGTTATTGCTATCCTAAATGTGCATAATAACACAATCACTTGCTATAACAAAAAAAAATGTAAATAGTCTAAAGCATATAGCTAAATTGTGATTGGTCGTTACACCAGTTGCCAGGGGGGAATAAGAATTATAAGCAACAGGTCCTGTTCAATAACAGCATAATCCATCTGGGGAGCCCCTCCTCCACCTATATTGAATTGTCTCCACGATCGTATAGTGTAAGTTATCTTCTTTTTACCATATTTATTTTATGTAACTGCCTATGTATTTTAATGTCTCCTTTGTAACATCCTTATGTATATATTTTTCCTAAACACTGCCTCCCTTTTGGATTAAAGATAAAATTTAATAGTTCTGTTTCTTTTGTTCTGTAATCATTCCCTTCCCCGAAGCCATATGCGCTATCAAAATGCAGGCATCCAGCTAGGCCTGTATTATATTTCAAACTCGGCCGGTGGTGGCAGCGAATATTAATAATTGGGCTATCGTGAAGCTGACAGTGACCGTACGGAGGACGTTAGACACGGATTCCAGGCTTTGGAATCCCCGAGGTGTGGCGCCATATGCTCACTGGTCGCTTGCCGATATCCACGTAGCGAGTAGTCTGGATCACGTGCTCGCGACTCCGGACGAAAGACGGACGGCGTGACGGCAACGGCGAGATATTGCATGATCTCCCCGGTGTCGTCCCTCAGTGTGGGTTGGAATTCCTGACAAATTGGTGGCAAGCGGTTGGATATTACAGAACATCAGTGGCTGGATTGAGCAATCATTCCTGTCACTGAAAACTTGCACGGTTCTTGCGAGAATTCTGTGCAGAATTTTAAGAAATCAGACTCAGTGTTTTAATATTTTTTTATCTGGGACATTACTGTACGTGTAGCAGTTGCATCCCCTTCCCTTCCCTGGAGGTGTTTGCTTCTCTCCCTCGAGAACAAGATGGAGACTATGAGGCCGTCAAGCAGGCCCTTATAAGAAAGTACCAGCTGACTCCGGAGGTTTACCGGAAAAGGTTCAGAGCCCTCCAACGTGGACCCCATGCTAGCAACAGTGATTTGGTGGATGGGCTCAGAATCAACTTTGAACAGTGGGTCCAAGGACTGTCCATTACCACTTTCGAGGACCTGAAGGATCTGATTGTGAAGGACCAGTTTCTTTATCTTTGCCCTGTGGAGGTGAGACAGTTTGTGCTTGACCGGGAGCCAAAGGAAGCAACCAAAGCAGCCCAGATCGCAGATGCCTATGAGGCCAACCGCACACCAGAGGTGCGGAGGTCAGCAGCTGCCAGCTGGAAAGGGGGTAATCCTACAACCACCCCCAGTGTCCCAGCCAGCAGGCCCTCAGCAGGTTCTGCCCCATCTTCCAGCACCTGGACTGCATTTGACTCCCATAAGTGCTATACTTGTGACCAAACGGGTCACATCAGCCTTGTCTGCCTGGAGAGGCAAAAGATGAACACCACACCTGAGGCCCCAGGGCCTACTGCAGCCATTCTTTCTGTGGGTGGGGGGGTTGGCCAGGCCCGGGAGAACTTACAACCCGTTACCGTGGGAAACACAGTCACTGTCGGCTTTAAGGACACTGGCGCAGAACGCACCCTGATCCGCCCTGAGTTTGTGTTACCAGAGGAACTCATTCCTGGGAAGACCCTGACTGTCACCGGGTTTGGGGGTGTTCGCCATCCCATACCAATGGCCCGAGTTTTCCTGGACTGGGATGCGGCGAAGGGATTAAGGGAAGTGGGGGTGTCTGAGAATCTCCCCACTAATGTGCTATTGGGAACTGATCTGGGACGGTTGGTTGCCCGATACATCCCTGACAACCCTCCCAGATCTGATATGTCATGTATTGCCGCTGTCAAAAATGTCAAGGATATGTCTAATAAAAGTATGTGTTGTGGTAAAGGGGAACTTAGCAGCCTGACCCCCACAGGGTGATGCTGCTAAGGATCCCTTAAAGTGAGCCAGTATAAGTTCTGGGGCAAGGGGAGCAGGCACGGACACCAGGAAGCAGGTCGTCTCGTGCAGGTGACCAGTGTCACGCTAGATGGTAACATGGTCTGTGGTAGCTGCCCCTTGACTAGCATGGCTCCAGTTGTGATGTGGAAGGATGGGGAGAAACTCGGGGATCATAGGAAAAGTGGTCCCGTACCGACGACCAGTGTCACAGCGGACTGTGACATGGCTGGTCATAGCTCCCCCTAGAGAGCACAGCTCCCAAGGTAAAAATTATGACAGGTAAAAAGGTAGGCCGCATAACCAGGCAGGGTAGGAGGAAGGGGTGTCCCCCTGTCTGTCAGGAGTATAGGAGGAAGGTACCCATAGCCTGTCAGACATGTGGAGAAGATGTATCCCAAACCGGTCAGGGTGATCGGAAAGCTGGACCCTCAGGTTGGTGGGCAAGTGAATTTGTGGCTTGTCGGATCAGCAAGAAAGGTGGGCCAGGAGGTTGGCTTAAAGGGGCGATCTGTAAAACACCCCTTACGCCACCTCAAAGAGGGGGAGATGTCAGGAACATATTAATGTTAGGGACATATTAACAGAATATTAGCCCCTTCTCCCATGCCCTCTGCTGTAGTGTTTGTCCAGAGATGACAATTATACAGTGTCTTACTGCAAATTATCACCACTTGTCAGCACCGAGCTGTCCCATTTTCCTCAGCACAAAAGCCCCAATTAACACATGCCTGGGAAATAGCTTATGCAAACAATGCCAGCCAAGGAGTGTTATAACTTCTTTAGGAAGTAAGCATCTTGTCTCTGAAAGACGCAGGAGGTAATTAAAACACAGGCTTGCACTAATCTGCGTGTAACCGTAAGGCTGCTTCCGAGCCTCAAAGGGAAATTTTCAGACGCGCTGACTCTGATATGAACTATGAAATATTATGAGTTCCATACGTCCGACACGTTCCATACATTTAGTGAACAAATCAGCCCAGTAATGTATAGGTAGTTTTCCAGGGCTGTAGGCAAAATCAGGGAGCTGTAGTGCAAAAACACCAGAATAGCAGACTGCAGCTATGTGGTGTGTGGTCTCTAAATAAAGATAAAATCATAAGGGAAAAAATGGCATAGTTTGCAAGCTTCTGCGATCAACGAGCGATGAGTTATTGCAGAAGTTAGCATTTTTAATAAAAATTTACAGACTGGAGACCGGCCCACATGATGTCACCCCCAGGGGCGTTTGGCCAGATCTCCCCTTAGGTATAAGAGAATCCATGGAGAAGACAGGAGCAATCATTGCCAGGGGGGAATAAGAATTATAAGCAACGGGTCCTGTTCAATAACAGCATAATCCAACTGGGGAGCCCCTCCTCCACCTATACTGAATCGTCTCCATGATTGTATAGTGTAAGTTATCTTCTTTTACCCAGTTTATTTTATGTAACTGGGTATGTATTTTAATGTCTCCTTTGTAGCATCCTTATGTATATATTTTTCCTAAACACTGCGTCCCTTTTGGATTAAACATAAAATTTAATAGTTCTGGCACCCCTCATCCCAGAAACCTGGTATGGATGGCACCCAATCCCTCATACTGGTATGCTTGGCACCCCTTATCCTCAATCCTGGTATGTATGGCTCCCTTATCCCTATTCTGGAATGCATGGCACTCCTTATCCCCAATCCTGGTATGCATGGCACCCAATCCCTCATCCTGGTATGCATGCCACCCCTCATCCCTATTCTGGAATGCATGGCACCCCCCATCCCCATCATGGTATGCATGGCATCCCTCACCCTCAATCCTGGTATGCATGGCACCCCTCACCCCCAATCCTTGTATGCATGGCACCCCTCACACCCAATCCTGGTTTCCATGGCACCCCTCACCCCCAATCCTGGTATGCATAGCACCCCTCATCCTGGTATGCAAGGCTCCCTCATACCCAATCCTGGTATGCATGGGCCTCTCACCCCCATCCTGGTATGCATGGCACTCCTCATCCCTATCCTGGTATGCATGGTACCCAATCCCTTATCCCTATCCTGGTATACATGGTACCCTTCATCACTATCCTGGTATGCATTGCCCCTCATTCAAATCCTGGTAGGCATGCCCCCCACATCTTTATCCTGGTATGCATGGTACCCCTCATTCCTATCGTGGTATGCATGGCACCCCTCACCCCTATCCTGGTATGCATGGCCCCCTCATCTCCACAAACCTGGTGTGCATGGCACCCCTTATCCCTAATCCTGGTATGCATGGCTCCCCTTATCCCCATTCCTGGTACGCATGGCACACCTCATCCCCAATCCTGGTATGCATGGCACCCCTCATCCCCAATCCTGGTATGCATGGCACCGCTCATCCCTAATCCTGGTATGCATGGCACCCCTCATCCCAAATCTGGTATACATTGCACCCCTCATCCCAATCCTGGTATGCATGGCACCCCATCGCTCATCCTGGTATGCATGGCACCCCTCATTCCAAATCTGGTATACATGGCACCCCTCATGCCAATCATGGTATGTATGGCACCCCTCATCCCAATCCTTGTATGTATGGTACCCCATCCCACATCCTGATATGCATGGTACCACTCATCCCTATTCTGGTATGTATGGTACTCCTCATCCCCTAATCCTGATATCTATGGCCTCCTCATCCCCCAATCCTAGTATGCATGGCACCCCATCCCTCATCCTGGTATGCATGGTACCCTGCATTCTTATCCTGGTATGCATGGTACCCTGCTTTCCTATCCTCATATGTATGGTACCCGTCATCCCTATTGTGGTATGTATGGTATCCCTTATCCTGGTATGCATGGCACCACTCATCCCCCAATCCTGGTATGTATGGCATCCCATCCTTCATCCTGGTATGCATGGTACCCCTCATCCCTATTCTAGTATGTATGGCACTCCTCATCCCCTAATCCTGATATGTATGGCCTCCTCATCCTCCAATCCTGGTATGCATGGCACTCCATGCCTCATCCTGGTATGCATGGTACCCCGCATTCTTATCCTGGTATGTATGGTACCTCTCATCCTGGTATACATGGTACCCCTCATACCAGAAACCTGGTATGCATAGCACCCAATCCCTCATCCTGGTATGCATGGCACCCCTCATCCTCAATCCTGGTATGTATGGCTCCCTCATCCCTATCCTGATATGCATGGCACCCCTCATCCCTATTCTGGTATGCATGGTACTCCTCATCCCTATTCTGGTATGCATGGTAACCCTCATCCTGGCATGCATGGCACCCCATCCCTCATCCTGGTATGTTCTGTAATCGTTCCGTTCCCCGAAGCCATATACACTACCAAAACGCAGGCGTCCGGCCAGGCCTGTATTATATTTCAAACTCGGCCAGTGGTGGCAGCGAATATTAATAATTGGGCTATCGTGAAGCTGACAGTGACCGTACGGAGGGCGTTAAACACGGATTCCAGGCTTTGGAACCCAGAGTGTTATGCTATACGCTCACTGGTTGCTTGCCGATATCCACATAGTGAGTAGTCTGGACCGAGTGCTCGCGACTCCAGACGAAATATTGACAGCGTGATGGCAAAGGCGAGATATTGCGTGATCTCCCTGGTGTCGTCCCTCTGTGTGTTGGAATTCCTGACACTAAGATAGAAACAAAATTAGCATATACTATGCTGTAAGTAAGTAAATAGTAATAGTATATATAAATAACATAGGGTACTTAGTAAACACTGTTTTTGATCAAAAAAAGTGTAAAAGTCATCCCACCACGACAAGGTGTACCCAATCAGGATGGTTCTTTCCACTAGTATTAAAACTTCACCATGTGTCAGACAACCTCAATGTAGATGGGGCAGAGCAGGAGCAGGGTCCGACTGTTTAGGTGCCTTCCCAAGGGAAGCTAGATAAATGAAATGTCTAGCTCAAATAAGGGGGCAACACCCCTGTTTGAACAAAATATAAGAAATTACAATGAAAACCAAAGAAATGAGCCGGAGCACAAGTTGGTATACATGCAACCTGTAGGAACATGTTCACACTATGGCTGTTTAACAGACAAAACCTAAGTTAGAAGCAAAATGAGCAAATACCCTGCTGTAGGTAAATAGCAATAGTACATATAAATAGTAGGGTACTTAGTAAACACTGTTTTTGATAAAAAAAAAAAAAGTAAAAGCCATCCCACAGCTTGTGTCCTACCACAGTGTGAAAATGCTCTTATAAGTTCCATGTATACCAACTTGTACTCGGACTCATCGTGTAGAAACGTAACAAATATTTTTGCAAATTCAGCATTTTTGTATTTTTCAATTTATCTCACTATTATAGTTTACTTATTTATTAAGATATCAAAATAATTGAGTAAAATAACCATGTGTGCTAATGATGATATAATCGTGTATTAAATAAATGACTAATTAATTAGCGATAATTTTCCCATTGTTCTGTTTATTTAACTTGGCGCCATCTCCGTATATTCAAATTCATTTTGCCTTGAATGTTCGCAATAAAGTCACATGATGCCATTCGCACCAACGCCGCGATCAGAAATGCTAATTACAATAAATGACTATTTGGAAGTAAAGTGAGACTTTCAAATCATCAATAAGCATTTAAAGGAACACGGCCTCTGGATATGGAGTCGGCAAAGCTTTGATGATTCATTATAGGGGGAGAAAGAGATTGACATGGGAAGTTTGCTCATTTAATGGCTGCTTGATTCTTTGCACCTAAGCACTTTTACATCTCAGCGATGTGGAATAATATAACATTATTTACGTTGTTCGAGGTTCTGCCCTGATTGTTAGATTCCTGTGGTGACTGTGTGAAGTTTTCTCAGACACTGGGCACATTTATTAATCACAAGTCACACACTACGCGCCTTTGTCTGGGTTCACAACAAGCTCTACTGCATCAGGAATGTTTCGTCAGTTTTATTCCTAGTGTACAATATCACATATTATTACGTTACATAATATTTTAAAAATTTAAAAAAATTGAAACCATTTTTTGTGGTACTCGTTGACATGTTTGCGCAATATTTTTAAAAATGGCGCATTGGTTCATGATTTTTGCACAATTAGAAAAACTTTACTAATTTTGGGTATGTTTGTAAAAACTGATCTTAGTAGTTATGTGAACAGATATGTATCCAAACATCTCAGTTGGGATTTTTCATAATTGAAAAGTGTGTTTGCTTCCACAAATCTCCACCTTACTAACTGACTTACTGGAAGTTTAAAGAATTTTTCGTTAGAATTCCCATCAATCATTTGTTTGCTGCACTTACAAGAGTTTGGCTAATCTCTCTTTCACTTTAGACTTTTTTTTAATTTGTTAAGCCAGATGTCCTCAAGATGCAAGTAAAGTCTTTGGTGTTTCTCCATGGGCTTGAGCAAACAACAATGGCATATGGAACTGTTCCAATCTCTTTTCACGCATTGAAAAAAAAGTCTAAGAACTGTTCCAAATGTTTAAATTTGTCACGGTATGTTAATAATAAAACCTTACCTGCATCCGGAGCTGTAAACTCTACACCATGGGTCTGATTGTATGGTTCCGTTTGGTCGCCTGTTCCAATCAAGCAAAAATGTACCCAATATTTCATTGTCACTAAGTATTCCATTTGTGTACTTGTCTTGCTATATGGTATAAAAGTGATGAATGAGAATATTGAGGATTGCATTTAGGATGCTTTTATTATCGAGAACAAGCACTAAGGACATGCATGAGTTTGGCCAAGGTTTACGATAATGGGGTCATCCAACAATTCAATAGGGACTTGTAATATTTCTATGGTACCACTAGGTAGAAAGATTTGATGTTCATCCAGCGTAAACCTGACTACATGATGGATGGTTAATTTCTACAAAAGGATCTTCAAATAAAATGTAATATTAGCCAAAGGAACCTGAGTAACCCAAGATGTTATAAAAATATTACGGCCATGTTAAACCGTCTGAGGCTTTGTTTATAACACATTTGGTCATAATAAGTGGCATATGCAACTAGATGTTAAAAAAAAACCATAAAGATAAACACTGCAACACACCTACAAGTTTCTATGAGGTCATCATCCAGAAGTATCCACTCTTACATTTTCTTGCATTGTAAAATCCTCGATGTAATCCACATCAAAACCACTGTGTAGCCACATATATTCACATATGGTATAAACATCTCCAATAGAATATGACAAAATCATGTTTTTAAAATAATGGCCAACTTGTGTCACGTATGTCAGGATATCTGAGCCAAAAGAAAGGGTAAGGAGAGACATATCTGTATGCCCCAGAATCAGTAGCATAGTTACTGGAGGGGCAGAAGGTGCGGTCGCCCCAGGCCCCGAGCTCAGAGGGGCCCATCTGGAGCTACCGCTACCCTTAACTACATAGATAAGCTGTGTGGTAGAGCAGGGAGACCATACTGTCATATTACTACCATATGGCGGTAATATCATTGTTGGACTTTGTATAGAGATTTGTTTTCAGTAACAGCCGTTCATAGACTGAACTTAAAGGCAGCATAAAATCCAAGAAAGGGTTTCACACCAAATTACATTGGGGTCAGTTCAAGTGGTACTTATACATACATACATATACAAACACACTGTACATATATATACATACATACACACATAAATACATACACACACATATATTTAGACATACATACATACACACCCAAATGCACACAGTACACATACTATACGGGTTTCAGCTCTCTATTAACCACTTGGAATTCGCACAGGCGCAGGGTTTTTATATCAAAATAGAATAAAGTTTATTTTCCTTTATAAACTTTACAGCTCCAAAATGAAAACAGCCTTTCTTCACCACAAATGAATAACAAAACAGTCCTTTCTCTGGGTAAGGCAAAGTAAATCAAACCGGTCTCACCAACTTGGTATTACAGGCAATTCTCAGTCTCTAGCATAGACTGTCCACCATTAACTGTTTTTCTCCAGCTCCAACATAGCACTCTGCTGAGCTAATCCAGCCTCCAGTTATTATGCCTTTAAGACCAGGGCTGGAGTATGGGACCGACCTATCCCACCTAGGCTCTTTTGGTTGCTCCTAAATCCTGGACCCAAAATCCAGTCAAACTAAAACCATTTTATTACCCTACTGTTACTGGTGCACTTTATCCCAGTACTTACATCACTGGGGCCAACCACCTCAGTGACACATATTGGCCATACAGTACTTTACCTCCTGCTTTCTTACAAAATATATACACACATAGACACAAACATACATATATACACACACATACATATACACTCACGTACATACATGTACATAAACTCATACATATATACATACATATACACATATAGATATATACACAAATACTCACATACACGTATACACACATACATATATCTACGCATGCATATATACACACACATAGATATACTGTATAAACAAATATATACATATATACACATACATACAGTACAGACCAAAAGTTTGGACACACCTTCTCATTTAAAGATTTTTCTGTATTTTCATGACTATGAAAATTGTACATTCACACTGAAGGCATCAAAACTATGAATTAACACATGTGGAATTATATACTTAACAAAAAAGTGTGAAACAACAGAAAATATGTCTTATATTCTAGGTTCTTCAAAGTAGCCACCTTTTGGTTTGATCACTGCTTTGCACACTCTTGGCATTCTCTTGATGAGCTTCAAGAGATAGTCACCGGAAATGGTTTTCACTTCACAGGTGTGCCCTGTCAGGTTTAATAAGTGGGATTTCTTGCCTTATAAATGGGGTTGGGACCATCAGTTCTGTTGTGCAGAAGTCTAGTGGATACACAGCTGATAGTCCTACTGAATAGACTGTTAGAATTTGTATTATGGCAAGAAAAAAGCAGCTAAGAAAAGAAAAATGAGTGGCCATCATTACCTTAAGAAGTGAAGGGCAGTCAGTGCAAAAAATTGGGAAAATTTTGAGTGTCCCCAAGTGCAGTTGCAAAAACCATCAAGCGCTACAAAGAAACTGGCTCACATGAGGACCGCCTCAGGAAAGGAAGACCAAGAGTCACCTCTGCTTCTGAGGATAAGTTTATCCGAGTCACCAGCCTCAGAAATTGCATATTAACAGCAGCTCAGATTAGAGACCAGGTCAATGCCACACAGAGTTCTAGCAGCAGACACATTTCTTCAACAACTGTTAAGAGGAGACTTTGTGCAGCAGGCCTTCATGGTAAAATAGCTGCTAGGAAACCACTGCTAAGGACAGGCAACAAGCAGAAGAGACTTGTTTGAGCTAAAGAACACAACGAATGGACATTAGACCAGAGGAAATCTGTGCTTTTGTCTGATGAGTCCAAATTTGAGATCTTTGGTTCCAACCACCGAGTCTTTGTGCGATGCAGAAAAGGTGAACGGATGGACTCTACATGCTTGGTTCCCACCGTGAAGCATGGAGGAGGAGGTGTGATGGTGTGGGGGCGCTTTGCTGGTGACACTATTGTGGATTTATTCAAAATTGAAGGCATACTGAATCAGCATGGCTACCACAGCATCTTGCATGCTATTCCATCCGGTTTGCGTTTAGTTGGACCATCATTTATTTTTCAACAGGACAATGACACCAAACACACCTCCAGGTTGTCTAAGGGCAATTTGACCAAGAATGAGAGTGATGGGGTGCTACGCCAGATGACCTGGCCTCAACAGTCACCAGACCTGAACCCAATTGAGATGGTTTGGGATGAGCTGGACCACAGAGTGAAGGCGAAAGGGCCAACAAGTGCTAAGCATCTCTGGGAACTCCTTCAAGATTGTTGGAAGACCATTTCTGGTGACTACCTCTTTAAGCTCATCAAGAGAATGCCAAGAGTGTGCAAAGCAGTCATCAAAGCAAAAGGTGGCTACTTTGAAGAACCTAGAATATAAGACATATTTTCAGTTGTTTCACACTTTTTTGTTAAGTATATAATTCCACATGTGTTAATTCATAGTTTTGATGCCTTCAGTGTGAATGTACAATTTTCATAGTAATGAAAATACAGAAAAATCTTTAAATGAGAAGGTGTGTCCAAACTTTTGGTCTATACTGTATACACACGCACATATACACATACATACACACACATAGATATATAAGCAAATACATACACATACATATACACACACACATATATATATACATACACACATACATACATAGATATATAAATACATACATGCATATAAGTATACATATACAAACATACATATATATCACAAACATACATACACATACATATATAAACATACATAGATATATACCCAGATACATATATACATATACATATACACATGCACATACATACACACACATACATATACTTTATACAAACATTCATACACACGCTCACACATATTTATTTTGCTTCATTTTCTTTACTCTATTTGCATTTTCTTTACATATTTTACTTAATTAAATAGGTCTGGAGAGAAAAATAAGTTTTCCTAGTTCTATTCTTTTATAAATTCATATTAATTAAACACATTATCAATGGAAAGATTTTCCTGGAGCCAAACATCATAGAAATCAGGGCCAAATGTTCCCTTGGGAAACTTGTTGGGCTTTTTTTTTTAAAAAGAAATCCCATAATTTTGAAAGTGTGCAGCACATCGACACTAGGCTAATTACACATATTCTCAAATTTGCAATTAAATAAACTAATAATAAAATATTTAGAACAGTACTTTGTTTTATAATAAATTGTGCTGTCACACAATACTAGGACAAAGTCTAACATCACCTTTAAAAGGATCCATGATTCCTTGGAGAAAAAGAGGTAATATTTCCTTATATTATGAGTTAAACAGAAAAGGAGAGGGAAAGAGATCTAATAAATTGAAAGCTGTAACATGCCTGGCGGCGTCCTTGCATGGTGGTCCATCTCCCACTGTGCAAGAGCGCGCACTTGGTCTCCAGTCCAGAATGTCTCTCTGGCTTCCCTCCATGCTGTCTGTTTGTGTCTGTTTCTGCTGCTTAAGGGCGGCGCCCGATCACTTCCTGCTGTTTGTACCTGCTGTGGGTCACACCCCTTGTGCGTCCTCAGCCTATTGCTGTCTGTCACCTGGTATATAGCTCAGCTGCTCCAATCAATCCCTGCCTGAGCATAGTGTTTCATTCAGTGTGTGCTTGCACTCTGAAGGTGCCAGGTCCTGTTCTGTGTTCTCTTGTCTGCCTATCCTGGAGGCTGTATTTCCAGGCCTGTCTGAACACGCTCCTTGCCTGTTCCTCCTGCCTTCTAGGGGCCGATTACCTAGACCCGCTCCTGTATCTTGTCTGTCCTGTCTGAACACGCTCCTAGCCTGTTCCTCCCACCTTCTAGGGGCCGATTGCCTAGACCCGCTCCTGTATCTTGTCTGTCCTGTCTGAACACGCTCCTTGCCTGTTCGTCCTGCCTCTCTGGGGGCCGTATTCCCAGACCCGCTCCTGTATTCCGCTGCAGTGTCGGTCTCCTCCGTACACTCAGTTCCAGTCTGAACTCTCTCCTATCCTTTACCTGTTTTGCCTCTATGTCCATTCCCTTCCTTTTTCTGCAGAGTCTGAACTCGTACCTAACTCCTGCTTGTTGTCTCTGTACTCCCGTTTGTGAGTTTGTGGTCCACTCGCTACTTCACTGCAAGCACCCTGTGGGTATCTGGCTCTGCCTTTCCCTTCCTGTCTGTTCTGTGTGAACAGAGCCCTGTTCCCCCCTGCTTAGCTTGCCGCTCTTGCGGTTTCTGCTCTGCTCCTGCCTTGTTTACCGCTCTGCGGTGTCCGCTCTGCTCCTGCTTAGCTTGCCGCTCTTGCGGTTTCTGCTCTGCTCCTGCCTTGTTTACCGCTCTGTGGTGTCTGCTCTGCTCCTGCTTAGCTTGCCGCTCTTGCGGTTTCTGCTCTGCTCCTGCCTTGTTTACCGCTCTGCGGTGTCCGCTCTGCTCCAGCTTAGCTTGCCCCTCTTGCGGTTTCTGCTCTGCTCCTGCCTTGTTTACCGCTCTGCGGTGTCTGCTCTGCTCCTGCTTAGCTTACCGCTCTTGTGGTTTCTGCTCTGCTCCTGCCTTGTTTACCGCTCTGTGGTGTCTGCTCTGCTCCTGCTTAGCTTGCCGCTCTTGCGGTTTCTGCTCTGCTCCTGCCTTGTTTACCGCTCTGCGGTGTCCGCTCTGCTCCAGCTTAGCTTGCCCCTCTTGCGGTTTCTGCTCTGCTCCTGCCTTGTTTACCGCTCTGCGGTGTCTGCTCTGCTCCTGCTTAGCTTACCGCTCTTGTGGTTTCTGCTCTGCTCCTGCCTTGTTTACCGCTCTGCGGTGTCCGCTCTGCTCCTGCCTTGCTTGCCGCTCCTGCGGTTTCTGCTCTACTCTTATCTTGCTTACTGCTTCTGCGGTTTCCGCCCTGCCCTGCTTCTGCCCGCTGCTCCGGCAGTCCTGTCCTGCCCTGCTTGTGCTCACTGCTCCGGCAGTCTTGCTCCACTCTTGCTCACCGCTCCAGGCGGTCTCGTCCTGCTTTACTCTTGCTCACTGCTCCGGCAGTCTCGCTCAGCTCTGACCCTTTGCTCACCGCTCCTGGCGGCCTTGTCCTGCTCTATTCTCGCTCACCTCTCTGGGCGGCCTCACTCTGCTGTGTTTGTCCGCCACATCTGTGGTTCTGATCCTGAGTCCCAGTGTGTACTGGGTCCTATCCCGCCAGTGTCCCTACCTGCTAGTGCCTCCCTGTCTGCACTCTAGCTGTGCTTGCCTGTACTCCTCTGCCTGTATTGTTCCTGAGTCCCAGTGTGTACTGGGTCCTATCCCGCCTGTGTTCCTACCTGCTAGTGCCTCCCTGTCTGCACTCTAGCTGTGCTTGCCTGTACCCCTCTGCCTGTATTGTTCCTGAGTCCCAGTGTGTACTGGGTCCTATCCCGCCTGTGTTCCTACCTGCTAGTGCCTCCCTGTCTGCACTCTAGCTGTGCTTGCCTGTACCCCCCGGCCTGTATACCCGCCTGCCTGCATACCAGTCGTGCCTGCCTATACCCACCAGTCTGTGCGCCAGCCTAACCAGCGTGTTCCAGTAATCCCTGTTTGGGTCAACCCCCGTGTCCGGAGTTTGACCTGGAGTAGCACCTGGTCCCTCTGCCCGGTTTCTCCCTGGTGCACTGGCGTCGTATGCCGTCGTGCCATCTTGGTCGGATCGGCCAGATACTTAGTCACGCCCCTCCAGGCACTCTCCGGTTCATGGTCCAGTGGAACCACTTCTCCCGCACACGCCAGTCAGTCCGGGCGTGTGCATAACAAAAGCTATAAAATAACCTAAGTCTAAGTATCTAAATACTATAGCAAGGCAGAAAACTATGTATGGGTAGCTAAGCCTGAACAGCTCTACTTGTCCTACAGTGGAATATATGATAAGATCTTCAGTGGGTGGGATTGTTGGACCTTCGAGATGCACTTTTCCAAGTGTTTTAGCAACACGGTCCTCCCCTCATCAATTTTATTCGCTTCAGGTTTCTCCTATGGTCGCTTTTTTACATTATCTCCGATCAGCCCAATAGATTCCAAGTCGATAAGATCTTGTTCCAGTGATGTACATTTCCATAACAAATAAGCCAAATTGTTTTGAAGGCCAATATATCTGATGTAATCATGTAATATATACTCCCGGGTTGGATATCTTGTGTTCTAGTGAATGTTTCTTTAAATATGGAGCTTGTTTTATTATGTCTCGCCATATTAAAGTCTTAGATCAACTGCTAAATGTTATTGTAAGAATAAATTTGATAGCGAAGTAACGTAGTCGAATTTAAGCTTTTGTTTAAGAACCCCCGTCCTTGTGACATTGATGTGTGCTGACACGCTGCGAACGAGCTCTACGTATTTATCGATAATGAAGAAAACAGCAAATGGAACTAATCTGCGGTAAAACCTTATACAATGTTGAAAGTCTGGTCACGAACAAATACCACAGACATTGTTGGATGAAGACCAAAAAAATTGTATGAGTCTCAGATGGTCACTAACGTGATGACTGATAGCAGTGAATGGCCATCAGTTCACATTAAAATTGGTAAATAGCACGGTAAAATATGATCTAGAGTAAATCATAGGGGGCATATAAAATTGTAAGAATGCATTTTGGCCACTTAAATTGTATTATTTTTTCTGAGTTCTTAGAATACTTAGATGTATCTAGACAACTACATTTTTTCTTTTTTTTTAAAATTTTAATAGTTGTTTGAATTTTTTTATTCAAATTTGGCTATTTATGGCAAGGGGTGTGCAAAATTTTTGAATGCACGATTGCCAGTTGAAGTAAAGTCTCTTCATAGTCGCACATTCATTCATGCTTTTTTAACAGGTAACATATTGGTCACTTAACCACTTAAGAGTTGCTTTAGCAGTATGCTTTGGGTCATTGTCTTGTTGGAAGGCGAAACTCTGTCCCAGTCTCAAATCACTGACAGACTTAAACAGTTTTGTAGTACCAAAGTGTAGCCAGCTGGTCCTTAGATCAGAAATTCCACGCTAAAAGTATAGTACAACAAGAAAAGCAACTGTCATGTAACCAACACTACCCCATAGACCTTGTGTTATTCCTGCCAGAGAGCTCATGAAAAGAACCTATAGCTTTGGAAAAAAAACAAAAAAGTATCAGTTGCTGAAATTGTAAGATTTTGGTTGAGTACAGTGGCTTGCAAAAATATTCACCCCCTTGGCATTTTTAGTGTTTTGCTACTTCACAACCTGTAATTTCACTGTTTTTTTTATTGAGGGTTTGCATCAGTTCATGTAAAGGACATGCCTACAACTGTGAAAATTGTCTCTTCAGAGAGGAAGAGGACCAGAACTCTAGTGCCAACCACAGGAAATACCAATCCAAAAAGTCAATAGTGACCCTTTAACGAGCCTTATCACATGACTTAGGATATAAGCCAGAACCAGAAACTGTGAACATTTGGTTTTCTTTTTATTATGACGCAAACAACAAATAGGAAAAAATAACTGAAAACTTCAGTGTGCATAACTATTCACTTCCCTAAAGTAAGTACTTTGCAGAGCCTCCTTTTGCGGCAATTACAGCTGCAAGTTGCTTTGGATGAGTCTCTATGAGCTTTCCACTGGAATTTTTGCCCATTCCTCTAGGCAAAACTGTTCAAGTTCCTTCAACTTAGATGGTTTCCTATGGTGAACAGCAATCTTCAAGTCTGACCACAGATTCTCAATTGGATTAAGGTCTTGGCTTTGACTAGGTCACTCCAAAACAGTTACACGTTTCCCATTAAACCACTTAAGTGTTGCTTTAGAAGTATGCTTTGGGTCATTGCCTTGTTGGAAGGCAAACCTCTGTCCCAGTCTCAAATCACTGACAGACTTAAACAGGTTTTACTCAAGAATAAACCCTGTATTTCACACCATCCATCTTCTCCTCGACTAGGACCATTTCCCCAGTCCCTACTGCATAGAAACATCCACACAGCATGATGCTGCCACCACCATGTTTCACTGTGGGGATGGCGTTCTTGTGGTGATGAGCTGTGTTAGTTTGGCATTAGACATAGCATTTACATTTTTACTTAGCAGTTAAAATTTGGTCTCATGTGACCACAGCACCTTCCTTCATACATTTGGGGAGTCTCCCACATGTCTTTTGGCAAACTCAAAACGAGCCTTTCGATTTTTGTGCATAAGTAAAGGCTTTTTTTTGCCCACTCTTCCAAAAATGACACCTCCAGTCTCTGCTTGGGAACTCTGCAGCTCCTTCAGGGTTACCTTTGGTCTCTTTGCTGCCTCTCTGATTAATGCCCTCCTTGCTGAGGCTGAGGGTTTTGGTGAATGGCCCTCTCTTGTTGTGGTATCATGTTCTTTTCATTTGATGACAATGGATTTGATGGTGCTCTGGGGGATCATCAGCGATAGGGATATTTTTTAAAAACTCAACCCTGACTTGTACTTCTCAACAACTTTCTCCCTCACTTGATTGGAGATCTCCTTGGTCTTCATGGTGTTGTTTGGTTAGCCCTTATCTGTGGTTGTCCTGAAGAAGGATCATAGTGACTCTGATACATGTTGACATTAAACCACCATTCCTCCTTTCTTGTCTTGGATCATTATTGTTAGTCAGAAGTGCAGGATACTTCCATCTTCGCTGGCAAAATTTGTATACATCACTGTGAAAACTTCAGCAGCTTGAATTCACACACTTTTAGGGGTTCTGTCACACACAACCTCACGAGGTGAGCACATTTACCCTTTGTTTCCTCTATATTACTTGGATAAGACCCTATTAAGCTTTTTCATTTTTTATCTGACTTTAACAGTTATGTAACCATAATTTGGTCCATGTAAAAAAAGATTTTGCCTCCTAATATTATTCCTTAATAGAGTATTCCTGTAGAAACATGTCATCAATTATCCACAGGATCCCAACGTGGATTGGACCCCACCAATCAACAGCAGTTGTGCCCAGAATTTCAATGCAGCTGTGGTCATATGTACTACAGCATCACTTATTCTCCATGGAACTGGAGGTGGTTGAGTCTCCATTAATCCCAGAAAGAATAAACGGTATATCACCACACATGTGTAACTACCACTCAATTCAAACAAGTCCCCTATTTGGGCAGCCAGTGGGGTTCCTAGAAGTAAGTTGATAATATATTCATACAGGAAGACTCCTTTAAATTAATTCACTCATTGAAATCTCATGGCTGAAAAAATAGACATTTGGCATTATATGTTAAATAGTTTCCTAATTAATCTCTAAAAAAAAACAAACATTTTCTCACATTCATATATTTTCATACTTTTCTACTCAAAAGCCAATATCAGAGTAATAAATGGCTGAACTTTTTTCAAGGACAAGTTCTGCATTAAGGCGTTTTGTTTGGGCCACTAAAATAATTTGGATATAAGAATTAAACTGAATCCAAATTCTATTTCCCCAGAGATTTCTGAGTGCAAGATACTGAGATTTTGCTCACATACTTGAATATTTTGGTAAATGTATCATCAGATTGTAACTATATTTATTTTACAAGTAAATAGAAACTAATTTCTCAATTGTAATTCTATTTAGTAGGAAAGTGCTCCCCAAACTGCTACTCTTCACTTTTTGCAAACTGCACCTCCCAACATGCCAGAACAGCATCAAGCTGTGGCAGGCTGAGTAGGGAAAAAGTAATAAGTATCTGCCACGCTCATCTGTCGTGGGTGGGTAACGAGAATTGGACCCCCAGCAAATCATACATTAATGGCTTTTCCTCAGAATAGGTCAACAATGTTGTATCCTACCAATCACCACTAAAGGGGAATCTGTCAGCAGCTGTCACACAATGTGTGGGAAAGACTAAGTGCAACACGAAGGGAAGAGAGGGAGGAAGCCCAAACACTAGGGAAAGGGGGAGTGGAGACCCTTAGTCAGATCTAATAACACCCTGCCTACCCTACCGTACCTATATAGGTTCCACACCTACCGTCAAGCAAGACCCTAAACCCTGTATGTCTCTAGAGCTTGGCCCTAGATAGGGATGGGAGGGGTGAGCACTGGTCAGGCCCTACTACAAACTAAAGACAACAAGGTAGAAAAACAAAGGGGATAAACTTAGATTGAGCAGACACCAGAGGAGTAATGCCATCTGTCCTCCAAGGGCACTAGAGAAGAAGCCAGCCAACAGCTAGTGCTCCAAGCATGCACAAAGGTACATAGAAGTAGTGAACACGGTAAAAAAAAAAATTGCCTGGAGCAAACTGAGAGTTTTTAACTCTCATGCAAGGGTGTGTCAATCAGCAGCAAGAGGGAGCTCGCCGCTGGGTCTTAAAAAAAGAAGGATTAAGAAGGTGTCTGTAATGCCAAGGGCAGTGACCTTCTACAGCCAGATCCAGAGCGACTGTCTATTACACCTGACACACCCGTGACAGCAGGATTTCACACCCCAAACTTTTAATATGTGCATGTAGCTCTTTAAAAACAGCCAAGCAATACCTTTACATGGCCAGTCCGTTCCTCTGTTCCTGAGAAATCACATTCTGAATTAATATGCAAATTAGGCTGAAGGACTATAGTAGGTCTGAAACCTCTGTCACTCCAGCTTTATTCCCTGCCCAGTTGCCACTCGAACTGTCGTCCCAAATGCTATTATCTCCATTGATCCTGAGAATGGGGTTCTGAAAATTCCCATTTTTAAAGGAGAGGAGGTTGAGCATGTGCTCAGTAAATTCTCTATGGCACTGCTGTAGAGAGTGTTGTATTTGGATTTTTCCAGCAAACGCATAGGAAATAAATTAAGCAGGGATGAGTGCGTATGCTTGACCACTTTATCTTTCAAACAGGGATCTTCAAAGGTCCTTTCTCATGAGCTACCATTGCCTGCTATAAATGCTTTGATTGCATCTAATATCTTTGTCATAAGTAGTCCACCTATTTTACTTTCTTGGATCTCCCTCAAAGAGTGGTAAGATGGTAACAACAATGAGGACGGAAGTAGGTGACTTCTCATCATACTCCCATTTCAATAGAGGGCTTTTTAAAAACTTCCACCGATGGTCTATCAATGGCCGATCTAACAATTTGTGATTGATGAAGCCATGACCCGCACTGGCCAACTAGAATGTTAGCTCATTCATTAATATATCCGAATACAGTTAAACATTTTGGTGTTTAGTGAAGTTGAACCCTCCCAGGGTATTGATCCATTTAATATTGTCTTTCTAGACATAGCGGACCTTCTGTAATATGGATGTGTCTTGTACTGCAGATCGGTCAAATGGGGTCTCGCTCAGGCTGGAACAACCTTTTGGGACCCAACCAATCAGACCATGGTGGCCTATCCAAAAATCTGCAGTAACTCATGTAGCCAGTAAGGTTTTAACATAAGCAGTTACTGGATTATTATATGCACTTCTCCAAAATGTGATGACAGAAGTAAAATTGGAAACCTAATTATCATTCTTGGTCATCATTTATATTAATTGCAGCACTTATCCATTGTGACCCAAGAAGCAATTTGTTTTCTGGGAATTGCGGTAAAATGACATAAAGTGCGAGTCAGAATTCTAAATTTAATGCTTGTGTTAAAAGATGAAAAATAATATTTGATAAAGGAAAAAGTCCCAACATATATAAATCAAGCTGGAAATGATCCCTTCGTCCATGCTGTTGTAATTGCTTCCTTGGATCTGAGCCTGTTCGGCTGTAAAAAGCCCCAACTTTCCAAACCTTTGCTCTTTAATCCCCAAAGCGGTTCTTCTAAAGTCAAAATGATCCAGATGAGAAAAAAATTGTTTGCACACTTTCCTTGCGCTCTTTTTTTTTTCTCTTACAGCTTTTTAATTGTTTTGATTTTAGAAGTATATTAAGATAATGTCACACCGAGCAGGATATTGGTGGTGTCACATTTTTTAACTATATGTTTATGTCCCATGTGACCTGTCATGAATGATCCGAAGCCAAAATAAGAATGTAGAGGGCCAATACTGCTAACCCCAATGCCTCTTATGTAAGGTTTTCACAAAGGCAAACAATAAAGTGGAGCATCTGTTGTCTTGCTGGAGTGTAACAAGTAACCTTTGATCCCTGCAGAAAAACTTTTTTTGGGACCCCATCCTTCTATCATTGGGAGAAAATAATTTAAGGATTTGAAAAAGTCATGGTTATTATGCAGTTTACTATCTCCGCTATTTTTCTTCTCCATTTTCTATCAAACATTAAATCACACATCCTGATTATTGACCTACAATACCCACAGAGATCACTATAAAACTTGCATTTCTGAGGTTTTGTTGACAAGAGAGATACCCTATTCTTTATTACTCTCGCCCCTTCGCTCCTTGCCATCAGCCTTCTGGTCCACTTTGCATTTCTGCAGCTCAAACTAAAATCTCCTCTATTGGTAGGCCAGGACTTCCGGCTCTGATGAGACACGGGACGTTCCCACACATGCACGCGCAAGGTCACGGGACATGTTGTGACGCCATAACCTTACACGCACTTGCGGCGGTGATGATGGATTCGGTGCTCTCGGTGTTGATAAGAAGATGCTTTGAGGGAGACATTGCAGAGTGGAGGGGCCGAAGAAGTGAGCGATAAGGTGAGTATAAGGATTTTTTTTTTCTACATCTTATGTTTATTTTTTTCTCCATCGT
The DNA here is from genome assembly GCF_046119375.1 of Phyllobates terribilis. Classification (NCBI taxonomy): domain Eukaryota; kingdom Metazoa; phylum Chordata; class Amphibia; order Anura; family Dendrobatidae; genus Phyllobates; species Phyllobates terribilis. Next base: position 723,511,347 of record NW_027362764.1, on the reverse strand, counting down.
CTCTTCATGCGAGAGAATGAGATCACACTATGATCACACGGATCAGAGCATGATCAGAGTGTAATTTGCATTATTGACCCGATTCCTTCGGATGAAAGAATCATAGAATGTTAGAGTTGGAAGGGATCTCCAGGATCATCGTGTCCAACCCCCTGCTCAATACGGGATTTACTAAACCATCTCAGACACATGTCTGTCCAGCCTCTGTATGAAGACTTCCATTGAAGGAGAACTCACCACCTCTCGTGGCAGCCTGTTCCACTCATTGATCACCTTCACTCTCAAAAAGTTTTTTCTAATATGTAATCTGTATCTTCTCCCTTTCAGTTTCATTCCATTGTTTCTCGTGTTTCCATATGCAAATGAGAAAAAGGATGATCCCTCTACAGTGTGACAGCCCTTCAGATATTTGTAGACAGCTATTAAGTCTCCTCTTAGCCTACTTTTTTGAAAGCTAAACATTCCCAGATCCTTTAACTGTTCATCATAGGACATAGTTTGCAGCCCATTCACCATCCTGGTAGCTCTTCTCTGAACTTGCTCTGTTTTTTTTTTATGTCTTTTTTAAAATGTGGTGCCCAGAACTGGACACAATGTTCCAGATGAGGTCTGACCAAGGAGGAGTAGAGGAGGGAGAATTACTGCACGTGATCTAGACTCTATGCTTCTCTTAATACATCCCAGAACTATGTTTGCCTTTTTTGCTGCTGCATCACACTGTTGACTCATGTGCAGTCTGTGATCTATTAGTATACCCAAGACTTTTTCACACTTGCTGTTGCTTAGTTCTATTCCTCTCATTCTGTAGATATTATTTTCATTTTTTCTTGCCCAGATGTACAATCTTGCATTTCTCCCTGTTAAATATCATTCTATTACTTGCTGCCCATTGCTCAAGCTTATCTAGATCCTTCTGAATCCTTTCTCTGTCTTCTCTAGTATTAGCTATCCCCCCTAGTTTTGCATTGTCTGCAAATTTGATTAGTTTCCCTTCAGTTTCCTTATCTAGATCATTTATAAAAATGTTGAACAACACTGAGGCCAGGACAAAGCCCTGTGGATACGAAGATACTCTCGTGTGACTCTAACCTAACAGGAGGCACTATAGTTCAATTCTCTTCATCTCTGAAGAGACAATTTGTATTTTTCCAAGAGGAATAACAGTGGAACGATATAACACAACTTCAAGACAACATGCTCTGCATTTAATATTTCAGGGGGTTATACAAGTATTTAATACGTCAGGCAGGGAATCTTAATCCCTAACGGTTCCCGTTTTTTTTGTAAAATATCTTAAAATACTAACTAGTAAGAAAAGAAAATATTACATTTCTATAAAGAGAATATGTGAAACCATTTTGGACGATGTTCTCATACTTATTATATTATGTCTAGTTTGGGATCTTGATTAAATTGTTCATTCTGCTTAGAAACCTAATGGTGGCAGTATATAATGCTGCTATACAGTGATGGACGGTGACACTGAGCATCGCCTTCCAATCTGAGAAACTGTTGTAAAATGTCTTGCTTTTCAAGAGCTCAATGTTGTCAAGATATTTAGGAAAAGATTTCTCCAAGTTATTACACCAAATGCCGTGAGCTAAAGCAACCGAAACACATGTCTTTCTTATTTATACTCTTAAGCCCATGTTTTCCTGTCCAGTCCTCACATATGTGGCCCGTACCCATCAATCATCATCAGCACCTGAAGCCGAACCATTGTAGAATGGAATGTTATACAATTTCTTAATATATCCTACTTTTATATCAATTCTTCATATTTTAAAAATCTCTGCTTGCTGCATGTGAATGAAAACATTAATTATTTCCCAAGAGATAGAGATCTGTCCCGCTCATGGGATTATGCTCGACTTATTACAATGGACAACTCTGATAATAACTGAACCAGAAATGGAAGTAAATAGTGAAGAAGTGATGATTCCTCTTAAATAACAGCAAGCAGAGACCTTTAACACTAACACTGAACTATAATCAAAGTTTACTCATACTAGTACTAGTATTTTGTAATATCACAGATAGCAAACATAGCAACTTACAAGACATTGGCATCAGGTCTTAAAATGACAGATCCAGCTAAAAAATGAATTTGACAGATTTGAGCTCTGCTACATCATGTCCTAGTGTCTGTCATCTTTGTCTACACTGCTGAAAATCTCTTTCTAAATAGTTACGCAATTGCGGCAATAATAAAGCTCCTCCATCACAACAGCAGTAAACCTCCCAGAACATTGTTAGGACAGAAGATTATCATGTTTCACTATGACCTCAACCAAGACTGAAGAAGCAAGAAAAAAAAATGCCCAAAATGTAAAAAGATAAAAAGATACATAAATTATATGCTGATATCACAAAAATATCTATAAATCCACAATTTAGACTTATAAATTGTATTTTGCCATAGTCATTTTGCCATAGGATATAGAGTATACCTTTTTGCAATATCAGCACATTAGATCATTAGATGAGTGTATGTATATATATATATACACTGCTCAAAAAAATAAAGGGAACACTCAAATAACACATCCTAGATCTGAATGAATGAAATATTCTCATTGAATACTTTGTTCTGTACAAAGTTGAATGTGCTGACAACAAAATCACACAAAAATAATCATCAATGGAAATCAAATTTATTAACCAATGGAGGTCTGGATTTGGAGTCACCCCCAAAATTAAAGTGGAAAAAAAACACTACAGGCTGATCCAACTTTGATGTAATGTCCTTAAAACAAGTCAAAATGAGGCTCAGTATTGTGTGTGGCCTCCACGTGCCTGTATGACCTCCCTACAACGCCTGGGCATGCTCCTGATGAGGTTGCGGATGGTCTCCTGTGGGATCTCCTCCCAGACCTGGACTAAAGCATCCGCCAACTCCTGGACAATCTGTGGTGCAATGTAACGCTGGTGGAAGGAGCGAGACATGATGTCCCAGATGTGCTCAATCGGATTCAGGTCTGGGGAATGGGCCAGTCCATAGCTTCAATGCCTTCATCTTGTAGGAACTGCTGACACACTCCAGCCACATAAGGTCTGGCATTGTCCTGCATTAGGGGGAACCCAGGGCCAACCGCACCAGCATATGGTCTCACAAGGGGTCTGAGGATCTCATCTCAGTACCTAATGGCAGTCAGGCTAGCTCTGGCGAGCACATGGTGGGCTGTGTGGCCCTCCAACGAAATGCCACCCCACACAATTACTGACCCACTGCCAAACCGGTCATGCTGAAGGATGTTGCAGGCAGCAGATCGCTCTCTACGGCGTCTCCAGACTCTGTCACATCTGTCACATGTGCTCAGTGAGAACCTGCTTTCATCTGTGAAGAGCTCAAGGCACCAGTGGCGACTTTGCCAATCCTGGTGTTCTGTGGCAAATGCCAAGCATCTTGCATGGTGTTGGGCTGTGAGCACAAACCCCTTCTGTGGACGTCGGGCCCTCATACCACCCTCATGGAGTCGGTTTCTAACCGTTTGTGCAGATACATGCACATTTGTGGCCTGCTGGAGGTCATTTTGCAGGGCTCTGGCAGTGCTCCTCCTGTTCCTCCTTGCACAAAAGAGGAGGTAACGGTCCTGCTGCTGGATTGTTGCCCTCCTATGGCTCCCTCCACATCTCCTGGTATCTGCTCCATGCTCTGGACATTGTGCTGACAGACACAGCTACCCTTCTTGCCACAGCTCGCACTGATGTGCCATCCTGGATGAGCTGCACTACCTGAGCAACTTCTGTGGGTTGTACTGTAGACACCGCCTCATGCTACTGTACCTCTAGGGGTGAGAGCCATGGCAAAATGAAAAAGTGACCAAAACAACAGCCAAAAAGGATGAGAACAGAGAAGTGGTCTGTGGTCACCACCTGCAGAACCACTCCTTTATAGGGATATCTTGCTAATTGTCTATCATTTCTACAAGTTGTCTGTTCCATTTGCACAACAGCAGGAGAAATTGATTCACAATCAGTGTTGCTTCATAACTGGACAGGTTGATTTCACAGAAGTGTTACTGACTTGGAGTCACATTGTGTTGTTTAAGTGTTCCCTTTATTTTTTTGAGCAGTGTATATATATATATATATATATATACATAGACTTCTCAACATTTAAATTACATTATCAAGAAGGGAAACACATAGAGATGAGGAAATCACAGGATGAATAGACATGATAATGATGTACGCATGATGAAAAAATGGAAACAAAATTTTCAAAACATCTCGAATTATTCAGTATTGAGTGTGAGTGTCGCATGCAGAAATCCCCGCACTTACAGCCTTGGCTGCTATCACTGAGGTTTATTATTGTTCGTCTGAGGAATGTTCTGCCACGCTGAATGTACATGGGCAAATCATCAAGAACTGCTGCTGGCAGCTCCGTTTAAAATTATCGACTAATGACGTCCCAGATGAGCTCAATGGACGACAAGTCCGGAGACCTTGTAGGACATGGTAGCAAATTTAGGCCACACAGGCTGCTCAAAGTAGCACCATCAACATGTGGCTTATGTTTGTGTTGAGAAACTGCTCTTAGGACACTTTCCCGTTGCCTATTCATGGCGTTACCCACAAGGTCTCCAGACCAATCTCCGGCTATAGTTTCATCCAAGACAACAGCATAGCACATTGCTGAAGAGGATAGACCTACATTTCAGCCTTAATTGCCATCTTGCTCTGCATTATGAAAGCAATTAAGTTTGGGGCTGGGAGGTCAATGGAACACGTGTAGCTTAATGTCTGGCTCATAGCCCAATATCATGCAAACATTTTCTGATAGTTTGTGTAGACATTAGCTCAGATTACCAATGTACTTGCAGGATGCAGCAGACCCCCATGATAAATGCGGGGGAAGCACAGGTGGAAAATACTGATGCAAAAAGACATTCACAAACCTACAGGTCTATGTGATGCAGGGTGTCTGGCTTGCAGCCTATTGATGACACCCATACTTTTATATCAGGCGGGCTATAAAGCACTATATGAGTGCACCCCGCAAGACATAAGCCCAATTCACCCAACCAACACTAAAGAGCCTGTCTGCATCCTGCAAAATGGAAAAATGTGCAACAAAAAGAAGAAAAATAATGTATAAGATAAATACATTGCATGAGGTATTGGTTGATATTTTGGCCAAAATACGCAAGCTCGCAACCCACAAACCTACCAATTCATGGAGAGGGTGGCGTCTTATGCAAGCCCCATCTGTGTGCATTTTTAATACAATACAGCTTCCATAAATTGGTAGGTTAGTGAGTGGCTGTTTGCATCAATATTTTGCACCTATGCCGCCGCCCGCCTTTATCATGGGGGTTTGCTGCATCCTGCTAGGGCATTGGTAATCTGACCTGGTGTTGGTAAAGCTGGGTTTGTCTCTGTGATGTTGCTTGAATTTTTTGTCTTTTTCTGTGAGCCATTTGGGTACAAATTCTTGATATTGATGCCTTAGGCTCAATAAGTGACATGTAATTACATTTGCAGTTCAAAATGGATCACTGCGATCCATTCTTCATATCTGATGAGATTAGACGAGCAACGCCATGGAGAGGCCTTCATAATGGACCATGACACTGGTCCTACTCCTTAGATTATGATGTGGGGTGGTATAATATATGGTAGCCAGACTCCTCTAGTCTTCATTTCAGGTAAACTAAGAGCTCGATGTTACACTGAATGGTTGTGAAACCATTGGTACGGCCGTTTCCCTGAAGTGTCTCAGGAACTGTTTTTAAATATGAAAATGCCTGGCCGAATGTTCCTCATTCTACTGTGAGCAGCCTGTGTGGCTTGAATGTGTTACCATGCCCTACTGCTTCACCAGACATGTCTCCTATCCAGCACATCTGGGACGTCAATGGTCAGCAATTGCAAAGAAGCTGCCAGCAGTGGATGTTGATGATTTACGATCCTAAGTGCATTCAGTGTAAGAGAACATTCCTCAGACAACCATTAACCTCATTGAAAGCAGCCAAGGTGTGTAAGAGTGTGTATTTCTGCATGTGGTGCTCATAGTTGATATTTAAGTAATTGAAATGCTTTGAAACCTTTCTTTCCATTTTTTCATCATTTACATATCATTAACTTATCTGTCAATCCTGCAATTTCCATAATTCCACAACTTTTCCTTCTTGTTGCAATTTCATTGTGACAAGTGTACATAGGAAAAAAATGTCAAGAGTGACACACTGTGACTTACTATTTACAATATGAAGGGCACACTGTGGCTGGCCATGTACTGTACGTAGGGTTCAGTGTAGTAGACACAGTTGGAAGATATATCAAGATTATTGGTATCTCCAGTATTAGATCAGATCAACAGTGTGAAAAGTAGTTTGAATAGCCTCTTTTTTTTATCTCAGCACCACTATTATCTCGAGTATTAGATCAGAAAGACAGGGAGAACAGCAGTGTGAACAGCCTCTTCTCAGCACTCCTGGTATCTCCAGCACTAGATAAGAAAGATAGGGTTGACAGCAGTGTGAGCAGCCTTTTCTTACCTCAGTACCCCTAATACCTCCAATATTAGATCAAAAAGACAGGGTGGACAGCAGTGTGAACAGTCTCTTATTACATCAGCACCCCTGGTATCTCCAGTGTAAGATCAGACAGAAAGGGTGAACAGCAGTGTGTGCAGCCTCTTCTTACCTCAGCACCATGGTATATCCAGTATTAGATCAGATAAACAGGCAGGACAGCAATGTAAGAAGCCTCTTCTTACCCCAACACCCCTGCTACCTCAAGTATTAGATCAGAAAAACAGGATGGACCACAGTGTGAGCAGTCCTTTCTTACCTCAGTACCCCTGGCATCTCCAGTATTAGATCGGATGGACAGCAATGTGAGCGGCCTCTTCTTACCGCAGCACCCTTGGCATCTCCAGAATTAGATCAGAAATACATAGTGGTCAGCATTGTAAACAATCTCTTTTTACCTCAAAACTCCTCGTAGCTATACTTTTAGATTAGATATACCCCTGGTATCTCCAGTATTAGATCAGATAGAAAGGGTGGACAGTAGTGTGAGCAGCCTCTTCTTACCTCAGCCCCCCTGGTATCTCCAGTATTAGATCAGACAGACATGCTGGACAGCAGTGTGAACAGCCTCTTCTTACCTCAGCACCCCTGATATCTCCAGTATTAGATCAGATAGACAGGGAGGACAGCAGTGTGAGCAGCCTCTCCTTACCTCTGCATTCTTGGTATCTCCAGTATTAGATCAGATAGATGGGGTAGACAGCAGTGTGAGCAGCTTCTACTTACCTCAGCACCCTGGTATCTCCAGTATTAGATCAGAACATCTACTATGAGAACATCTTCCCTCGCATTAACAAGGCACAGAGTTTCCTACTGCACATGCTTACAAACATCGGTGTTATTAGCATTCTACAACAGGTCTCTATCAGTATAAGGCCATGTTCATACATTCAGTATTTGGTCAGTAATTTACATTAGTATTTGGAAGCCAAAACCAGGAGTTATAACTGTTACAGATTGTTCCACTCCTGGTATTGACAAATACTGATATAAAATACTGACCAAATGCTAAGCTTGTGAACGTGGCCTAACATGGCGACAGCCTTTTAAATGTGAAAAAATATTTACCACTGAAATAAAACAAATGTGGTTTGCTAATTTAAAATAATTAGAACTTTATTTAGAATAAAATGTATTATTTTTTATTCCTGGAGAACCCAATTAAATATCAGACACAAAGAAAAATTGCATTTCAGGGTGAAATAATTTGTGAAAAATAATGTCAATGACTTCTGAATTTAAAAACTAAAGTAGTATGACTCATTTGTGAAATGATCTGTACATATTTATATTCCTGTTGCTATTTCTTTACTATTAGTTCTATCATAATTATTATCATTGTTATTGAATTATAGTTATTATTATTCCCTTTTATTTTCTTTGCTACATTTCTCTTTTTTGTTTTTTCTTTAATATGGATTTTAGCCCATAATCTTTTAATACATGCTAAACCCTGTTGTGTATATAATATAATTTAGTTAACTGTGTATTTCCTAACATGAAACATGTCGCAAAGAAAAAAAAGAAGAAGGAAAAGGAAATCCATTAAGGAACCTTCATAAGTCAAAGAGGGGCAAACCATCTGTAAAATAAATGTTTACTTTTCCCATGGGCAGATTTTGATCCGACACTTTTAAATAAATAGAAAACCCTAATTGTAAAGTAACAAGTTATATCAAGTGTGACATTGGCAACAACACTACATACTTGGTACTCACAGATGTAGCTTTAAATCAGGATTATTAGTTTAGGACTTTAAACCTTTATTTTCGTTCAGGACACTTCTTAATTTACCATTTATTCTGTTTCTTATATTGTGTCGACATCTCTCCCATGCCTCACCTTTTATTCATTATACTTTCTTCTCCCAGTACCATTTCATTTATTTTATTGAAAAAAAAAAGTTTTTAATACTTCCATTTAATCCCCTGCAAATCCACTATTGCTTGTGGCCGGTGCGTATATACGGGCTCAATGAAGCCATTATACCGGCTGAGGCATTGGGTCCGGATGATGACGTCATCAGGCCGGCATTTCTAATCACCCCATTATTACAGCAAAGTAATGCAGCGTTTAGTGAAAAAGGGTACTTTAATATCCCTCGCGCACCATAATTAAATTAATTCATGGCGAGCTGTGGTGTTCCTTACCAGTGGTGGACATACTGCCAGATTGCCCTCATCCTGTGCGGTGATCCCTGCAGCTCCGCTGCCTATAGGAGAAAATGGCAGCAGAACTGCAGGGAACGGTTCTCTGCTTCCTGCCCACCTGCTCTTTCTGTGTGACACAGACGTGCGCTGCTTGATGATGTCAGCAAGCTGCGCGCGCCTGTGTCAGGGAGAAAGTTGCTGGTGAGGATGATGCTGCAGGTGAGCGTGCAGAGAGGTAAGTTTTTTTTTTTATTTTATTCAATACACTGGGGCAATGATGGGGGACAGTAATTATGGGGGAGAGCAGTGATGGGGGAGAGCAATGATGGGGTGATGGGAGGACAGCAATGATGAGGATTATGGGGACAGCAATGATGGGGGTGATGGGGAGAGAGCAGTGATGGGGGAGAGCAATGATGAGGGTGATGGGGAGAGCAGTGATGGGGAGACAATAATGATGAGGACAATGGGGGGAGAGCAATGATGGGGGTGATGGCAGTAGAGCAGTGAAGGGGGAGAGCAATGATGAGGATGATGGGGAGAGCAATGATGGGGTGATGGGGGGAGAGAAATGATGGGGGTGATAGGGGAAGAGCAGTGATTGGGGGAGAGCAATGATGGGGGTTATGGGGGAGAGAAATGATCAGGGTGATGGGGGAGAGAAATGATGGGGGAGAAAAATGATGGGGATGATGGGGGAGAGCAATGATTGGAGGGAGAGCAATGATGGGGGAGAGAAATTATCAGGGTGATGGGGAAGAGAAATGATGGGGGAGAAAAATGATGGGGGAGAGCAATGATTGGGGGGAGAGCAATGATGGGGGAGAGAAATGATAAGGGTGATGGGGAGAGCAGTGATGGGGAGAGAAATGATGAGGGTGATGGAGGAGAGAAATGATGAGAGTGATGGGGGTAGGGAAATGATGAGGGTGATGGGGAGAAAAATGATGGGGGTGGTGTGTGACAACAATGATGGGGGTGGTGAGTGACAGCAATGATGGGGGTGGTGTGGGACAGCAATGATGGATGTGGTGTGGGAGAAGAATGATGAGGGTGGGTGAGAGGACACTGAGGTGTGGTGTGGGAGAACAAAGATGGGAGGAGAGCAATGATGGAGGTTAGATGCATAGGACATTTTATAATGAATTGAAAGGTGGGAGAAGATGCTGTCAGGGGCGTATAATGAATTGGGATGTGGCAGAGGATGCTCAGTACCTGATAACGTCTTCTCCGACCTCCAAAGTGTGGTGGAGACACATATATGTATACAATATATGTGACCTTGTTATTTTCTAGGCTGGAGATCATCATGACAAGACGATTCGTGGCTGGGAGATGTCGACATGAAGGTCTGACCAGATGGAGAAGAAACAGCAGAAACCAACTCTGATCAGATGAGATGCCAGCGGTAAGTTCCTGGATGTAAATATTATTATGTGTCTGCACTGTGTGACTTGGAGTGATAATGTTGTTTGTAAAATCCTTTAGGTTGCATTCTAAATTTTGTGTGAAATGTCCGTTTGCTGGCAGAATTTTTTATTTGACAGCACAAGGACTTGTACAGTTTTATAGATTCATTCTCACATCCATGAAAATCACGGATCTGAGAATGAGATCTGTGAGGGTCAGAGAATGTTCTGTTCTGATTCGATTTTGAGGATTACAATAAAACATGCTCAATGCGTCTGTAAAAGCGGGCAGCACACCGACACTGCACACAGATACAGGAATGTAGCCTTATTATGAATAGCACAGTCCCTTAATATATAGACTATGTAAGGTATATATATGTATATGTGGCTATATATATATCTGTAGCTTTGTCGCAATAAAAGGTGAGGGGCCCATACACATTTCTTGCACAGGGGCCCCAAGCTGTCAGTGTCCGCCCCTGTTCTTTGCGACACCAGAAAACTTACTCCTGTCCCTTTCTCGAGTAAGATTAGTGCCACGGTGCACAGAGGTGAAAGCCACTTGTCAGACACGCCGATTAAGAGGCATGTACATCTAAGTGAATCAAAAGCGTCTGACTCCAACACGCCCCTTCATCAAGACCAGCATGAAAATTTCTTGTTTTGATAAATTGGGGCTGTAGGGATCGATATATCAAGGCTGGCATAGCACACACTACAGCAGTCTTGATAGAGTATAATGCTACAAATTCATTAAGAGGCAGACGCTACTTAATGAATTCGGCACAATTTATAAGAATTTCTGGCAAACGAAATGTTATAATGAATTGGACAGTTGGGCATGGCTTCTCCCCAGCTCAACCCATTTGGCAGAGATGCTTCAAACCGGCATGAAAATATAAAAAGTCTCGAAAATTTGCGACTTTACATTGCTTTGACGCCATTTTTTTGTCTTAAAAACTTTGATGTTTAGTGTTTCTAATCATCCCATTACTATAGCTAAGCGTTCGAGCTGTTACTGTAAAAATGCAGTGTAATCCCTGTGTGCATCATACTCAGATTACACCGAGATAGTCTCTCATTCTCTCTCTTATTCTCTCTCTCTCATTCTCTCCCTCCCTCTCTCATTCTCTCTCGCTCTCCCATTCTCTTTCTGTCATTCTCTCTCTAATTCTCTCTCATTCTCTCTTTCTTTCTATCATTCTCTCTCTCATTTTATTTCTCTCATTCTCTCTTTCTCTCTCATTTTCTCTCTCTCATTCTCTATCTCTCTCATTCTCTCTTTCTTTTTCTCTCTCTCATTCTCTCATTTTCTTTCTCTCATTCTCTTTCTTTCTAATTTTCTCTCTCTTATTCTCTATCTCTTTCTCACTCATTTTCTCTCTTTCTTTTTCTCTGTCTCCCATTCTCGCTCTCTTTCTTTCTCATTCTCTCTTTCTGTCTCTCTCTTTCTCTCTCATTCTCTATCTCTCTTTCTCTCATTCTCTTTTTCTTTTTCTCTTTCTCCTATTCTCTCTCTTTCTCATTCTCTCTTTCTGTCTCTCTCTTTCTCTCATTCTCTTTTTCTTTTTCTTTGTCTCCCATTCTCTCTCTGTCATTATCTCTATTAAGATTTATATTTAGTAATATCTGATCTGGCGAAAGATGCACTTTGAATAAAAAAAATTACACAGTGTCAGATCATGTACGGACATGCTCCAGCGACATGGGAAATGGTAACAGCAAGGTGTCAATTTATATATACATTTCCACAAGGAATAACAGAAGAACAACACAAGCAGAGTTCAGAGAAATTATATTTATATGGAGATTACAAGAGTTGTCGCCATGTCAGGAGAAATGACAACTCTTCTTTATGTGATGAAATGATTAAGATCTGAACACAAGAACATTTCCCCGTTACATCATCGTACTGGCGTATCTACGGGAGAATGAACACAAATAGGAGCAAATAAAATAAGTGGTTAAATTACAGCAGATAATGTTTTATGAAAGATTTCTGAGCGTTCTGGTAAAATATTATACTCCATTGACATCACAATGTAATTTATGGAAAATAAAACCTTATGGGAATAGATCTAATCATGAAATTCAGCGTGGAACAGTCTCCAGTCCCTGGCAAAGTCTCCTCCACCAGATCAGTAGAAGAGAAGACAGACCATTTTGTTCTTACAAATTTGAAGTGTTGATTAAAATTTTCTCAGTTTTGGAGACTTTCGGAATCAGTAAAACTGAAGGTTCAACTAAAGGAATGGAAGATGTATGTGCTGCTGAAGAAAGGGACACTGTGGGGAAAGCAAAGACTAAATAGGCACAAGTCGAGGGTTAACTTATGTATTCATTTTCAGTTTTAATAGAGTATTTAAAAATGATGGATGGATGGATATGGGAGATGGATGGATATGGGGTAGACAGATAGATAACAGATAGTTGATAGATAGATAGATAGATAGATAGATAGATAGATAGATAGATGCATATATTTATCAAAAGTCCATATAAACTTTTAATCAATCCATGTGTGCAATGGCAACATTTCAGCTCCCCAGAGTCTTTGTCAAACAAGCTATAAATTAAAAAAAGAAAAAAATGTGGTCAGGGCTTAATATTAATTTCAAAGTGATAAAATTAACATTTTATAAGCCCATATAAACAGATAGCAATGTTGCAGGTCAACTGAGCCTTTGTCAAAGCATTCACAAATGTATTTATTATTATTACTATACATAAAATTATTGGAACTCTACATAGAAAGCTAAAAAGATATAGGCCCCACTAAATCAAGATTGGTGATTTTCTCACTGGTCTTAATGAGGGGATGTTGGAATCAGAAGTACCTAATCCATTAATAGGCACATGCTTCTTAATGAATCAGGAGTGACTGATTAGTGGTGTGCACCTGTCATGCACAGTGTGGGAAAGACTAAGTGCAACACGAAGTGATTAAGAGAGGGTAGCCCAAATGCTAGGGTAAGGGGGAGTGGAGACCCCTAGACATATCTAATGTCACCCTACCTGTCCTACCGTCCCTATGTAATGCAGGTGCCAGAATGCAATGCACAGAGACACAAGACAGGGACAGTCGGAGATGATTATAAACAGTTTATGTATATATAAAACAGGTATTTTGAACATGGGGATAACATCAAGGGTATTGAGCGGTAATTTGAAATATTAGCAAAATACGAAGTCTCTCAAAGTAATGTGGTGCACCCAGTCAGGGGAGTCACCACGTCAGTTCTTTTATCTCTGTATATGGCTCTAGCGGGGGTCACTGGTTATTCCCGCTAGGCCACAAGTCTTTTCTGGACAAAATCAATTAAAGCAAGTTTAGCTTCTTCCGCCCCAACTGTTCCCCTGCCAACCTGAGTACCTAAACCCAACTGGCCCCGGTACCGTGAGTGAACAGAAGAAGTGACGGCCCTGTTCATGTATGCAGCTCTTCTGCTTTCACTGGCGTGACTTTCCTGGCTCAGCAGTCTCTCAACTACTCTCTTCCTGGCCGTTGGAGGCAGTATCTCAAGCCGGGAATAGGGGGGTCCAGACCTCGTCTGTCGGCGGGCAATGTCGGGTTCCGCAAACTCACTCAGCACCACAAGCAGGTTCCGACTTTCCTCAGTAGGTACAGCACTCGGGTCACATCTGTGAGGGATCCGGAGCTCATCCACTGGCGCCTGGCTGTGGCACCTCGCAGGCCTCCGGCTTAGGCCTGCCACGTGGGGATTCTCAGCATGCAGGGAGCACGTCTGCTCCTCTCTGCTGCTTGTCACTAAAAACTCCTCAGGCTTGGCGCGCTGGCCTCTTATCGCCAGGAACTCCTTCCTGGAAGTCACCTGACCGGGTCCAGCGTCTAAATCTGCTCTCCCTTCAACTTCTCTTGTATATCTTGGTTCCGCTTGACTGTGTCTGGCCAGCAGATGGCAGTCTCTCTCCAACTTTGAAGTATCATGTAAAGGCTCTCTCGCCTCTACTACATTCCTCCCTCCTTTTTGCTCGCCAGTCCTTGGGCGAGTGGATTTCTTGCAGAATTTATGTCTCTTTCTAGGCAGTGCAAGCTCAGACAGGAGTTGGGCACACTCCTGCATTTTCTGTTGGATCTGAGACCAGATAAACTCTTCTTGAGCACACCGGTTAGGAGGAATTCCGGCATTAGCCCGCTCATTTCTGCGGGGCTCCTCCTGCGGAGGTGACTCTGGGATATCCGATGAATCAACCTCAGGGGATTGCAAGTCACTTCTTGATTCATTCTGGGTCCCACTCGGGGTTGGCATCGACGGTTCTGATGGGCCAAACTGCATTGTGGCCCATCCTTCTTCATCCGCCAAGGTTCCTGTATGCGACACCTCAGCCAATTTGTTTGAAGGCCCAACTTCGTTACAGGCCTCTGCTTCAGAAGAGCAAGGTCGCAGCATATTACGGTGCAACACCCTGGGTGTCACAGCGTCATCCCCTTCGGGCCTGACCTCGTAGACTGGGTTGTGGGGTGATTCTTCTTCACCACCCGATATGGTATCGCCTCCCAACGATGGTCCAGTTTACTCCCAAATCGTTTGGCCCTGACCAGCACATGGTCTCCTGGCTGGAGTGATCCACCTGAGGTCGGGGGCCTATCTGTATGCTCTACTTCCTGAAACTTCTGAGCGACCAATCTTCTCATTGTATGAAGCCGGCACTTGTGCTCTCGAATCCAGGTACTCGGGCTACTGCCCGGGCCGGAGTCTTCTGAGTCTAGCTCTAGTTCAGTAACTTCTCGTCCACTCCTTCCAAACAGCAACATGTAAAGGGTGTAGCCAGTAGTCGCATGAACTCGATTATTATACACCCACACCAGCTCGGACACAAATTCGGGCCACTTCATCTTTATGTCCGCTTTCAGTGTTCGCAACATTTGCAACAGGGTTCGGTTGAAGCGCTCGCATGCGCCGTTCCCTTGAGGGTGGTAAGGCGTTGTTCGGGATCGGTCGATCCCATAGATACAGTATAGTTCATCCATCACTCGTCCTTGGAAGCAGGCCCCTGGTCAGAATGTATTCGCTTCGGACACCCATAAATCCGGATGAAATCCTAACATCCCACTGGCCTAGGATTTGTAAGGTAGTTGGAAGGGAAGCGGCCCTGGCATCCTGGTCGGGTCTTTGACCAAGGGCAACCCATTCTCTCAGCTTTGCGAGCTCTGGGTCGGATTGTTGCAAATGTTTCCACTCGTCTCTTGAGTGACCCAGGATTTGAGTGGGCCTCGGTTCCTCTCTAGTCTCCTGGGTGTCGACCACAGCAGCGGCAAACTGGCTGAAATCCGGAATCTCGTCGCCTTCTAGCTCCTCATCTCTATCCCTCTTCGGGCCCATCTGAGTAACCCGGGACAGGGCATCTGCATGAGTGTTCAGAGCCTTGGACCGATAGGCGATCTTATACTGGTATTTGGACATCCTTGCGACCCACCGCTGCTCTAGCGCGCCCAGCTTGGCGTTCTCCAAGTGGGCCAAAGGGTAGTTATCTGTCCGCACTTGCACTTCTGACTCCGACAAGTGCTCAGCAAATTTCTCGGTCATGGCCCACACCAGTGCCAGTAGCTCCAGCTTGAACGAACTGTAGTTGTCTGGATTCTTCTCCGTATCGCGGAGCGACCTGCTGGCATACACAATCACCCGCTCTTTTCCTCCTTGCACTTGAGCCAGCACTGCTCTCAGTCCATGCTAGCTTCCATTAGTGTACAACACGAAAGGCTGCGAAAAGTCAGCGTAGGCCAGAATTGGGGCATCCGTTAGCGCCATTTTCAATGCTCGGAATGCCTCTTCTTGTCGTGGGCCCCACTGAATGGGCTGCCACTTGGCTTCCCCAGCCGTTCCTCTCAGCAATTCATTGAGCGGGATCGCAATCTTAGCGAAGTCTTTAATGAATCTGCGGTAGTATCCAGCAAGCCCCAGGAATGCCCTCAGTTCTCTTAGATTGGCGGGTGTGGGCCACTTCTGCACGGCAGCTACTTTCTCCGCAGTGGGGTGCACTCCCTCACTGGACACAGTGTGCCCCAGATATTCAATTTCCCGCTTGAAGAGACGACACTTACAAGGCTTAATCTTCAGGCCGTACCTCCGAAGCCGTTCTAACACTTGTTCCAGTCGGCGGAGATGATCTTCAAACGTAGTGGAATAGATAATGATATCGTCCAGATATATTAAAGTGGCTTCAAAGTTGAGGTCCCCCAAACATCTCTCCATCAGTCTTTGGAAGGTTCCCGGCGCATTTGTTAGCCCGAACGGCATCCGATTTAACTCAAACAGGCCCATAGGGAGAACAAAAGCTGTCTTCAGACGATCCTTCTCAGCTACTGGGACCTGCCAATAGCCACTGGCCAGGTCGAGGGAAGAGAAGAACTTGGAGCTTCCTAGCGCAGATAGAGACTCTTCAATTCGGGGGAGTGGATAGGAGTCCTGTACTGTACAGGCATTCAGCTTCCGATAGTCTACACAGAATCTCAGGGTACCATCCTTCTTCCGGACCAGCACGATAGGAGCCGCCCAAGGACTCTGACTTTCGTGGATCACGCCATTCCGCAACATGAGGGCCAACAGCTCTTTCACCTCCTGGTACATTTGAGGCGAGATCTACCGATATCTCTCTCGAATGGGAGCAGTATTTCCAGTGGGTATTTCATGCTGAATGTCCCGAGTGTACCCGAAATCGTCTTCATGTTGTGCAAATGACGCGCCCCCTGGGCCAGTGCTGTAGTGCGGCGCACGTGTGCGCGGGGGAATACCCGGAGCCGGATCCGATGGGGGTAGTAGTCTCCGAGTGGCGGGGACCCGGTCCGTGCCCAGGGTGGTCAAACTAAGTGTGTGGCAGTCTTTGTAGATGTTGTTTAAGTGTCGACTACGCCACCCGTTGATTTGCGGTCGCAAGGCCGCCGCTGCAGAACAGTCCGCTGAGGCCGGTGGTATGTGTGCAGCAATGGTGGTATAACCCCCAACGGGAGAGGTATGGCCTCAGGGCAGCTGGTGCGGGTGAAGGGAGTGATAGAAAGGGCGTCCCGGTACCTTTAGTGCTGGTAGTGCGATGGAACACAGAGACTGATTGCAGTTTTCAATGCTTTACTCACAGATGTTATCAGTGTCAGTCCTGCAGGTGATGACGACCCGAGCCGTGCTGCGTCCACCAGGTACGGGGACCGACCAACCCCCAGGCAGTTACAGAGTGTGACCTTGAACTCCTTTCTCCGTTCCTTTCTCTGGCCGTCCCCACTAGGGACCCACCCATGTCCAGCTTCCTCGGGCCTTCTGGTGGCGAAACCTATCTCCGGTTTCCCTGACCCTATGTGGCGTGCCTTCGTGGTGAGTGTAGTGAGTGGTCGCGCCAAGACGTGGCCACGACCTCCAGTTCCTGGCTGAGGATAAGTGGCCTCCACCAGTTCGGGATCCGGTACCCTGATCTGCCAACCCTTCACCCGCTGACTCCTAGCGTGTTCGGGTTCCCTCTTCCTTCATGTCTCTGGGCCTTTCTCCAGGTTCCATTCCTTCCTTGTTCCATGTTCCTTTCCTCTTGTCTTTCTCTCTCTTGCTCCCTTCAGGAGCAGCACCCAGACAGGGCTGCTGCTCCCTGTCACTACTCTTCTCCTCTTCTTCTGTCTGACTGAACTGAACTGAACTCCTAAGATGGTGCCCACCTTTTATACTCCCTCTGACACCCGAGCCCAGGTGACTAGCCACCAATGGGCTCCTTCCTATGCCCAGAGTCCCTCCCCTCTCTGCTCCTGCACCACTGGGATATTCCCCCCCCCCTCCCACTCCAGCCAGGGACAGACGCTGTCGTACCTGCACATCTATCTGGTGGGAGTACCGTTGATCTGTCCCCCGGAAATGGGATGTATGTGGTGCATGCAGCTAACTGAGTTCTAGTCCACACTCCATCCTTACCCAGGAGTGGAATACCACACCTCTGGTTCGAGGTGCAATACCCCTGTAGCAGCCGAGCCCTCGGGGTGCTACATTCCCCCCTGGTAAACCACAGCACGTCCTCGGGCTGAAATAGAGTAAAAACAATTTTTAAAGTGTACGTACACATAAAACACATCAACTTTCATCCATCCCTTTATGGGAGGTTTTCTCAACAGCTGGCTAATGCCACCGGAACTCTTTTACAAAAACACTATGTAAAACTTTGGCATCATATCAAATTTCACATTAAGGCATTCTCAAATAAAACATTCTTGAATTCTCGGGTTCTTGGGATCTTGGGATCTGGCCGCTCTCAGTCTTCGGCCAGGTAGAGGGAAGGGATGACCGCTCTCAGTCCTCGGTCAGGTTAGGGATTAGGGCAAAAATAGGCAACAGTTCTCTTTCGGTCCCAACGGGGACCACACTCTTAGTGGAAACAGTCCCACAACAGTCCTTATACCCGGTCGGGTAACTATTTACATCTCCTCTTTTACCGTTTACGATTAACGGTGTGCTCCACACGCTCCTTTCTCTTCCTCAGGTTCAGACCCGTCCGGGCCCTCTTTCTCCTCCTCCTCCTGGTACGATTGCTCCTCTTCTTCCTTGACCCGGTGGACATGAAGGGCGTACCACCCCTTCACTCCCTTATGCCTGGTATAGGTGACGGTATCTCCAGGCACCAGGTCCCGTCCACTGTGCCCCTCCGGTAGGTGGGACTCTACGTCGCTCCTGTTTACAAACACCTGGCTTATGGTCTTCGGGTCTTGGATGATGCCCCAGCCACATGCCATGTGAAACTTAACAACAGTCCCGGTGACTCGGGGACCGTGAGCTGTACGGGGGGGTCCTGGCGGGTCCTTGTCTTCTGCTCCACGTTTTTAATGTGGAGCCACTCCTCCTTCACTTTCCTCTCTCTCCGCTCCCGCTCAAACGTTGCCAGTTGTTGGCGGCAGGTCTCATAGCGCCGGGCGGCGCCCGCCCGGGTCTCCTGAGTGAACCCCATCAGGTCTTCTCCAGTGGGGTCCCCCTCGAATTGAGCGTCTTCCAGCGGGGGTGAAGAGAGGTCCACGGGCCCCGGCTGGGGTGCAGCGCCCGCGGGCACTCGGCCTTTTAACCAGGCCGGTGACTTTCTGATCGTGCCCGGTGTTGGGGAGCACGGTTCAGGGCGAGGCTCCGCTGCAGAGCTTGCTGCTGGAGGGCTGACTACTGGTGGTGGATGTACGGTGGGCGGTGCGGCACCCAGAGCTTCGGGTCCCGCGGCGGGAGGTAGGGGCAGGTCCGCGGCCTCAGGGCCCGGAGTAACGGCGTTCCCCTTACTTGTCGTTGCGGCCTCCCCCGCGGCGTCGTCCCCGGCCTCCGGTCCGCTTCTGCTGCCTCTCGGGATCAACGCGGTGCTGGATGGTGGCTGCACCTCCGGTTGGCAGGTCAGCGTGCGCCGGGTCAACTCCTCCTTCCACCCGGCGAGCACGTCTCGTTGCGCCCAGATCGTCCTCCTGTTCAGCTCTTCCAGCGCGGCCTGCGCGTACTCCGGTTCTTCCTTCTGGAGCACTGCTAGCAGCTCTGCAATCTGGTATGGCGGCTGTGGCGGTGAAGCTCTCCTCCGTATCCGACATCCTCCTCCCCCCTAGTGGACCGTGGCCTACCTTGCGATGATCCTCTTCCGTAGGCCGCGGCTCTGCAGTGGATCGTCAGGGTTGAGGACCTTCCGTCGCGCTCCTGTGACGTCGGCGTCACTGGGCTCCTTCCAGGACCTTACGCAACGTCCGGACGTGAGGCGGGGCTTCAGTTCTCGCGGGCTTTCGGAGTCCCCACCCCTCTTCTTCCCGCACGGCGTCCTCAAGATGGCGCCCAATGGCGGGAAAACTCCACGGATGGCGGGAAGAAGGCAGAAGATGGCGTCGGATGGCGGGAATCGGCTCCGGATGGCGGGAAACGACTCCGGACGGCGGGAAACTTCACCACAGGTAAGTAAAAAGTCTCTTTTTCAGGCACGCAGTACCCGGTGGTTACGGGCACGAGATCCTGCCGACTACGCCAAAGTTGACGCGCCCCCCGGGCCAGTGCTGTAGTGCAGCGCACGTGTGCGCGGGGGAATACCCGGAGCCGGATCCGATGGGGGTAGTAGTCTCCAAGTGGCGGGGACCCGGTCCGTGCCCAGGGTGGTCAAACTAAGTGTGTGGCAGTCTTTGTAGATATTGTTTAAGTGTCGACTACGCCACCCGTTGATTTGCGGTCGCAAGGCCGCCGCTGCAGAACAGTCCGCTGAGGCCGGTGGTATGTGTGCAGCAATGGTGGTATAACCCCCAACGGGAGAGGTATGGCCTCAGGGCAGCTGGTGCGGGTGAAGGGAGTGATAGAAAGGGCGTCCCGGTACCTTTAGTGCTGGTAGTGCGATGGAACACAGAGACTGATTGCAGTTTTCAATGCTTTACTCACAGATGTTATCAGTGTCAGTCCTGCAGGTGATGACGACCTGAGCCGTGCTGCGTCCACCAGGTACGGGGCTCGACCAACCCCCAGGCAGTTACAGAGTGTGACCTTGAACTCCTTTCTCCGTTCCTTTCTCTGGCCGTCCCCACTAGGGACCCACCCATGTCCAGCTTCCTCGGGCCTTCTGGTGGCGAAACCTATCTCCGGTTTCCCTGACCCTATGTGGCGTGCCTTCGTGGTGAGTGTAGTGAGTGGTCGCGCCAAGACGTGGCCACGACCTCCGGTTCCTGGCTGAGGATAAGTGGCCTCCACCAGTTCGGGATCCGGTACCCTGATCTGCCAACCCTTCACCCGCTGACTCCTAGCGTGTTCGGGTTCCCTCTTCCTTCATGTCTCTGGGCCTTTCTCCAGGTTCCATTCCTTCCTTGTTCCTTGTTCCTTTCCTCTTGTCTTTCTCTCTCTTGCTCCCTTCAGGAGCAGCACCGAGACAGGGCTGCTGCTCCCTGTCACTACTCTTCTCCTCTTCTTCTGTCTGACTGAACTGAACTGAACTCCTAAGATGGTGCCCACCTTTTATACTCCCTCTGACACCCGAGCCCAGGTGACTAGCCACCAATGGGCTCCTTCCTATGCCCAGAGTCCCTCCCCTCTCTGCTCCTGCACCACTGGGATATTCCTCCCCCCCACCCACTCCAGCCAGGGACAGACGCTGTCGTACCTGCACATCTATCTGGTGGGAGTACCGTTGATCTGTCCCCCGGAAATGGGATGTATGTGGTGCATGCAGCTAACTGAGTTCTAGTCCACACTCCATCCTTACCCAGGAGTGGAATACCACACCTCTGGTTCGAGGTGCAATACCCCTGTAGCAGCCGAGCCCTCGGGGTGCTACACAAACACTCCCTGATATCGCTGTAGAAGTTGTTCGATCTGCCTTACTTGTCCAGCAGAAAACTCAGTAAGATTAGCCTCCATTTTCTCCAAGAGGTGGCACCCAGCCAATGGTTCTCTTCCATTCTCTTGGCTGTTGAGGGACACCTCCAGGGTCCATGGCTCTCCTTCCACAGGTGCCAGCCCTATAGCGTCAGCTCTGGCAAGGGCCTCTGGCATTATACAGACTCACGCCACCTCTTGTCGGGGCAACAACTGTAAACTCGTGCCACTTAGATTGATGCAACGCACGGGCACTCGACCCTGCCACACGGTGGCCAGGGTCCGAGCAACCAGGAGTCCTGAGGGTGCTTCCTCTCCCTCCATTGGTTCAATTTGAATGTCCACGCCCTCTAAGGACACATGTGCCAGCACCGGTAAAGTGAGTACAGTTTGTCCCACTGGCAGTGTCATTGTGGCTTTGGGTGGTATCGATACCTTACCAAGGTACTGAGAGGTAGCGGGCAATTTTTGAATTTGACTGACCCCCACGAGATGCTGGAATACTCTCTTGCTAGCTGGGTCACGAGTGGTGCGGGTCCAGTTGTTTTTGTTACAGCCCTCGGCCAGGAACTGTCCGAGCTCCTTCAGCACATTCATGCCCAGGGTTACAATGGGCCCATCGCCTTCGGGCCCTGTGGTCAGTACAATCCCCTTCCGACCGAGGTCCTTTCCACATGCCCGGACAGACATCCATACTACTCCCGCTACTGGGATAGGTAGTTGATTAGCAGCCACCAGCTTTACAGTGGGTTCCTGCCAGCAACGAGCAACTTCAGGAAAGTGGCTTTGGAAATACGCCTCAGGCATAGTGGTCACCTGAGACCCAGTGTCCATTAGGCAGCGGATCCGCTGCCCATTAAATTCAGCCCAGATAATGGGCCTCTCAGAGACAATGTCTTCAGAGCTCCCTCTTCCACTCTCTGAAGCTCGAGACCCCACGGTATGCTCCACAACCGTGGGGCATCTTAGTTTAACGGCTGTCCCCGCCTCCTCCTTTCTCGGTTTGGACAGTCTTTGGAGATATGCCCCCTACCACCGCAGATCCAACACTCTGGTCCTCGTTCTACTGATAGGTCTGGTACATGACGTGTTGGGGCCTCGTAGGAACGTCTTTCTCGCTCTGGTCTCCGCCCACGTGGGGCAGTATGATGCATCGGCAAGGAGGCAAGAGGGGCCTTTCTAATAGTGTTCAGCTCACCCCGAATATCTCGAATTTCCTGACGTATCTCCCGTACCCAATCAGACTCCTTGTTGGTGAATCCAGGGGTAATTGCCTAATGACTTCCAACTGTGGCTTTGAGAACAGGAACTTCTTTCTCCAGAACTCTAGCTTCAGCCCCTACCTCCAGGAAGCCCAGATCAGGGCTCAAACGCAGCCGCTCCTTCAAGATCTGCCTCAGGGAAGGGTCTTTCAAGCCAGCAATCAGTTGGTCACGCAACACTACATCCAATGGTCCCAGTCCTCGGTTCCCATCTCGAGCCTTCTTAGTGATATAGGCCGTCACTTCCTGTAATGCATTAACATACTGATTTATGGTCTCATTTTCCCCTTGGACCCCCTGAAACAACAGTAGGCTCAAGTGTCCCAGATCTGTGGTGTCACCATGCATGTCCTCTAGGATTTTTATCACTCTGTCCACGGTGTCACGGTCCCCAGGTGGGCGGTACATCACAGTTTGCCGGGCCTCCCCATCAAGGGTTAGGAGAGCCAGTTCCACCTGGGCTGGGGGATCGAGGGGATACATACGTAGCATACTTCTCAGTCTTTCTACCCAGTCCCACAGTGACATGCCATCCCCCTGAATTTGGGAAGATGATTGAGCATAGCCCCCAGGGGTATATGGTTCTGGCCAGACCCAGCCGCAGACTGATCTGCCATCTCTGCATCTGAATGTTGCATCCTGCCGACTACGCCAAATGTAATGCAGGTGCCGGAATGCAACGCACAGAGACACAAGACAGGGACAGTCGGAGATGATTATAAACAATTTATGTATATATAAAACAGGTATTGTGAACAAGGGGATAACAACAAGGGTATTAAATGGTAATTTGAAATATTAGCAAAATACGAAGTCTGTCAAAGTAATGTGGTGCACCCAGTCAGGGGAGTCACCACGTCAGTTCTTTATCTCTGTATATGGCTCTAGCGGGGGTCACTGGTTATTCCTGCTAGGCCGCAAGTCTTTTCTGGACAAAATCAATTAAAGCAAGTTTAGCTTCTTCCGCCCCAACTGTTCCCCTCCCAACCTGAGTACCTAAACCCAACTGGCCCCGGTACCGTGAGTGAACAGAAGAAGTGACGGCTCTGTTCACGTATGTAGCTCTTCTGCTTTCACTGGCGTGACTTTCCTGGCTCAGCAGTCTCTCAACTCCTCTTTTCCTGGCCGTTGGAGGCAGTCTCTCAAGCCGGGGATAGGGGGGTCCAGACCTCATCTGTCGGCGGGCAGTGTCAGGTTCCGCAAACTCACTCAGCACCACAAGCAGGTTCCGACTCTCCTCAGTAGGTACAGCACTCGGTTCACATCTGTGAGGGATCCAGAGCTCATCCACTGGCACCTGGCTGTGGCACCTCGCAGGCCTCCGGCTTAGGCCTGCCACGCGGGGATCCTCAACATGCAGGGAGCACGTCTGCTCCTCTCTGCTGCTTGGTGCCAAAAACTCCTCAGGCTTGGCGCGCTGGCCTCTTATCTCCAGGAACTTCTTCCTGGAAGTCACCTGACCGGGTCCAGTGTCTAAATCTGCTCTCCCTTCAACTTCTTTTGTATATCTTGGTTTCGCTTGACTGTGTCTGGCCAGCAGATGGCAGTCTCTCTCCATCTTTGAAGCATCATGTAAGAGTTCTCTTAAAGGCTCTCTCGCCTCTACTATACCTATATAAGTTTTACACCTATCGCTGAACAGGAAACCTAATTCCTATATATCCCTAGAGCTAGGCTCTAGATAGGGAGGGGGTAAGCACTGATCAGTCCCACTATAAACTAAAGACAACAAGAGAGACAAACGAATGGGGGAAACTTAGCTTGAGCAGACACACACCAGAGGGATAAAACCAAACGTCCTCCAAGGGCACCAGCGAGGAAGCTAGCCGACTGCAATTGCTCCAAGCCTTCAGAAGGGAAAATGAGAATATCATCAGCGACTCCATGAAGCAGACTGAAAGTTTTTAAACACCCCTAGACCAGGGTGTGTCAATCAGAGCAGGAGGGAGGTTGCCACTGGGTTCAAAAGTCAGAAGGATTATGAAGGCGTCTGCAATGCCAAACGCAGTGACCTTCTGCAGTCAGATCCAGAGCGACTGTCTGTTACATCTGACACAGCAGTGACCTCACCTCTGTGCACTTTGCCACAAATTGTACTCCATTCAGGGACTGGAGTTAGATTTCTGGCATAAGGAATGAATTAAACAAGCTGTGACATCACACCCCCATCCCACCCTAGTGTTATGTTCTGCAACTTAGAACTAAGGAACAGGAGGGAAAAGCTGTCCCTGCATTGAGACTCTGCTTTACCCTACGCTGGGGTGGGTGCCCTATTCCTTATGAATAGCCCCACCGAAACTCCAGCACTGAACTCAAACGAAGAGCTGTAGGAAAGGGAAAGGGGTCCCTAAAAGATCTAAGGACTGGGAGCAAAAGCAGGAGACCTCCTAACAGAAAAGTTAGTTGCAGAAATGAAAATTAAAGGAAACAAACCTGGGGGAACAAGAAGAGCCAGGATAACAATAGTCCAAAGCAAGAATAACTAAACCAAGCTACTTAGCCAGAGCACGAGCGTTACAACACTGATGTCCAGCAGGGAATGGGGGCCAGGTGCTGGGTAATAAATAGTGCAGAGATCAGGTGACCAAGAAACCCAGCACCAGAGGAAAAGACTAGAAGCCAGCAAACCACAACAAGATGGCAGATAGTAAAAAAACAGAGATTCTAACAACTAGCCCTGTTCATTTTGGCGAAGTTGGGCGAGACTGAAATCAGGACAATAATGTATAGCTGCCTTAATGTGGGAGAGTTGGAATGTGTGAGATAGATAGATACAGTTATATGAAAAAGTTTGGGCACCCCTATTAATCTTAACCAGTTCCCGACCGCCCACTGTACTTAAACGTCGGCGCTGCCTGGGCTCTGTGCAGCGCCGACGTTTAAAAACGGTGGGTGGTCCCGCAGCGCTCAGGACCCCCAGGGTCCTGCAAGCGCTACAGTACCGCTCTAACATGTGGCATCATGGGGACCTGATTGGATCAGGTCCCCATGATGTTAACCTGTTCCTATCTTCTAGATGCCGCGATCCATAGCGATCGCGGCATTTAAAAGATAGTGACAGCCGGTGGTCGGCGATCGGGACCCCCCACATACCTTAGCAGCGGCGGGGATCCCGGTGCTGTGACCTCTGACATCATCGAGACCTGATTGGCTCAGGTCTCGATGATGTCAGCGTCACACCAGCCAATCAGAGAGATCACTAGGGAAGTTTGTTTTAGCAACAAACTTTCCCGGGCGATCTGGCTGATAAATACATTGTTTCTCCTCCGATCTCAGTGAGAGAGCAGAGGAGAAACAGTGTGACAAGAGCTGTCAGCCTTGCCACTGTAAAAGTGAAAAAAAAAATCAAAAAAGAAAGTAAGGTTAGGGTTAGTCAGTCCTGTCAGATCAGTCAGTCCTGTCAGTCAGTCAGTCCTGTCAGATCAGTCAATCCTGTCAGTCAGTCAGTCCTGTCAGATCAGTCAGTCCTGTCAGTCAGTCAGTCCTGTCAGATCAGTCATTCCTGTCAGTCAGTCAGTCCTGTCAGATCAGTCAGTCCTGTCAGTCAGTCAGTCCTGTCAGATCAGTCAGTCCTGTCAGTCAGTCCTGTCAGTCCTGTCAGTCAGTCCTGTCAGTCCGGTCAGTCCAGTCCGGTCAGTCCAGTCCGGTCAGTCCAGTCCGGTCAGTCCAGTCCGGTCCCGTCCGTTCAGTCCGGTCTGTTCTGTCCGGTCCGTTCAGTTCAGTCAAAAAATATAAAAATAAAATGGCCCGTCAGACTTATACCGCAGAGGAGGTGTATGCCCTGCTGTGTTCTGACACTGATGACAGTGCAATCTCAGATGGAGATGTGGATTTTGAGGGCTTTAGTAGCGGTGACACTGAGAGCTCAGAAATGAGCAGTGATTCTGGCCAATCCTCAAGCCCAAGGACCAGTACAGCAATAGGGGCAAATAGCGCTACTGGAGAAGCATCTCCAAATCAGGGAACACTGCCCAGTACAAGCGCTGTCCCTGCTACTAGTGAATTGGCGCACGCCAGTGTACAAGGGGCTTTGCCACATGATCTAGCATTTCCCAGATGGGAGGCTTCGGATTCGGCTGCTCCATTCAGCCCTGATTTCAACGCCACTCCTGGTATAAATGAGGAGGTGGAAGATTTTGGACAAATTCATTTTTTTAATTTGTTTTTTACAGACAGCTTGCTAGAGCATATTGTCGTGCAAACAAATTTATACGCATCCCAGTTCATAAGCCAGAATCCCCGATGTTACTATGCTAGGGCAAATTTATGGACACCAACTAATGTCCCGGAAATAAAAAATTTTTTAGGACTTATGTTTGCCATGGGGTTTGTTAAAAAACCGAGCATTCGATCCTACTGGTCCCACCACCCTGTTCAAGCCACCCCTATGTTTTCAGTCGTTCTTACTAGGACCCGTTATGAAATGCTCATGCGGTTTTGGCATTTTAATGACAATAGTCAATGCCTGCCCAGAAATGCCCCAGAACATGACAGGTTATATAAAATTAGACCCATCATTGAAAATTTGTCAGAAAAATTCTTAAGGCTCTACACCCCAACACAAAATATTTCAATAGATGAGTCTCTTGTAAAATTCAAAGGAAGACTGCACCTCAAGCAATTTATCCCATCTAAAAGGGCAAGGTTTGGAATAAAGATCTATAAAATGTGCGAAAGTTCAACCGGATACACATGCGTTTTTCGCATATATGAGGGGAAAGATAGCCAACTAAACCCACCAGGATGCCCTACTTATCTGGGGACATCTGGAAAAATTGTTTGGGAGCTGATAAGCCCATTTTTTGAAAAAGGCTACAATCTATATGTGGACAATTATTACACCAGCATACCCCTATTTAAAAGTCTGGTTGAACACAACATCGGGGCTTGTGGGACCATCCGTAAAAACCGTCAGGGGTTTCCACAACCATTGGTCAACCAAAAGTTTCAAAAGGGGCAGTCAGGGGCTGTACGCAACGGACAGCTGCTTGCCCTGAAATATAGGGATAAGAGGGATATTTTTGTCCTCAGCTCGATCCACACAGATGCCACAAGGGCCACTGTAGAACTAGGATCCACCACTCCGAAGCAAAAACCTGTGTCAGTCATTGACTACAACAAACACATGGGGGGTGTGGACCTTGCAGACCAGGTTCTACAGCCATACCAGGTATCAAGAAAGTCCTATACCTGGTATAAAAAGTTGGTTATTTATTTGTTTCAGGTGGCCACATACAATTCTTTTGTGTTGTACAAAAAAGCAGGAAATTCAGATCCTTTTCTTGATTATCAAGAAAAGGTCATTGAAAATCTTGTTTTTCAAAGTGTTAGCCCCGCTCATCCATTAGAATCTGAGGCTGTGAAAAGACTCACTGAGCGACATTTTATTGCACTTATTCCAGCAACGGAAACAAGAAGGAACCCCCAGAAAAGATGTCGTGTATGCACTAAGAGAGGAATGAGGCGTGATACCCGCTACTATTGCCCACAATGCCCATCATTGCCAGCCTTATGCGTCACTGACTGCTTTAAAATCTTCCACACAGAACCACGTTTTTAAACTGTAAAAATGTATCCCAATTTTCCATTCAAACATTTGGTTCATTTAGTGAATGACACATTCGAGTAGAGCTCACTTAATTTCCAGGGGGGGGTTCTCCAGAACCTAAACCTTCCATTGCGTGCTTGTTTCTGGAAATCATCCATTGAGTTAAAATGGTCACTAAACCCATAGATGAATTCCCAGAGGGGTGTCATTTTCAAAATGGGGTCACTTCAGGGGGGATTCTTTAGTTCTGGTACTTAGCACCTCTGAAAAGTGCCAGAACAGCAGAATCCCCCCTGAAGTGACCCCATTTTGGAAATGACACCTCTCTGGGAATTCATCTATGGGTTTAGTGACCATTTACCTATCTACTTATTTTCCCACCACTAGATTAATTTATACAGAGGAGTAGATTGTAAAATTCGGTCACTTGTTGGGGGTTTCCTCTGTTTAGCCACCTCAGGGGCTCTCCAAATGCAACATGGCTTCCGCTATCGATTCCAGCCAAATTTCCATTCCAAAAGTCAAATGGCGCTCCTTACCTTCCGAGCCATGCCGTGCGCCCAAACAGTGGCTTTGCACCACATATGGGGTATCAGCGTGCTCAGGAGTAATTGCACAACACATTTTGGGATCCATTTTTTCTGGCTGCCCTTGTGAAAATTTAAAATTTGAGGCTAAAGTAGCAGTTTTGTGTTAAAAATGTGTTTTTTTATTTTCACACTTCAACATTATAAAATTCTGTGAAGCCCCTGGGGGTTCAAGGTGCTCACCACACATCTAGATAAGTTCCTTGAGGGGTCTAGTTTCCAAAATGGGGTCACTTGTTGGGGGTTTCCTCTGTTTAGGCACCTCAGGGGCTCTCCAAAATGCAACATGGCGTCCGCTATCGATTCCAGCCAAATTTCCATTCCAAAAGTCAAATGGCGCTCCTTACCTTCCGAGCCATGCCGTGCGCCCAAACAGTGGTTTTGCACCACATATGGGGTATCAGCGTGCTCAGGAGAAATTGCACAACACATTTTGGGATCCATTTTTTCTAGCTGCCCTTGTGAAAATTAAGAATTTGAGGCTAAAGTAGCAGTTTTGTGTTAAAAATGTGTTTTTTTTTTTTCACACTTCAATATTATAAAATTCTGTGAAGCCCCTGGGGGTTCAAGGTGCTCACCACACATCTAGATAAGTTCCTTGAGGGGTCTAGTTTCCAAAATGGGGTCACTTGTTGGGGGTTTCCTCTGTTTAGGCACCTCAGGGGCTCTCCAAATGCAACATGGCGTCCGCTATCGATTCCAGCCAAATTTCCATTCCAAAAGTCAAATGGCGCTCCTTACCTTCCGAGCCATGCCGTGCGCCCAAACAGTGGTTTTGCCCCACATATGGGGTATCAGCGTGCTCAGGAGAAATTGCACAACACATTTTGGGGTCCATTTATTCTGGCTGCCCTTGTGAAAATTAAACATTTGAGGCTAAAGTAGCAGTTTTGTGTTAAAAATGTGTTTTTTTATTTTCACAATTCAACATTATAAAATTCTGCGAAGCCCCTGGGGGTTCAAGGTGCTCACCACACATCTAGATAAGTTCCTTGAGGGGTCTAGTTTCCAAAATGGGGTCACTTGTTGGGGGTTTCCTCTGTTTAGGCACCTCAGGGGCTCTCCAAATGCAACATGGCGTCCGCTATCGATTCCAGCCAAATTTCCATTCCAAAAGTTAAATGGCGCTCCTTACCTTCCGAGCCATGCCATGCGCCCAAACAGTGGTTTTGCACCACATATGGGGTATCAGCGTGCTCAGGAGAAATTGCACAACACAATTTGGGATCCATTTTTTCTTGCTGCCCTTGTGAAAATTAAAAATTTGAAGTTAAAGTAGCAGTTTTGTGAAAAAAAGTTAAATGTTCATTGTTTTCTTCCACATTCCAAAAATTCCTGTGAAGCACCTGAAGGGTTAATAAACTTTTTGAATGTGGTTTTGAGCACCTTGAGGGGTGCAGTTTTTAGAATGGTATCAATTTTGGGTATTTTCTGTCATAAAGGCCCCTCAAAGTCACTTCAAATAAGATGTGGTCCCTAAAAAAATGTTTTGTAAATTTTGTTTTAAAAATGAGAAATCGCTGGTCAACTTTTAACCCTTATAGCTTCCTAACAAAAAAAAATTTTGGTTCCAAAATTGTGCTGATGTGAAGTAGACATGTGGGAAATGTTATTTATTAACTATTTTGTGTGACATATCTCTCTGATTTAAGGGCATGAAAATTCAAAGTTTGAAAATTGCAAAATTTTCTACATTTTCGCCAAATTTCCGATTTTTTCACAAATAAACGCAAGTGGTATCGAAGAAATTTTACCACTGTCATGAAGTACAATATGTCTCGAAAAAACAGTCTCAGAATCAGGGGAATCCGTTGAAGCGTTCCAGAGTAATTACCTCATAAAGTGACAGTGGACAGAATTGAAAAAATTGGCCCGGTCACGAAGGCAAAAACAGGGTCTGGTGCGAAGTGGTTAAGCTTAATGTTTTATAAAATTGGTGTTTTTACAACAGCTATTTCAGTTTGATATATGTAATAACTGTTGGACACAGTAATGTTTCTGCCTTGAAATGAGGTTTATTGTACTAACAGAAAATGTGCAATCTGCATTCAAACTAAATTTGACAGGTGCATAAGTATGGGCATCCTTATCATTTTCTTGTTTTAAATACTCCTACCTACTATTTACTGACTTACTAAAGCACTTTTTTTGGTTTTGTAACCTCATTGAGCTTTGAACTTCATAGCCAGGTGTATGCAATCATGAGAAAAGCTACTTAAAGTAGCCACTTGCAAGTTTTTCTCCTGTTTGAATCTCCTCTGAAGAGTGGCATCATGGGCTCCTCAAAACAACTGTCAAATGATCAGAAAACAAAGATTATTCAACATAGTTGTTCAGGGGAAGGATACAAAAAGCTGTCTCAGAGATTTAACCTGTCAGTTTCCACTGTGAGGAACATAGTAAGGAAATGGAAGAACACAGGGACAGTTCTTGTTAAGGCCAGAAGTGGCAGGCCAAGAAAAACATCAGAAAGGCAGAGAAGAAGAATGGTAAGATCAGTCAAGGACAATCCTCAGACCACCTCCAGAGAGCTGCAGCATCAACTTGCTGCAGATGGTGTCACTGTGCATCGGTCAACTATACAACGCACTTTGCACAAGGAGAAGCTGTATGGGAGAGTGATGCAAAAGAAGCCGTTTCTGCAAGCATGCCACAAACAGAGTCGGCTGAGGTATGCAAAAGCACATTTGGAGAAGCCAATTCTTTTTGGAAGAAGGTCCTGTGGACTGATGAAACCAAGATTGAGTTGTTTGGTCATACAAAAAGGCGTTATGCATGGCGTCAAAAAAACACAGCATTCCAAGAAAAACACTTGCTACCCACAGCAAAATTTGGTGGAGGTTCCATCATGCTTTGGGGCTGTGTGGCCAATGCCTGCACCGGGAATCTTGTTAAAGTTGAGGGATGCATGGATTCCACTCAGTATCAGCAGATTCTTGACAATAATGTTCAAGAATCAGTGACAAAGTTGAAGTTACGCAGGGGATGGATCTTTCAGCAAGACAATGATCCAAAACACCGCTCCAAATCTACTCAGGCATTCATGCAGAGGAACAATTACAATGTTCTGGAATGGCCATCCCAGTCCCCAGACCTGAATATCATTGAACATCTGTGGGATCATTTGAAGAGGGCTGTCCATGCTCGGCGACCATCAAACTTAACTGAACTGGAATTGTTTTGTAAAGAGGAATGGTCAAAAATACCTTCATCCAGGATCCAGGAAATCATTAAAAGCTACAGGAAGCGACTAGAGGCTGTTATTTTTGCAAAAGGAGGATCTACTAAATATTAATGTCACTTTTCTGGTGAGGTGCCCATACTTATGCACCTGTCAAATTTTGTTTGAATGCAGATTGCACATTTTCTGTTAGTACAATAAACCTCATTTCAAGGCAGAAACATTACTGTGTCCAACAGTTATTACATATATCAAACTGAAATAGCTGTTGCAAAACACCAATTTTTATAAAACATTAAGCTTAAGATTAATAGGGGTGCCCAACCTTTTTCATATAACTGTATATAGATAGATATATAAATAGATAGATAGATCACACCTTATTCATCATCACCATTATTATTATTATATTACATTATTACCTATGGATAGATAGCAGAAAATATTAAAGTGAATCAAACTGTTTATATTCTGTAGTAAGAACACCCTTTATAATTCTTCAATCATTCCAAACAGGAAATCTTTGCTTCTTTGGGTTGTTTATTTTTATCCTCAATCTCTTTTTCCAAAAAGCTTCCTCCAAAATATAAGCTGGTCACAGTGTTAAATTCCCATTTCAGTTTACTAGAAGGGAAGCAAGGCATTAATGTATTCCATAGAAGAACATGTACAGTATGTAGAGGCTACTGGTCCACCCAGAGGACTGCTGTAGACAGATGATCATCTGTAAGGATTAAAGAACAAAAGTTGCAGTTGATTTCTCTTGGGAAAAGAAAACATATTTTGTTTTTCAAACTCCTAATTAATTCCAGCAAAATACAAATTTTCAGTTTCTTTTGCACTTTAGTCCTTGTTTCATGATGACTTTGCTCCAATTAATCAAGTGATTAAACCTTACGGTCTCAGGTTTGGAAAGTCTGAATACAGTTTACTGCAATCCAGTAAGGTCTGTTTGTGACGACCATCCAAAATTACATTGAAAAATGATCTTCTATTGGGGGGACGGTCAAAGAAAATGGCCAGTGTGTATAATATATTCATGATTCATGTACAATATCTCATCCGATGTTCTTATATTTGTAATTTTTATTCCACAGCTGGAGAATTACATTGTGGATAACATGAAATCAGAGATGGTCCAAATACAGCAAAATGCAGTTCAGAACCAGACGGCAACCATGTTGGAAATAGGAACGAGTCTTCTAAGCCAAACAGCAGAGCAGACGAGGAAACTTACAGACGTGGAGACACAAGTGAGTGAGGGCACAACTATTTCTTCCAAAAACAGCCATACACCTGGACATCCACTTTAAAGCAGAAAATTGAGTCTGGTTTAATAAAGTGTTAAAATATCCTCCCGAAAATGCATGATTTTTTTTTTATTTTTCAATATTACTGGACATTAAAAATGAGCAATTACATTTGCACTGCCGTGCGTTCAGTCTGGTCCTCAGTGGCAGATGGTCTTCTCTCCTGCCCCTGGCATCCTCTGGCCGGCATTCTGGGTGGCTCTTGGTCTTAGTAGACCACGTCATGTCATCACATACATCATGCCATGACGGCATGATATCGCAGGGTTTAGTAAGCGACAGAAGCAGCCAGGATACCGGGCGAAGGTTTCTGGGCGTAGAAGGAAAGACTAGCTGCCAAGGAAGACCGGACTGGATGCCAACCCAGTGTAGGTTGAATGTAATTGCTCATCTCTGCAGAGATGGGGGCCAGCCCAGTTAGGCTTAAGAGGGTATTCCCATCTCCAGTATCCTATCCCAATATGTAGTAGGAGTAATAATAATAATATTAGCAAATACCTTCAATTAGAAATATAGAAGAGTTCTTCTGATTTTCTATGTTGCTTACCCCATGTGTAGGGCATTGCAGTAGCTTAGATCTCCGTGGTTCCGACCACTCACTGTTACTTAGTGACGCACCATACGTTGTGTAACCATGGATATCTAACCTACTGCAATGCCCTGCACATGGGGTAAGCGACATAGCCAATCAGAAGAACTATACTACATTTCTAAATGTAATTATTTGCTAATATTATTATTACACATACTACATATTGGAATAGGATCCTGGAGATGGGAATACATACCCATTTAAAGCATTAAGAATATGTGAACACATTTAGTATTTGCAGCAGATTTTTCTGCACCAAGAACCAAAGTGTTGGCAGGAAAAATTCTGCAGAAAATATGCATGTCTTTGACGCATTTGTACATGCTTTTTTATGCTATTTTACTTGCATTTTTTCCCATTTATTTGAGTGAGTGACAAATGATGCAAAAACTTTGAAAAAACTGACACACTGCAGATTTAAAAAAAATGCTTTGATGGTTCAAATCTGCAAGAAAAAAATAAGCAGTGTGTGCATGAGACTTCAAAAATTTCATTCACTTTGCTACTGCTGTACCTTTAAAAAACATAGGGAAAAATAAAAGGCAAAAACGCAGCGTGTGAACAAGACATTATAGTTTTTGAACATTTTGAAATTTTTAATTATTTAAAGGGGATCTGTCACTACATTTGACCTATCTAAACTATTAATATGGGCACACAGGCTAAAGACTGCTGAGAATAGTCCTACATGTATGCATCGTATCAGATGCCTTGTTATAGAGAAATCATCTTTTATCACTTCATGTAAATGACCTCTTCCTGTATATTGGAAGAATGTTGTCTGTAAGATAACTCTGCCTCCAGAGATTATTTTGCATGAAGGGAAGTTACCAGTGTGATGTGTGATGGCCGCTCTCTGCTCTCCTGATCTCACTGCAGAGCTGTGTGTGATTATACCTGACACATCTGCAGGTTCCTCTCAGCTTTAGCTTCCATTTCACAGGCAGACGTTTGCAATATTGTTACAATACAGCAGAGCTGAGAGAGCTGCAAAAATATGTTTGCCAGAAGACAAATTTTATTTCTCCTGTTCTGGGTTAGTTACTTGTCTCACACTGGTAACTCCCCCTTCATGTAAAACAAGCTCTGAGGGCAGAGTTATCTTCCGGGCACCATCCTCCCCAGAGCCTGGAAGAGGCCATTTATTTGAAGTGATAAAAGATGATTTATCCACGACAAGCCATCTGATATGAGGCAGGCAGGGATCTCTCTCCTCAGCAGTCTCTAACCTGCATACTCATATTAAAAGTCTAGATAGGTCAAATGTAGTGACAGATTCCTTTGCATTTTGGAAACACATCAAAGAGTTTGCTCTCCCTTCCTATGTGTCGGATGCATGTATGGAGGGGGATGGCTTTGGATCAGTTAAAAAAAAGTGAGCCATCTCTCTTCTTTGGCCAACAAGAAAGCTGGCTTTGCTAATGAACTAGAAAACCAGCCCCCTTCATACTTGAAGGGAGAATTCCTGGACCAAGAGTAGGGGTCTAAAGTTGGGCAGTCGATGGGACTTAGAAAAATGAAAGAGAACTTATAGGAATGCAGAGATCCCCAGCCCACAAGCCATACAAGCACCAAGTCTTCCTGTCCCATGTGGTTGGGGGTTTGGTAGTTTAAACAAACACCAGAAGGGCCCCTATTTAATCTTTTACCTCAACTCCATGTACCCTGTATGCTAACACGAATGGTAACAGCAGGGAGCTCCTGGCCATCTAATGCCCTATACTTGGCACACTGAATGCACCATTCATCAGCAGGTTAAGGTCACCCCATAAACGAAACAACATGGAAGTCCAAATAAACATGAGCACTAATAGCTGCAAGCAGCACACATGATATTTGCATTCATTCTATTCATTCTTCTCTGAACTCGATTATTAATTTCCCATTGACAGCTCTTGTACCGAGATTTATTTTGATTGAGGAGATTCTACACTGGCTTCTGAATAATTACACCTGTGACATCCGTACTGATTTTACGTAAAAAAACAAAAAAACAACAATGTTTCTGCCATCCAATTGATGCTGCCCAAACCACAGGCAGCATCTACAAGCTGTATGGTAATATAAAAAAAATATTCTCGAAAAATACCTTTTTGCTCCATCCTGGATTTCCAGTCTTTTAGTAAGAAGATTTACTATCTTGACTGAGGGAAACAAGATACAAGGCCTGCGGGTCCTGTTACGGGCACTTCAGTCATGCTGCTTCAGGATCATCAGATGCAACATGAGTCATCAAAGAGCAGGAAGGACTGTAAAAAGGGAGGAGAAATAAAGACATACAGTATGGGATAGAGAAGGACCAGTATGCAGTAACAGAGGAAGTGCTGCAGGAGTAATCTAGTCTTGTGCATAACACTTTATAGAGTTTTATAGACCACTATTACTAGCATGACCTACCAAACAAAAAAGAACACAGTGCAACTGACAGCAGTACAAAGAACAGGTTAGATACATCTTGTGAGCACTGTTTTATTAAAGGGAAGCTGACAGCTGATACATGGTGTCCGATCCAGCCAGTACCTGTCACGTTGTGACCATAGGAAAGCCAGGGAGGAGGGACCTTATACTGTCCCTTAATGTAAGGAAACCCTAGCCTATCCCTAACCCCATGGTAACCCCTGAAGGTGGAGATGCCCGGGTCTCGTACCTCTCTGTGCTCCTACATAATCCTATGCAGCTCCCACCCTCCCCCCAGGGAGGAAAGATCAGGAGTAAAAGGGTAACACTGACTGGACAGACAAGGGGAAACCAAGGCAGAATCAAAAGACAGACACACAGGATAAAATACAAAGGTGAAAATGGGTACACAGTAAAGAGGCAGAAAAGCCACACAAAAGAACACCAAAAGGGAAAGGTAGAGGTACTCACAACAAACCGCATGCAACAATCTCAAGACAACAAGAGCGACTCTCTAAAACACTTTCTCCAGTGAACCCAGGAACAGAATGAAGATTCTATTGGTCGCATGGAGGGAGGCCAGGCACAGGTTTATATAATGGAATGGTGTGGTTCCAATAAGCAGCACAGGCAATAGACTACGAGGAACTCTATACACTTTCCATGCCACAAGAAACCTGTTAACTCATGAATGTCCATTTGTATTTAAAGAGAACCTCTGCTCAGCTAATCACTGCGATCTTCTAATCTCAGATGTACCACGGGTCCCAGCAGAATTTGACAAATTCATGGCAGTGCCTCATACAATCTGGGTCCACATATCAGGGACTGGCTGTATGATCTTACTCAGATAAGTTGGACTCCGAAATGTGTTTCAGAGAAAAACATACTTCAAAAGCCTCCAGGGACCGAGTTACATGGGAGACTAGTTGACTGTGTGCTTGTATGAGGAAAATTGTGAGTCACTGGAAGCACGCGGGGAGAGGCCGCCGGAGAACCGCCTTAATGATCAGTCACTTGTGCGTCTCTGTCGCCGGAGGGTTTTAAAGTGCTTTTTTTATGTGAAACACCACAGCGTCTTACAGTCAAACATTCTTATCTGTGATTTCACAGCCAACATGTGCTACATGCTGCCTGTGGATCGGGCAACGGGTATCAGCTGTCAGGTTCCCTTTAAAAAGTAACTGTTGTTTACATTTTTATTTCATAAATCAATAGTAAACATGAATAAGCAACTTTGTAATATATGCTCAGCGAAAGTATATTGAGCGAGGCCGAATACAGTCTAGTTGATATGTGGCCGGAAGTATGCAAATCGCATACTTGCGATCACATGACCACCTGCTCCCTGCGCCGACACTGGAGAGCCCTCCCAGCGCACAGTGCGCATGATGTGAGGATTTGCAAGTCTGCAGTCACTTGTAACTTAAGACTGGACAATTCCTTTAAGAAAGGAACAAATACAGTCTACCTTAGTAGTTCACAAACCAATATTTAATAGATTGTACAAAACTACCCATGACTTACAGAAAGTAGATTTTGGACACTAATGTAACTTATTTGATTTCCAAGCAAAATATGGGAACTCTATTATTAAAATATGCCTAGTTTAAGCAAAACAACTAAAGTGAATGTGGGACTCGGACCACACCGTATGCCAAAGACAATCCATGCTACTCCTAACTTTACCACGCGTTTCGGTTTTCTTTCAACATTATGGTTCAATTTCAAATTGTAGCAATTATTTTATCGTTTAGCAAAAGAAAATCTAATCTTTCCTAGTTCCCCAGATCCCTCAGCTACATCAGTTCTTCTGAGCCGAAGCTTTAGCTGTATCAAACCCGCATGCAAAATAAAAATGGCTGTCAAACCTCACAAGTCTCATGGGCCAATATGAACTAGCCCTGTCATCAAATAAAGCTTTCTGTAGGACCACCATGAAAATACCAAGGGGGATCTATAACTACAGGTTTACAATAACATTTACTTATGGTTCAGTGACATACATTCAGAGCACAGGACGGCCACAATGCATCCTTGCATTATCACACTGAGCTTATTTGCTTTCCGTCCCGTTTTGCGAGACTAGGTTGGATTTTTATGTTGCTGCACTAATGGAAAATGACAGTTTGATATATCGCCGCTATTTTTTCCTCTTTATTTTTCTAGGTTCTCAACCAGACATCCAGATTAGAGATTCAGCTGTTAGAAAACTCATTGTCGACCTACAAACTAGAAAAACAACTCATTCAGCAGACTCATGAAATTATAAAAATTCACGAGAAAAACAGGTAAATCAATGTCCGCCGTGTTGTTCAACAGTAATTAATATTATTTAAGACAGTGATTAATATTTAGTTATGAGGCTCCATAAAGTAAATATCCGCCTTTTATCATTTTGTCATTTTTAAGTCCAAATTATGTGCTGATTAATTTCTTAATAAATCTTTATAGGAGTCACAGTTCCGTATGTCTGATGCAGAGCTCCAAATCCCATGCCGATCTGTCATCAGCTTTCTTTATACACTGCAATCTCTTAAACCTGATGACACTGGCATACTTACTTTGAAATTCCATGTTAGAATTGCTGTATATTCCTTTTTGAAAATTTACATAGGAAAATCAGAAATAAATTTGAGGGATATTCCAGGCACTATCTGTGGATGAAGGATGTCCAAAATCAGGTAGATGAAGAATTTTTATTGTATTATGCAATTTAGAGTTGATCCAACTCCTTCTTCAGATACAAAGGAGTTGGATCAACCCCGAAACGCGTAGTTAAATAAAAACTGATTTTGGACATCCTGTATCCACTGAAACTAGATGCACGGATTTACACAATTAGCGCTTACTTCCTTTTTTTTGTATTTTTTAAAATTTAAACTCGATCTCCTTCCACTTTGCCTGATTACAGCTCCTGAATGTCCCTCCTCCCTGCTGTGGCCAAAATCTCAAACTGCTCAGTACAAGCTGCGGCTGCCAGGCAGGCTGAGTGTGTGGATGTGCAGAGACTGAATACACTTGGACTCATGACTTTACCTGGACTTTTAAAATACTCATCTTAATATTGAGATTATACAGCTATTCTGAAATAGGTTTTCAAAGTAAGTACACCTAGCTCATCTGGTCTAAGACATCAATACAATAATGTGTGTATTTTGTAAAATCGGGTAAAAAATTTGCTTTAAAGACAATCTGGCACTAGATTAATGCCTGATTATAAAATTTTTTATTGCAACTGTTTTTATAAAATCTCTAGCTATCTACTGCAGTGCTGGAATCCTTGTATTTATGAGCTGCGGATATTGACTTTCTCCCACTGATCATTGACAGTTTTCTCTCCATACTGTGCAAATGAAGATACTTGTCAATGTTCAGCAAGTAGGCGAGGGAACTGCAGCTCATGAATATTATGGACTCTGCAGCACGCACACATAATAGAGATGGTTCCAGCTCCGCAGCTGATAGCCAAGGATAAAAACAGCTGAAAGAAAAAATAAGTAAAAATAAAATGATCAAAGTCACTGTCCCTAATTTATGTTTTTCTCAGGTAGAGATGGATAAACAGATTCCGTTTGGAAGATAGCATGCTAACTTCCTGCAGCCACCACAAGGGGGAGCTTAAGAGCTCACTCCATAGTATTGAGTGGAATATCAAACAGTATGCAGTAAGCTCATTAGCTCCCTCTAGTGGAGACTGAAAATAGCCAGCAGGAAATGTTTTAAATTTGTCTATAAAGAAATTAGTATAAAAAAAACAATCACAAACTATTATTAAAAATGTATTAAAAAATGAATCAGGGCAGAATTTGAAACCTATTTAGCTATTTATCAATTCAAGGGGGGGACATTCTCTTTAAGGTTATGCTCATATGGGACAGATATGCTGCAGATTTAAATAGTAAGTATAATTTTCAAAAAGTTTTCACATATTATAGGGACTGTAAAGTTCCACGATGGGTGTCTGGATTCTGAGATCTCCACCAAACACTGCTGTGGCGCCCCTGAGGGTTCGACCGCCACAGGAATGCTGCACTTCTTTAATGGAGTGTGGTGTTCTTCCTCTGAGGTAAGGCCAGTGTGATGGTAGTGACCTAGCCTTTTGCATCAAACACCACATTTCCACCAGAGGGAGCTAGTATGCACTAGGTGTTGCTCCCCTGGTTACAGGGAGACTGGGGAACACAAAGTGGTAGGAACCAGTTAGTGGGTGTGGAGGAACAACTAGATAGTGACACTCTTAGATTTCTTATTTAATAGAATGCCATCTTTGATCTTGGTCCTTCAGTCTTCAGTTCGTTGGTCCTTCGGATCTTCTGCTGGTTCTTTTTGGTCCATCAGTCTAGCCTTTGCTAGTCTGTCGGCTGTCACTGTGCTGTCAAAATACTGTGTGTAATGTGACTTCCCTCCGGGAGCGCAGATCCTGTGTGGGCCTGCACCAGCATGGGACACAGCTCTCGTACCCCGATCTTTGGGACGAGAGGTAGGTTGCAGACAAGGAATGTCTCAACCTGGCCGAGGACCAGGATCAAGAAGGCCCGGGAGCTTTAGAGTGTGGCTCCCTAGCAAATGGGTCCCGGGGAGGATGCAGACGGAGCGGATCACGCCACCTGTCCTCGCCTACCTGATCTATTCAGAGGGATTCCGGCTGCAAGAGGGGTACCGGCCCCCGACACCCGACCTTGCACTCTACGTCCAGGATGGGAAAGCCTGGTTAGGCCCTGAGGATCCCGCCAGGCTTCGGATGGAGAGGAATTGCCACCCGAGCCCTACACCTGAGAGGAGCTCAGAGGGAGACCTGGCCTATCTACACACACATAGACGACAATGGGTGAAGTCTGTAGTACAGGAACACTCTGGTGCAGGGTCGCTACCAAACACTGGACTTCCTCGGAGGTAGTCGGACCCCCGTCCCTGGTGGCCGCAGGACTCCGCGAGGAGCAGGGAGTCGCCTTCCCGCTAACTCTGAGTGAGTAAAGCCTTGGAAGTTCACCCCTATGGCCTCCGGACTGTTCATTACGCGCCATACCACGCGACGCGGTGCCCGTACTCCCGCACTACTGCAACCCCCTCTTCTTCCTGTC
Organism: Phyllobates terribilis; assembly: GCF_046119375.1. Lineage (NCBI taxonomy): Eukaryota > Metazoa > Chordata > Amphibia > Anura > Dendrobatidae > Phyllobates > Phyllobates terribilis. The sequence goes on along the minus strand of NW_027362764.1, from coordinate 723,469,991 downwards.
TTGCCTGCCCTGAGGCCCTGCTCCGCCTGTGAGGAGCAGCGAGAACTTTAGCCGCCATGACACCGGGCCTCAGCGGACTGCTAGCGGCGCTGGTGGCCCTTCACCAGACACCACAGGTGGCGTAGTCGTTAATCAGCCACTCAACCCGGAATTGCCCACACCATCTCTTTCTAATGTGACGGCCCTGAGCACAGGTCGGGCCCGGGCCACGGCTGCATCCCATCTCTTCAACGCGGGGCCCGACACCGAGTCCCCCAACACCCAGGGTAAAACACGGGCTTTCTGAGTAGAGGCGTCACACTGCTCCAGAGCGATATTCAGGCTCAATAATAAGTCTATTGGTTGGTACACCGATCCTGTGAGAGTGGGTTGCCGATTTTCAGAATAGAGTTCAATACGCAAGTCAAAATTTGCAACAACCCCTATTTCTTGCGGATTTTTACTGCGGACTACCCGTAGATCGACAGGAAATCTGCAAAACTATATTCCATTCCCATTGAGCTTCCAAGGTTCCCTTGCTTGGTCCCCTTCCTTCAACCAGACCTCCTTTGATGATGCTTCATCCCAAGTGCTAGTCATGGGCTCTAGAGGTCAAATGGAAAAAAGACATAATCTCAGAAGGCTGCGATTTTCCAGAGATGGTGAGGTTAGTTTTATTTTTTTTATTTACTTATTTAATTTTTATTTTTCCTGAAATACTACTGATATGATGTAGATTTGACACCATGTGTGTGCTTTTGGTTTCTAGCAGAATTGATGTTAAATATTTCCGCTGCAATTCTGTCCCATGTAAACATACCCTAAATTTACTAGAATAAATTATTTTTGGGGCTCGAACCATGTATATAGAATTTATACATTTTTCTGAGTGCATTGTGAACTTCTTTGGTATTGTACATGCAGGTCATATCATTAATATGACCTCAGAGAAATTAGACACCAGTTGTCAATGATGGGTTCTAAAATCACCTCCGAATGGGGTTGTCTTCTTCTGGACCTTTGTAGCTCATAACTGTTTCACAGTGTGGGCCTACCGGAGGATCCTCTGGTGCTCCCGAGAGCCAGTCCAACCTGAATTATCACAATTATTACCTTTACTTTTGAAATTGGATAAAAATGGCCTTTTATATAACACATCTGGTTATTTCTCTTTAAAACTCTATGTTCAGCCCGCTTTTTCTTGAGTGTCAATCATTGTATAATTTAATAAAGTGTATTATTAGAATTGATTCAAAAGCGTCTGGCTTGAAATTTGGAATATTTCCTTTACAATTTATTTAGCCCCGTCGTACAGTTTTCTTTCAATCCCCCTTGGTAAGCTCAGTATTGAAATCTGTATAGAGGACTGACAGACGTGCAGACAGTCCCAGATTAATATAATAAAGGAGTGATTTAGTGAGATTGTTTGGTACAGTAATGGCAGGAATAACAAAACTCTTAATAGATTTCTCATGAGGAATCTGCCTAACTGGAAATGACACAAACAAGTGAATTTCCATAAGAAAGATTGGCAAGAAATGCTAAAAGACTGGGCCAAGTGTTTGCCTGCCCTCAGTCTTATCCAGCCAGTTCTTTCTTTACTCTTCACTGTGTTCAAAGTAGTCTTGGTTTTTTGGGTTCCTGGATCTCCGTGTGATTGGCACTTAACTGTTAACATGACGCTGATACAGTTAGATCCTGTAGTAGAGCAGGGAGTCATAGGCCCCCAACCCCACCACTGTCTGTCTTCTAGGCTACTGTAGACCTATGTCCTTCAAGACATCAGCCTTCCTATCAGGGGCAGAGATATCATTGGTGCAGCTGCACAGGGGCCCAGGAGGTAAAGGGGCCACTTCTACCTCCAAAGCAGTTGGAAATGTGACTTATGATGAGCTATTGGACTGCAAAGGGCCCATATACTGTTTTTTCACAGGGGCCTTCTTCTGTCTTTGTTCTCCAGTGCTTCCTGTGATATGACTGCATTGTGCCACTTGTGCCTGCTCACTCCTTGAGCAGGGAAGAATGAGACTTGGTTGGTGGGTAGCAAAAAGGGAGCGTTGAGTCAATCATTCACAGCTTCATTGAAAATCCCTACAGCCAGACGGCCAACAATTATATATTTATCATCCAGCCTGTGTATCGGTGATTAATGTTTTTTTTATAGGACAACCCCTTGAAAGGTTTATTCCCATCTTTATATAGGGTTTTTATCAGATGGTGCTTGTAAAACAAATAAGTTTTAAACTTTACTGTTTATTTGCAGCCATTCTTGAGATATTCAACTGAAATGGAATATAGGGTCAATTCTGCGCCGCCTGTAAATCAAGGATTGAGGATAGAAGCGGTATCCAGTAATGCGATTTATTTGTCAACATGTTTCAAAGTTCAAAACTTCTTCATCAGGACAAACACTGTGATTTGTCCTGATGAAGACATTTTGAACTGCGAAACACGTTGACAAAAAAATCGCATTAATGGATACCGCTTCTATCCTCCATTCTTGATCTACAGATGGCGCAGAATTAACCCTTTATTCCATTTCAGTTGATTTTATATTTGTGGGTCTGCAGCACCCTTGAGTGGTTGTGGTCACCCAACCTTACCAGGTGAGTACCATTGCCTTTTGTCTCCCCATAAAACACCATAGCATTTATTATTATTCCAGATTTTTCACCTCATTCTTGAGATATTAACACTTCTTGTTTGTTTACAGCTTGTTGCCTAAGAGACTGACCACCGCTGCTGTCTAGCGCTGATGCTGGCTGGGATTAGAAGGTAACAGTGTGCTACAGTGATCCTGGCCAGCTTCAAAACAATGCTTACAGGCTCCATAGAATAGAGCTTGTAAGCACTGCACATGTTCTGCTGCTTAGCAGCAGCGGTCAATCTCCAAGGCAACGAGTTGTAAACAAAAGAAATGAAAAATGTTAATATCTCTAATCAATGCCTGAACATTTTAATATGCAGTAAATTCTAAAAGTGCTTGTTTTTAGAAGCCCTTATCGAATCCGACAATAAGATTTTCTGAAGATGGGAATAAGCCCTTAAGGTTGAACTTTTCATTTTCTGTATATTAAAAATATGACATTCTCCAAATATCAGCATTCGAATAAACCATTGTTATTCACTGTGATAAAACAATGGCTTTCCATGCATATTTCCATACTGCCCATAAGAAATCCAGAAAAAGGCTGAATGAGCACGTCTGCCCTACAACCAGACAAAAGCCGTGCAGACAAAAGATTGACAGCTGCTCACACTAGGCGCTTTGTCTCAGGGAAATGTAATCAGGCCGAAAGAGAAGGATTAAAGCAGGAAATTCACTCTTGCAGAACTTGTCAGCAATTTTTTTTTTTACCACTCGGCTTATTGTGTCTTGTCACTTGCTGTAAATGACTATGACACAATTTGCCAGTGAAATGTGCCGATTCTGGACCGGTGACCCTGGTGCATGACCGGAAGGCACATGGTGATCTCAGACTTTTGTGCCTTTGTAGCTTCCGATGTGCAGATCTTATGCTGATGTCACTTCCAAAGGCAGGTTATTATAGATGTAACTTCCAGTGCTGGAATGGAGTGCCAAGTGCCCACCAGGGACCAACTCCAGGGCCCCACTTTTCAGCTACATGCGACATTATCCTCAATCACAAATATATATTACACTGAACTGGGTAGATTGTTAAATAAATAAGATGCTGCCTTTCTCTGTACATAGTGCTTCAAATATATTGTGCCAAGTGCTGCTCATGTAAGAGGCTGGGGGCCCACCAGAGGATTTTCCTGTTCTCCTGTTGGCCAGTCCGAGCCTGGGTGTAAGTGATACAGGTTTTTACACACCGTACCTATAAATAATAAGCTTTCACTGTAAGTCGTGCAATGAGATTTTTGTTGCATCATCTTTTGTGCTGACGTTTAAGAGCCAATATAATGGATCATTTTTTTCTCTTTTTTCTGGTTGTTACCTTCAGGCACGCTGCCTACTATGTACTGAATTACTATTCTTCTAGCTAATTATCAATACGTACTTAAGGTAATTTAGATCTGCAATACACAGAAGTCTACTAGGTCCTTCTAGGGAGTATTTTCAATTTTAGGCTACGAAGCGTTTTTGCTGCGTTTCCGTGGTGGTTTTTCCACCGCGGAAACGCTGCAAAAACGCTAGTTAATAGGTCTGCCAACTATAGCTATGTGCTGTGCAATTTATGCTCAGGATTACCATTGCGGTATAAACCGCAGCATGACCATTGTGCGGGAGTTTCCGCCGCAAATTTGCACCCATTGACTTGAATTGAACCGCTGCAAATCCACAGGTATAGTATTTATACCTGAGGATTTGCTGCATTTAAATTAAAGCCAATAACTGCAAATTTGCGGCAGAAAAGCGGTGCGAGTGGTATCTGGTTCGGGAAAGAAGGACTACTACTCCTTTCATCCGACTGCCGCTCCCGTTTATAACAGCAAGAGCAGGTCAGCTGGGGGGAGCAGTAGTCTGCTCTGCCAACAAGCTACCACGCGGTGTAAAAAAAGAAAAAAAAAGTAAAAAATAAAAAAAAACACTATACTCACCTGGCCGGCGCCCCCCGGTGTCCTCCTGGTCGTCGGTCCCTGGCGATGCTCTCCTCCCAGCAGCCGGCCGTACACTGCGGGGAGCACGCTCGCTCCCAGCAGTGTACTGCACTGCCAGGACCTGCGGCCCTGTGGGCGATCAGCTAATCGCTCACGTGACCTCACTATGGGAACATTCTGAAGAATGTTCCCATGATGGTGAGCTTACTGGGGCTGATCAGCTGATCTTCAGCTGATAAACCCCAGTGACCTCACTCCTGCAGCAGCAATGTATACTGACAGGAGTGATTTTACACCCCTATCAGTGTAAATTACTGTCTTCTACAGCAGTGACATCATTGATTGCTGATGTCACTGCTGTAGAAGTGACATGGATCGCCGAGGGACAATCGTTGGCATAATTATGGACTGCGTTGTTGATGGGGAATAGGTGAGGGATATGGTTGTTTGTTTTTTACTTTTTTTTCAGAAGATCGATGGCTTCGCAGACAGAGTGCAATAAAAAAAATTATTAAAACCATGTGTCTTTTATTTCATTAAAATACTTTCTTCTGGCTGTGTCTTTTATTGAAAAAGAGGTGATAACTTTACTCCGCAGTTAGTAATGGGGGCGTCTTATAGACGCCCTCCATCACTAACCTGGGCTTCACGTCAGGCACCAATAAAAGGCTGACGTGAACCCCAACCCCATTACCCCACTGCTACAGGGCAGTGAGAAAAGCCGAGGCTAAGAGCCATATTTAGCGCATCTTATGGATGCGCTATTTCTGGGACTGCGCTAAGAGGTGATATTAATAGCCATGGAGGGGGCTAGTATTCATGGCCCCTTCCTTGGCTATTAATTTCTGCCCACAGCTGTCTGTTTAGCCTTTTCTGGTTAGATTCTATAGGGGGACCCCATGTTAATTTTTTTCTGGGGTCCCCCTGTAAACTAGCCAGTAAAGGTTGAGCAAACAGCTGTGGGCTGATATTAATAGCCAGGGAACATTGTTGGCTAATGACCCCTTCCCTGGCTACTAATATCAGCCCCCAGCTGTCGACTTTACCTCTGCTGGTTACAAAAATGACGTGGGAGCCCACGCCATTTTTTTTACATTTTAGGCTTTGTGCCCACGGTCCTGGACTTAGCAGCGCTTTGCATGCAGCATGTTTTTGCTACATCCAAAATGTTGCATTCTATTGAATGCAGGTAAATCCACATATGTTCACTGAATCATGTGGATTTACCGCATTCAATACATTCTAGTGGTCAAATTTATGTTGTGGAGACTAGCGACTCTGCAAGAGAATTTGACATGCTGCAGTCCTGAAAGACGCGCCGCATGTCAGTGTCCATGGGTGATCCGCAGGCTCAGATGCACGCATAGTGGACATGGGATTTCTAGAGATCCCATCCACTACGCTGTAACATCTGGACACTGTGGGTTTGACACTGCATAAACATGCAGCGCCAAACCTGCAGTGGCTCCTGATAGTGGCCACGTACCCAAACTAACCCGCAACATGTTAATTTCTGTGTAGACACGCTAGTCTCCGTTGCAGATTTTGACCGATTGAAGTGTCTTTATATGTGGTGGATTCACATGTACCGACAACAAAAGTGCGGCATTAGAACACCGTGTTTTGGATGCAGAAAAAAATACTCTGCGTCCAAAGCGCTGCTGAGTGCTGATCGGGGGGACGTAGCGGCTAACCAAACAGCTGTGAGCACTTAATAATGGCCAGGGACCATGTTTGCAAATGGTACCTTCCTAGGCTAAAAATAGCAGCTCACACCTGCCATATAAATTACATGAATGGAAATGCTAATGACATTGGGCTAATTGGATTAGCTAACACCTAGCTCTTTTGTTTGGTGACAAAGTGTCAATCAGACCCTTTCATCACCAAACCTAATTAAAGTAAAGAGTTAAATAAACACACAGACATAGAGCAAACACTTTATTTGAAATACAACAGACACATTCTTTAATCATTTAAATAAACCAATATACTCACCCAAGTTCTGACGGTAATCCAAGGGTTTAAGCAATGTGCCACCAAATAACTTTATTTAGCTCCAAAAATCATTCATTGATGTACAAAAACGCTTCAAAAAACGCTTCAAAAACCGCATCAAAAATGCATCAAAAACACATCAAAAATGCGCCAAAAACGAACAGTTTTTCCCCAGCGTTTTTCCTGCCAAGGAGATGCAGAAGCACTAAGGAAATTTCAAACTGTTGAAATATAACAATATTACGATGTATTTAGTGCTTAAAGGTTGGAAAACGTTTTTTAGAAGGACCAAAAGAGACAATTGAAAAAAAGTTCAAAAGGTAAGAAAAAATCTTTCTAAAGTTAATTTTTTTTTCTTAATAAAAATAAAACAAAAAAGCTAAGCCCGATTGGTATTGCTGCATCAGTAATGTGTACAAAATAAACACATGATTTATCTTACACAGTGAGCACTTAAATAAAAAAATGCTGTTTTTTGTTAATGCCCCCCACCAAAAAATTTTTTTAATAAAAAGTGATCAAAAAGCTTCTCCTGCATAAAAACAGACCCTGCTCTATCAACTGAAAAATAAAAATGTTAGAATAAAAAAACAAACCACCCACAAAAAACTATAGTGAAAGTGCTGCTGTTTTCACCCGGTCCCGGTGCCCCAGCAGGGTCGGACTGGGGCACCGGGACACCAGAGAATTCTCCGGTGGGCCTGGGTCCTCAGAGGGCCACTGAGCAGGATGCACAGGGCCCGCTGGTTATCATGGCCACCGGTGCACCTGCATCGGGGCCCGAAGGTGGACGGGGGGCCCTTGCAGTGTGGCTGATGAGGGCAATCTGGCCTGCTTCGTGGACCCCCAGGCTCCGGGGGGCCCATGGCCAGATTGCACTCATAGTGTGTGGCGGGTGGGGAGCGATGCGATCCCTCCTGCTCCGCTGCTGACGGGAGGAAAATGGCAGCGGAGCGGAGCGGTCCGTCCTGTGCTTCCTGCCCATTGCTTTCTCCCTGACACAGGCTCGCGCTGTTTGATGATGTCACCATGCAGCGCGGGCCTGTGTCAGGGAGAAAGATGCCGGGCAGGAAGCCGAGGACAGTGCTGCGGGGGAACGAGCAGATAGGGTAAGTGTTGCTTTTCTTTTTTTTTTAAACTAATACAGTGGTGATGGAGGAGGTGGGGGGAGATTAAAGAGAGCAACAATGATGGAGGAGGTAGAGGGAGATGAGGTAGAGCAATGGTGATGGAGGAGGTGGGGGAGATATGGGAGTGGCGATGGAGGAGGTGGGGGAGATATGAATGGCATGGTGATGGAGAATGTGGGGGGTATGGCATGGCAATGGTGATGAAGGAGGTAGAGGGAGATGAGGTAGAGCAATGGTGATGGAGGAGGTGGGGGAGATATGTTTGGCATGGTGATGGAGGATGTGGGAGGGATATGGCATGGCCATGGTGTTGGAGGAGGTGGGGGGAGATATGGCAATGGTGATGGAGGATGTGGAGGGGATATAGCATGGCAATGGTGATGGAGGGGGTGGGGGGAGATATGGCATGGCAATGATGATGGAGGAGGGGTTTGGGGGATGTGGCAATGATGATGGAGGAGGTGACAGGAGATATGGCAATGATGATGGAGGAGGTGGGGGAGATATGGCAATGATGATGGAGGAGGTGGGGGAAATATAGCATGGCAATGATAATGGAGGAGGTGGGCGAGATATGGTAATGATGGAGGATGTGGGGGGGAGATATGGCAATGATGATGGAGGAGGTGGGGGAGATATGGCAATGGTGATGGAGGAGGTGGGGGAGATTTGGCAATGATGAAGGAGGTGGGGGAGATTTGGCAATGAGGATGGAGGAGGTGGGGGAGATATAACATGGCAATGATGATAGAAGAGGTGGGGGAAATATGGCAATGATGTTGGAGGAGGTAGGTGGAGATATGTCAATGATGGAAGAGGTGGGTGAGATATGGCAATGATGATGGAGGAGGTGGGGGAGATATAACATGGCAATGATGATGGAGGAGGTGGGGGAAATATGGCAATGATGTTGGAGGAGGTAGGTGGAGATATGGCAATGATGGAAGAGGTGGGAGAGATATGGCAATGATGGAGGAGGTGGGGGGATATGGCAATGATGCAGGAGGTGGGGGATATGGCAATGATGGATGAGGTGGGAGAGATATAGCAATGATGATGGAGAAGGTGGGGGGAGATATGGCAGTGATGATGAAGGAGGTGGGGGAGATATGGCAATGATGAAGGAGGTGGGGGAAGACATGGCAATGATGATGGAGAGGGTGGGGGAAGATATGGCAATGATGATGGAGAAGGTGGGGGAGATATGGCAATGATGATGGAGGAGGTGGGGGATATGGCAATGATGGAGGAGGTGGGGGAGATATGGCAATGATGATGGTGAGATATGGCAATGATGATGGAGGAGGTGGAGGAGATATGAAAATGATGGAGGAGGTGCAGGAGAACAATGATGGAGAAGGAGAGGGAGAACAATGATGGAGGAGGTGGGAGACAGCAATGATGGAGGAGGTGGGGAGAGCAATGATGGGGATGGGGGAGAGCAATGATGGAGGAGGTGGGGGAGAGCAATGATGGGGAATTATTTGGACGCTATATGCGGTTAATATGTGGTCTGGTCATGGTGTGATGGTATTTCTCCCTTGTATATGGTATTATTCGGTCACTATGTCGTGGTAATATGTGGTCTGGTCACGGGTGTCACTGTATTTCTCCCTTGTATGTAGTATTATTCGGTCACTATGTGGTGGTAATATGTGGTCTGGTCATGGTGTGGCAGTATTTCTCCCTTGTATGTGGTACTATTGGTGTTGGTATAGTGGATTGTGTTGTGTATGGCAGTCATTTATTCTCTCTGATATTAATTAGAAGATTCTTTATTTCCATTAGTGATTAAATACTTGGAACAAGATGCACTTACAGGGGTTCTCCGGGGAAAACAAGTAATCATCTCTCCACAGGATAAGTGATAAATTAGTTGTAGCGTCGGCGTCCCTGCCTCCTGCTAGGCAGGGACACCGTTCCCCTCACCTCTCTGCTCCGTGCCTGGCGTCTTCCTCCCGCTCTGCTGGCAGCGCGCGCTGCTTCCCGGCCTCTGTGCTTAGGGCGCGCGCGCACGCTCCCCCTCTCTTAAAGGGGCCGCGCGCGCCGTCCTAAGTAGTCCCCGGCCAATGGCCGGAGGACCTCACCATATATAAGGCACAAGGCACCTCCTCCAAAATGGAGGTGCCCGAGCAATGTTATTGCAAAGCCTTTCAACTCTGCTTCAGCCCTCAGGTCCCGTTACCTGTTACCTGCCAGTCACCTGCCAGATTCCTGCTTGATACCTGCCTGATACCTGCCTGATATCTGCTTACCTGCTTGCAATCCTGTGGTCCGACAGTCTGCCTACCAGCACCTGCCAGTCTGTCTATGGATCAGTCCGCCTGCGGACCAGGAAGTACCTGCCAGATACCTGCCTGATACCTGCCTGTCTGTCCAGAGACTCTTACTCGCTCACCTGGGAGCGCTCACCTGCTACCTGCCTGCTAGCCTACCTGGAGGCTTAGCCATCACTTGCTGTGACCACCTACCTGTCCAAAGACTCTTACTCGCTCACCTGGGAGCGCTCACCTGCTACCTACCTGCTAGCCTACCTGGAGGCTTAGCCGTCACTTGCTGTGACAACCTGCCTGTCCAGAGACTCTTGCCCGCTCACCTGGGAACGCTCACCTGCTACCTGCCTGCTAGCCTACCTGGAGGCTCTGCCGTCACTTGCCGTGACCACCTGCCTGTCCAGAGACTCTTGCCTGCTCACCTGGGAGCGCTCACCTGCTACCTGCCTGCTAGCCTACCTGGAGGCTCTGCCGTCACTTGCCGTGACCACCTGCCTGTCCAGAGACTCTTGCCCGCTCACCTGGGAGCGCTCACCTGCTACCTGCCTGCTAGCCTATCTAGAGACTCTTTCCCTGCTGTCACTTGCCGTAACCACCTGCCCGTCTAGAGACTCTTTCCCTGCTGTCACTTGCCATGACCACCTGCCCGTCTAGAGACTCTTACCCTGCCGTCACTTACCGTGACCTCCTGCCCTTCTACCCAGAGACTGTCCCTGTCACTTGCCGTGACTACCTGCCCGCTTTCCCTGGGAGCCACCCGCTTCCTTACAAGGACTGCCCCTTTGTATAGTTGCTCAGAGGTTCCACCTCCCAGACCCGTTACAGTTTGCTCAGGCCATGGAACCCGGTGGCACCCAAGCTCCCTCGCTCTCGGACCTATGCCATGAACTGTCCCGTCAGAGGTCCCAACAGGAGTCCATCCTGAGCCACCTGCGTAGTGTTAACTCCCGCCTGGACACACTGACTACATCTTCGGGACCGGCTTCCAGTCGCACGACTCCAACCCCGGCAGCGTCGCTGCCCATCAATTCCATGGCATCTCTTCCCGGTCCCCGCCTCACCGCCCCGCCTCGTTTTGGCGGAGATCCCGGTCAGGCACGGGGCTTCATTAACCTGTGCACTCTGCACTTCGAACTGTTGGCACATCAGTTTTCCACCGACCGAGCCAAAGTAGCCTTCATCATGTCCCATCTCACGGGGGAGGCGCTGGCTTGGCTAAATCCTCTATGGGAGAGAGGAGACCCCCTGGTGTCCAATCTGCCAGCCTTTCTCTCGGCTTTCCGGAAGGTCTTCGACGAACCAGGACGGAGGACCTCATCCGCCTCATCTCTGCTACGCCTCCGCCAAGGAAGTCTCACCGTGGGCCAATATGCCATACGGTTCCGTACCCTTGCTTCGGAGCTTGCCTGGCATAGCGATGCCCTGGTGTCCGTCTTCTGGGAGGGTCTGTCCGGCCGTATTAAAGATGAACTCGCCGGTCGGGACATTCCTACCACTCTCGACGACTTAATTACACTTGCCACCCGGATTGATTTCCGGTTCCAGGAGCGCACCAAAGAGGTCACCCGTGAGAGGAGGTTTCCACGCCTTGCCCCTACCTTCCAGAGACCCGTCACTTCCTCCGTTACTCCTCCGGCGCACTCATCCGAGCTTATGCAGGTCGACCAGACCAAGATGGTCAAGACCCGTCAAGAATTACGCCGTGCCGAGGGGAGCTGCTTCTACTGTGGCAGTAAGGAGCACCGGATCCGTTCCTGCCCGGAGAGGTCGGGAAACGCCTGTGTCTAGGATCGCTCAGAGAGGTCACCCTAGACAGAAATAAACCCTCTCCATCTCTAATGCTGTCGGTCTCTATCATCTGGGGGGAGAACCGTTATTTTGAACTGGCTCAACTTGACTCTGGAGCTGCCGGAAATCTCATTTCTCAGTCCCTGGTAGAGAAATACCGCATTCTCACCAAACCTCAGGCTGTACCCTTTTCTGTCGCTGCCGTGGATGGGGGTCTCTTACCACATCCCATCCAACTCATCACCGAATCCATAACTCTGCAGGTGGGAATGCTGCACTCTGAGAGCATCTTCTTCCATGTACTGCCTGGACTCTCTCACGCCCTCTTGCTAGGCCTACCTTGGCTCCAGAGACACGCACCCGTGCTTGATTGGCAGACCGGAGAAGTTCTTCGCTGGGGACAGGACTGCCATAAGACTTGTTTAGTTCCCGTTCATCCTGCTCGTCCTTCTCCTACCCCAGGCAATCTACCCGGCCTACCGGTTCCCTATTGGTCTTTTGCGGATGTCTTTAATAAAAGAGAAGGAGAGACATTACCCCCTCATAGACCATACGACTGCCCAATTGACCTAATGCCCGGCGCTACTCCTCCCCATGGGCGTATTTACCCTTTGTCCGCTGCTGAGACCCGGTCCATGTCTGAATATATTGAGGAGAATCTGGCCCGGGGATTTATCCGGAAATCTACCTCCCCGGCGGGAGCAGGCTTCTTCTTCGTCAAAAAGAAGGACGGCTCACTCCGTCCCTGTATAGACTACAGAGGCCTTAACCAGATCACAGTGAAGAATAAATACCCCCTTCCGCTCATTCCTGAATTATTTGACCGTCTGAGGGGGGCTAGAATCTTCACCAAGCTGGACCTCCGTGGGGCGTATAATCTGGTCCGTATCCATCAGGGGGATGAATGGAAGACGGCATTCAACACCCGGGACGGCCACTATGAATATCTTGTAATGCCCTTCGGTCTCTGTAACGCTCCCGCCGTCTTTCAAGAGTTGGTCAATGACATCTTCCGTGACCTTCTCTACTCCTGCGTGGTGGTGTACCTGGACGACATCTTGGTCTTCTCTCCGGATCTTCTCACCGGAGGGACGTTCGTCAGGTCCTGCTCAGGCTCAGGCAGAACCACCTCTACGCTAAATATGAGAAGTGCCTCTTTGAGCAGACCTCGCTTCCGTTTCTGGGCTACATAATCTCTCAGACCGGCCTACAAATGGACCCTGAGAAACTGTCTGCCATCCAGAAGTAGCCCCGACCAGAGGGGTTGAAGGCTATTCAGTGGTTCCTGGGCTTCGCCAACTACTACCGCCTCTTCATTCCGCACTTCTCTTCCCGGACTGCCCCTATCTCGGCGCTCATCCGTAAGGGCGCTAATCCCATAGAATGGCCGCCCGAAGCAGAGGAGGCCTTCCTTTCCTTAAAACAAGCTTTTTCCTCCGCCCCTGTGCTGCATCATCCGGACGGCAACAAACAATTCTTTCTAGAAGTCGACGCTTCCTCCTCCAGAGCCGGAGCAGTACTTACCCAAAAGTCGTCTTCCGGAAAAATGGTAACTTGCGGCTTCTTCTCCAAACTCTTCTCCTCTTCTGAGCGCAATTATTCTATAGGTGACCGAGAATTGTTGGCCATTAAGCTGGCACTGGAGGAGTGGCGTTACCTGCTCGAGGGGGCTCTTCACCCGGTAATAATTTACACGGACCACAAGAACTTGGCTTACCTCCAGAGTGCCCAGAGACTTAACCCGCGCCAAGCCCGGTGGTCCTTGTTCTTTGCCCGCTTTAATTTCATTCTTCATTTTCGCCCGGCTGACAAAAACATCAAAGCTGATGCCTTATCCCGATCCTTTTTGGTCTCTGATCTTGAGGAGGAGCCTAAACACATCATCGACCCCGCCAAAGTAATGCAGGTGGCCCCAGTGAATCTAAATCGTCTTCCACCCGGTAAGACGTTCGTAACTGTTCCTGATCGTGAGAAGGTTCTACACTGGGGACACTCGTCCAAGCTAGCTGGCCACGCTGGTCAGAAAAAGACCCTCCAGCTTATTACCCGGCATTACTGGTGGCCTACCCTGCACAAGGACGTAATAGACTTTGTTTCAGCCTGTGTGTCCTGCGCCCGCAACAAGGTTCCGAGACATCTGCCAGCCGGCCGTCTCCTTCCTCTTCCTGTACCTGCTGCCCCGTGGCAGCATATAGCTATGGACTTTATAATGGACCTCCCTGTCTCTGCCGGTTGTACGGTCATATGGGTGGTCGCTGACCGCTTTTCCAAAATGGCTCACTTTATTCCCCTGCCGGGTCTCCCGTCTGCATCAGAGTTAGCTAAAGACTTTATCCATCACGTCTTCCGTCTTCATGGTCTTCCTCTCCACATCGTATCCGACCGAGGGGTTCAGTTCACCTCTCGTTTTTGGCGAGCCATGTGTAAACTGCTGGGGGTCACCTTGGACTTTTCTTCTGCTTATCACCCACAGTCCAATGGCCAAGTAGAACGGATCAACCAAATTTTAACCAGTTACCTCCGGCACTTTGTTAATGCTCACCATTCCGACTGGGTGGATCTTTTACCGTGGGCCGAATTTTCTTACAATAATCACGAGAGCGAATCTTCCTCCAAATCCCCGTTTTTGTAGTCTTCGGTCAGCATCCTCGGATCCCGTTTCCCGTCTCCGCCTCGGTGGACAATCCGGCTGCGGAATCTCTCGTTAACAAATTTTCCTCCATTTGGGAAAGTACCAGATGCACACTTCTTCAGTCATCCGAGCGGATGAAAAAACAGGCTGACAAGAGACGTCTGGATCCACCACAATTCCGTCCTGGAGATAAGGTCTGGCTCTCGTCCAAATATGTCCAGCTCAAGATTACTTCCTACAAGTTAGGGCCTCGGTTCATCGGCCCACTGAAAGTTATCAAACAAATCAACCCGGTGGCCTATAACTTGAAACTCCCGGCCAATTTGCGGATTCCTAACTCCTTCCATGTATCTCTACTCAAACCCGTGATACTTAACTCTTTTTCCAAGTCTACAGGTACGCCTCCTGCTCATGTTTCCGCTGAAAACGAGTTTGAGGTAGAGAACACTCTGGCCACCAAAAGGGTAAGAAGAAGGACCTTTTTTTCTAGTGGATTGGAAGGGGTTTGGTCCTGAGGAGAGAACATGGGAGCCCCGGGAGAACATCCATGCCCCACTCATCCTTGATAAATTTCTGTCTGGCCTAAAAAAGGGGGGGCCTAAAGGGGGGGTACTGTAGCGTCGGCGTCCCTGCCGTTCCCCTCACCTCTCCGCTCCGTGCCCGGCGTCTACCTCCCGCTCTGCTGGCAGCGCGCGCTGCTTCCCGGCCTCTGTGCTTAGGGCGCGCACGCGCGCGCTCCCCCTCTCTTAGAGGGGCCGTCCTAAGGAGTCCCCGGCCAATGGCCGGAGGACCTCACCATATATAAGGCACCTCCTCCAAAATGGAGGTGCCCGAGCAATGTTGTTGCAAAGCCTTTCAACTCTGCTTCAGCCCTCAGGTCCCGTTACCAGTTACCTGACAGTCACCTGCCAGATTCCTGCTTGATACCTGCCTGATACCTGCCTGATATCTGCTTACCTGCTTGCAATCCTGTGGTCCGACAGTCTGCCTACCAGCACCTGCCAGTCTGTCTATGGATCAGTCCGCCTGCGGACCAGGAAGTACCTGCCAGATACCTGCCTGATACCTGCCTGCCTGTCCAGAGACTCTTACTCGCTCACCTGGGAGCGCTCACCTGCTACCTGCCTGCTAGCCTACCTGGAGGCTTAGCCGTCACTTGCTGTGACCACCTGCCTGTCCAGAGACTCTTACTCGCTCACCAGGGAACGCTCACCTGCTACCTGCCAGCTAGCCTACCTGGAGGCTCGGCCGTTACTTGCCGTGACCACCTGCCTGTCCAGAGACTCTTGCCCGCTCACCTGGGAGCGCTCACCTGCTACCTGCCTGTTAGCCTATCAAGAGACTCTTTCCCTGCTGTCACTTGCCGTGACCACCTGCCCGTCTAGAGACTCTTTCCCTGCTGTCACTTGCCGTGACCACCTGCCCGTCTAGAGACTCTTACCCTGCTGTCACTTGCCGTGACATCCGCCTGTCAAGAGACTGTCCCCGTCACTTGCCGTGACCTCCTGCCCTTCTACCCAGAGACTGTCCCTGTCACTTGCCGTGACTACCTGCCCGCCTTCCCTGGGAGCCACCCGCTTCCTTACAAGGACTGCCCCTTTGTATAGTTGCTCAGAGGTTCCACCTCCCAGACCCGTTTCATTAGTGATTAGTGGGGGTCAGACTGCTGGAACCCACACTGATTGGTAGAATGTGGAGTTTTTATCCCATTAGACTAGAGCTCATGTGCGCCTTGACATTCATTCCCTCAATGGCTGTTCTTGTTTTTTTCTGGAAGCCACAAAGAGAATGAATGAAGCTGCAGTCAAATGTCCCACCTGCCGCTGCATTTTAAAATGGGGATAACTAAGTGTCCTGTCAGGGAGAAAATGTCCCCATTCTTCCGATCACTGCGTTTTCCAATGTTAGAACCCAAGCGATCAATAAGTTATCACCTATTTTAAATCGGTGATAACTTGTTTTAACCAAAGAACCCCTTTAATGCAAACTAACGTAATTGTACATCCCAGTTATGGTGGCGCACAGTAGATGTGCAGGAGCCGCCTGTGATTTACAGTTGACACTCCACTATAACGGGGATATAGGCTAAGAGGTATTTGCATATAGCTGTAGGGTGGGCCCCGAGGATCAATTCCTCCTGTGGGCCCCAGACACTCCAGTCCGACACTGCCACCCAGTATATATATATGAGATATTCAATATATTTTAGGTAACATAAAATAGTGGTATAAAAAATGGAACTTGCTCCACAAGAAAGCAAGCCCTCATATGATTAAAGGAAACCTGTGATCACAGATTTTCACTATATAAATAAATGCACCATCCTTGTGCTGTCTTTGATGGCATTTCTACAACTCCTTTATGAGAGTCCAGCTGCTATGAGAAAATATCTTTAATAATTGTCCCGCGCCATATGCAATTGGCCTCTCCGGACCGTGCTCAGCGCCTCCTCTGTCCCCGCAGTCGCTGTCTTTCTGCCTTGATTGTGATCTCCAAAGCCTGTTGTGCCCACGCAGGTCATGTTCCTAATGGTGCAGTCAGAAGGTCGTATAAATCGGAGCGAGATCGGAACACAATGTGTGGACTGGCCGGCTGCTCTCCTGACCCGAGTGTGACAGTATATATTACTATGCAGCTGCTACGCTTGGGTGGGGAGAGCCGCCGGCCAGTCCGTGCATTGTGTTCTGATTTATATGGATGTTTGATTCTGCCCTTACGGTGCAGCCGCGAGAGTTAACCAAAATCTGTGGATGACATAAGAGACATCAATCAAGGCTTGAGGACAGCGATTGTGAGGACTGAGGAGGCACCATGCACAGTCCAGAGATACCCACTGGAAAGCTTGTTAAAAACTTTCTTTCCCTGTTATGAAGAGGTTGCAGGAGTGCTATTAACGACAACCGAAAGGTGCTAGATATAGATTATATAGGGCAAACCTGATGACCGGTTTCCTTTAAGTTGATTTAAAAAAAAGAAAGTTGGGGCTTTCAAAACCTGGAGAAACACCCAAAATTACTGCTCTGTTAAGTGGAAGACTACAGGGTTAATTTTTTTAGGGCACAAACTGCTAATGAAAACGGGATCTGATTGGTTGCTGTCGCCAGGACTGATCTTTTTAGTCTTAAATCCGTTCTTATTCCTGAGGCCACTTGTGGTTTTGGCCTTTCTTCTCATTTGTATCTGCTCATCTACCAAGTTTCCGAATTCCTTGTGGTCGTTCCTTGCGGCACAACAGCACTCATGCTATGTTGTAGTGCTATTAAAAACTTTAATAAAAGGTATTGAAATATAAAACTGGTATTAAAAGAAACTATGATATTAAAAGACTTAAAATTTTTAAATATATAAGTATTAATTTTCACACAAAAAACATCAGAAAAAGTGACAAAAACAGTTTGAAGAACAACTTACAGAGATTAGAAAAAAGTCAGCACCAGTCCTGTATATAGGATGTGCCTGACATTGCAGCTAGACCCCATTGACTTAAATTGGACTAAACTGTAATACCAGCTATAGCCTACAAACAAAAGTGGCGCTCTTTCTGAAAAAAAACATGAAGGTTCCATTTTTTTTAATAATGCAATATTATTGGTGACAAGAATAATATATTCCGGTTTGGATGTCAGTGTTCACCAGTTCATGACTTCATACATTTGATTAGAATCTAGATGTCTATCATTTTAATTTCCTAATACTGTTTTCCTAAATGATATTAAATTCCTAATACGTATCAATTGGTTCCCTGGTGTTTCGTAATCACATTTAGCTTCCATGGAAAAATAACATTGGGATCTGGAGCTTTCAGGGAGTTGGACCTTTCAAGGCCAATGAAAATATGATTCCGAGTCCATGAACTAAAATTATTCCTGTTATCAATGATGACTTCAAAAATTGCTTTCATCTCCATCCAAATCCCCTGAAGGCACCCAGATAAATGTGCATTATTTCTACACAATCGGGGACTTGTACGTGTAACTGTCTGATACATTTCTGCTTATGAAAAATGATTATGTTATAACTTGGTCTATAATGTTTCCACTGTGGTTATTTTGGCAAATCATACGACAGCTCACGTTCATCAAACCGTTAGTTTTGGAAAAAGATGAACATTCAATATTTGGTTTCAGAATTAGAGTACAAGTAATTTTATATGTGAAATGTCTATCCACCCTTAAAGGGAACCTGCCATGCCGAAAATGGCATCTGATCTGCCGGCAGAACGTTATAGAGCAGGAGAATGATTACATTAATATACATTTTTGTGCAAAAATTTTCAGGAAAACTTGTATTTTATTCATTGAAATTCCTGGTGTTTTTATGCAGATGAGTCCAGTGGGCGGTCCTACTCAATGATTGACAGTCTTTCCTGTATGACTGTGCATGCAGAGATAACTATCAATCGCCCACTGGACTCATCTGCATAAAAACATAATTTCAATGAATAAAACACAAGTTATACTGAATCTTTACCATAATCCTATATATCATTCTGCCCCACTTCTCCTCTATATCCTTTTGTCCTCAGATCAGTTATGATACTCGTGTAGTACTGCTGGAAACCAGTAGCCAAAGGAGCATGAGCAGGAACAAAAAGTGGTAGTAGAAGTTCTTGTACTTTGCAAAAGGAGTTGTAGGAAACAATCCGTAGATAGGTGAGAACAATCTAGATAAGAATGTTCAGGAGCTTGGAGACTGGAAACTAGTCTAAGAGCTAGACACAATACTCAAGCAATGAGTGAGAGATCCATGAGGCTTTAAGTAGGCCCAAACAGAAAACAAGATGGATCCCATAGGTTCAGAATCTGACATATTAGTAAAGAGCAATTGCAAAACACAACAGCAGTCTCCAGTGGTAAGGAATGGGATTGCAGCACAATTATTAAGGTGAACAATAGCAGTCACTAGTGGTCAAACTGTAGAAGGACAACTGGAATCCTGACACCGAAATGAAATGTGTGCCATTGGATGCTGCTAGCAGAGGAAACTTTGCCTCTGCCACATAGGAAGAGCACAGGAACACTGATCTCTGGATCTGGCCAGCTCAGAACATCAAGTCCAAGCTCTACAGCTAAGAGCTCACAAGCGTTGCGATCATTTTGGTCACCACTGATAGAATGTAGAAGTAGCCTGTAACCTAGGCATTATCCAGTAATGACAAAAAAATATAATTTTTTCTGTCGGCTCACCAAGCGGCTAATGAAAAATACCTTGAATAAAGGGGTGCGGTGCACGGAGGCTCGAGACCGACTTCTGGGTGAGGATGTAGCAACAAGTACGAAAATCCAGCATCTGCAGGAAATGATGCAAGTATGTTAAAACATTATTTTATTAATGACATTATTAAAAATAGGGAAAAGAATAAAAAACAAGACGAGTAAAAAGGATACGGGTTCACGCCAGAACTAAGAGAGGTTATGTTCAAAACGTGTAGACCCGTGTCCTTTTTACTATTCTGTATGTCTCTTTTTTGATTTTTATTATTTTCCTTATTTGAACATCCCTGATTTGCCACGCTGTCACGCAGATGTTATCTGCATGACAGCGTGTCAAATTAGGGATGTTCGTGGGCTGAGACAATTTTTTGGCGAGAACAAGTCGGAACCCCAAACACGAACCCGAATTTGAAATGCCGAACAAATTCGCTCAACACTAATTATAAAGCCTTGGGGGAGGCCACCCAAATATCACTCCTAATTCTAGTACTTCCATCAAATTTATCAGAAGAGAAAATTGTAAAAAGTTCCTAATGTTTTGCTCCAGTATAATAAAGTCCTCAACGAATCCAGAGCCACCTCTTTGGTTTTGGGTGACTAGATCTCTTACAATGCCTATCTAATATATATAATTGTCTTATCCCGTCTGTCTGTCTGTCTGTCCAGGAAATCCCACATCGCTGATTGGTCCGGCTGTGGCCAATCAGCGACGTGGCATTTCAGAAAAAGATGGCGGCCGTTAGCGGCTCATCTGCCGCACGGAGGTCAGCGGCGATGCAGCCGGCTGCTCGCAGCATAAGTCCCCCGACCGGAGGCGCCGCTGACCTCCATGCGGCTACCGTCGGAAGATCAGCACCCGGCGCAATACTTACCTCTCCCCGTGCCTCGGCAGCAGCTCCGGTGTCTTCTGCGTCCTCTGACTGTGACGTCTCAGGTCAGAGGGCGCGGTGACGTCTTTCCACTGCGCTCTCTCCTGAGCAGTCACAGCACAGAGCGGGAAGATGCCGACGCGCATGAGGAGTCCAGAGCAGCGGCAGCACCAGCAGGTGAGAAGTGAGGTGAGTATTGGATTTTTTTTTTTTATTGTATGGGGGCATAGGGCATTAAATGGTGGGGTGGGTGTGTTTGACATCGTGGTGGGGGCATTATAAACGAGGGGGGTTGTGTCATCCTGCATGGGGCACTATGGGGGAGGTGTGACTTCCTGCATGGGGCATTATAAGGGAGGGGGGGATGTGACATCCTGCATGGGGCATTATAAGGGAGGGGTATGTGACATCCTGCATGGGGCATTATATGGTGGGGGGGAGTGACATCCTGCATGGGGCATTATAAGGGAGGGGGGGATGTGACATTCTGCATGGGGCATTATAAGGGAGGGGGGGATGTGACATCCTGCATGGGGCATTATATGGTGGGGGGAGTGACATCCTGCATGGGGCATTATAACGGAGGGGGGGATGTGACATCCTGCATGGGGCATTATATGGTGGGGGGGAGTGAAAGGGGGGATGTGACATCCTTCATGGGGCATTATAAGGGAGGGGGGATGTGACATCCTTCATGGGGCATTATAAGGGAGGGGGGATGTGACATCCTTCATGGGGCATTATAAGGGAGGGGGGGATGTGACATCCTGCATGGGGCATTATATGGGGGGGGAGTGACATCCTGCATGGGGCATTATAAGGCAGGTGGATGCTCCCCGGTTCTCACTAACATGGTTCGCTCATTGGTCGCAGCCGCCGGCCGCGACCAATCAGCGATATCGGCACCAAATTTAAACACCGCTCTGCTGATTGCTCACGGCCGGCCGCCGCGACCAATCTGCCATTGTGGCGCCAAATTTAAACACGGTCTCCAGCCAATTGGTGGCAGATTTAAAATAAGTATGCCACCGTCGGGAGACATATTCTAGAATACCCGATGCATTAGAATCGGGCCACCATCTAGTGAAATATAAAAATATCTCCGTGCAAACTAATTCTGTACAGCTGAAAGTCTGGTACCCAGACAAGCCACATTGCATTTTTAGAGTTTTCAGAACATCTCGCAACTTGTGTGTTCTCGAAAATCTGTTTCCTCTTACACATATTAATAAAGCAAATACGAAGTAACCACTGAGACAGGAGAAGCTTTCATAAATTTCCAAACCAGCACAGTTCGAGTTATGCGTGAATGTCATATGTTGCGGTCACGTGATAATACCCTATATATTTAGAGGAAATAATGTTTGTCCTTAACTCAATGGGACAAGAAAAAAATATAGCATTCCTCATATAAACCAAAAACATAAATATAAATCTTACAATGAGCTTCTCAGCTTGTTTTTATGGACATTGAAAGATGTATGTAACGTAATACAAGGACTGTAGGTTCTTTATGGATAAGATTTGCCCTAGAGATGACCATGCACCGGAGATGTATTTGAGGTGGAGTACTTGGAAGGCGGGAGTGGGAGAAGCCATCAACAAGCTACTTTATCTTGTCCATTACATTTAAATACAGGGTCAAGGCTTTTCTCAGTGTAACTTTAGCCCCCAAATTTAGAAGACAAAAAGTTTGGTGAACAGTTTTGGAAAAACACCTTCTGGGTTACAATTAAAAGGGTTGAAAATAAGTTATCACCCAGCCACAGAAGAAGTGATAACTTATTGATCAGTGGGCGCCCACCCACTGGGACCCAAATCAAGCGGCAGAATGGTACGGCAGTTCGAACACTCAACCTGCTGCTCAGCTTTTTCCGGCAGCCCCGTAGAGAATAAATGGAGCATGGTCATGATAAAGGTGCCCCACTGATCAGTAAGTTATCACCTATCCAGCAGATAGGTGATAACTTGTTTTCATCGGAGAATCTCTTCAAGGCTTAATCTGTTTATTCTTTAACGGATAGAAAAGAAATGAAGATGCCATGAAAGATTCATCCTACTTTGTAACAAAAATGGTCCCTTAAAGATCCCACACAGGTCAAGTATTCAGCTTGGTCAATATGACTTATCCTAGATGTTTCCACAAAGCGCCATCTGGATTTTTTTTCCACTGGGCAATTAAAACTTTTCTTTTGCGTGTGAGCAAGGTTACATTAATTGCTATTGGATTTTAAAGGGTTTTGGTAGGACATACTGTATATAAATATGACTTTTATTTTCGGGGGAAGGGATAGACCATAGAAGATCAAGACTCGTTTTAGTTTTGCATATATGGGCCACCTTCTAAGTTACACTTGGGGGAAGTTGTAGCATGGACCTTCCATGTCTTCATCTTTGTTTACTAAGTGGGTTCATTACTTCTGCCCTGAAGTGTTATGAGGGATCTGGAAAACTTTCCACCATCTTTAGTGTTGCATTACCCAGAGAATGACCACTAGGGCAAAAAAAAAGGAAAACTGTTTCATTATAGACCACCTTAAAATGTGTACATGGAAGGACATGCAGTTTAAGATAGATCACAAAGGTACTCGGAAAAACATCTACATTTTTTAGATTAAACAATTGCAAAAATAATAAAAAAAAAAGGGATGAAAGATTCCAAGTATAAGTCTTCAGACGACAAAACATTCCTTGTATACCGGCAGATGTTACTGTATAAAGGATATTCATATGTAAGTAGGGGCCGGGTAGTTCTTACTTATTAATGGCAGACCCATAAAAAGACTCACAAATTCCATAAAAAGACTTAATTTAATTTTTTCTCTATATTGTTTTTCATTTTCCTGAAAAACCATGTGTTCTTAGGGTTATTGTCTGCTGGAAGAAATTTCTGGGTCCCTTAGTCATGGCTTTCTGCAAAGTAGATAGGAAGTCCTCACAACAGGGGGCTTACCGTATAATTGTCTTTTACGACTGAAGATTTATAGTCACCAATGTAATGGGGCTATTCTGACGAGCAGGTGCCATTACATGATGCCCCATAAACCTGGAAATTGTTATGTATGTAATATGAGTCTCTTTAAGTAAGTGATGCCCCTGCTGGGATTGTAAATGAAGAATGAAATGAATGTCTGGTTATGGCATGATATAAGGTTTTGATGTCCAACATTGTCTTTTTCCTACTGAGACATTGTTTTGGATGTCTGGATTAAGACTCATAGTGAATGAGTAGTGCCCTGGTAGATTATGCATGATACCTGCAGTCATTAAACCATAAAATATTTCATGGCCTCAGTGTTTTGGCTTGTATGCAGGAATCAGTAAGTTTACGTCAGTCACATTCCTCCAGTGATTAGATTTACATAACCAAGGTCTCGAATGGTTGACAATCCGAAGCCTCCAATCACTGTCCTTAAGAGGTTTTTTTTGCTAATCGAATTCCAAAATTTTTCAAATTCACCAAAACAAGTGAATTTCATAAAATTATATTCAAATTCAATTCACATTGAATCACTTCGATCATCTCTGTTATTAGGTATTTGTTAAAGGAGGAGGACACAACTTGTGTAGCCTGTTCAAATACCCAAGGGCCGTGAAGACTAAAAACCTGTAACCAGGGTGTCACGGGTGTGTCAGAGGTGACAGACAGTTGCCCTGCAGTTGGTTGCAGGAGAGCTCTACGTTTGGCATTACTGACATCTTCTTAGAGGCTGACTGTCTCTAAGATCTAGTGGCTACCTCCCTCTGGCTAATTAGCTCTCTGGCCTGAGTGTATAAATACCTGGTGTGTCTGAGAGGGAGGTGCCGGTGATATTCATTACTACTTGTGAGGCTTTAGCAAGAGCAGTACTTTGTCCTCTCTGGAGCTTGAGGCCGTGCGCACATTTGGCTGGAGTCGTCTAAAGCTAAGCAATCCCCCAGTTTGTCTACCCTTGTTGTCTTTAGAGTTTGGAGAGATTGACTAGTGCTCATCTCCTCCCATTCCTAGCCTTAGTCATATGCCAGGGATAGTCAGGGCGAGGCATGCGTGCGGTGATTGGTGAAGAGCCAATATAGGGACGGTAGTTGAGACAGGATGACACTAGACCAGACTAGGAGGTCTCCACTACCCCTTTCCCTAGTGTTTGGGCTCCCTTTTCCTCTTCTCTCTGTGTTTCACTAAGTCTTTCCCACAACCTGTGTGACACAGGGTTGCAAATTTGACTTTTAATTTTTTCTTGACGGCTTATCAAAAAATCATGAACAGAAAATATATTTTACAGACTCATTGGGAAACCATAATAAATATTCTTCAAAGCTTTTACACCAGAATTCTGTTGTAAAATTTTTTGAAAAATTGCAAACTTTTGGTGCAACATGAGGCTATGCTGAAACTTTTGCCCCTTATGGCGTTCTCATGCAATTTTTGCCCAGCTCTGACAAAGTGGACAGAACTGGGGTGGGTAGAATGTCAACCACTTCTTGTCAAATTCATGACGAGCGGCAACATTCCTTACACGACAAATCTTACTCCAGTCCATGGACGTGCACACCACTTTTCAGACTCACCAGATTCACTAGGAGGTGTGCTCCTCTTAATGAATCAGGAGCATCTGACTCCACCACTCCTCCTCATCAACATCGGCGTGAATAATTCTGGCCTTGATGAATCGGGGCCACAGTGCTAAAATGTGAAACAGAAAAATTCTTATTGAACAGAAAAGGCAATTTGTACTTTTTGCTTTTTAATACAACTTCTGAAATTTGCGACCAAAATATTAAAACGGCGCTGAACATTTTAAAACTTTTGTCCACATACAAAGAGTATTCAAAAAATCTAATCTTCGTGTGAAATTTCTTTCATCATCTGAAATATCTCTGTACCTTTCTGCCCTAAAAAACATCCAGTAAAAACAAATATAAGTTCATCATATAAGAGACAAACTCAGTCGTCTATGATGAAGCAGATCTGTTACTAGATACAAACCGAAAACATCATTGGAAATCGCAAGGATTTTATAAAAATGGGTGCAAGAAAAGGGGATTTTTTTATGCTGCGCAGGGGGGGGGGAACCTGCTGACGGATCCCCTGTAAAGAGAATTTGTCATCAACTTTCACAATACAAGCTGCATGCGTTATTACATGCAGATTGTATCCGTTATTTTACGTATGCAGCTTGTATTGTGAAATCCTGATATAAAAATGATAATTTTATGAGTTCTAAAGAGGGAAAGAGCTCATGTGTCCAAGTTTATTCAGTCTATGCCCACCCAGCCTGACTCACAGCTGCATCTTGTACTGAGCAGTGTGAGATCTCAGCAGCAGGAAGGAGGAGGGACACTGAGGGTCTGTCAATTAGACTAGGTGAGATTCTGAGAAGCTGTATATCAGGCTAGGTGAGTGGCGATTCAACAGTAGGAGGGAGAAGATACAGTGAGAAGCTGTCAGTCAGGATAGGTGGGTGGATATTCAACAGCAGCAGGTAGGAGGGACACTGTGGAGCTCTCAAACAAGCTAGGTGGACATTGATTGAGTTTGAAGTTTCAAAAAGAATGATACCGTCATTCCTTCATGAATTGCAAAGTAAGTACACCAGGTCTAAGACATGTGCATGCAGTTTGTAATGTGAAATCAGGTGACAGATCCACTTTAAAGAGCATCTTGTAAGATGAAATGTTGATAAATTCATCAGATCAGAGGCAAATGTATTTAATTATGGCCAACTTGTTGAACTTCTCAAGCCAAAACCAGTATCTTGTGATTTGGCTATTGCAGGATCCTAGGGGACAAATGTTCCACCCTGCAAAAGGTGTAAAATGGTGAAAAAAATTGAACTGTATCGTTTAGTTAAGAAATGTCTTTACAACGAGACCAAAGAGAGAGGAAGTAGTACATGCTACAGTAAAGTACAGTAGGGGGGCATGAAGTATTGCCTGTAAGTCTTCATAAACCACATGGATCACTTCAGGAACGGTACCCCCTCCAGAGCAGAAAGATTGAAAGGTATAAAGCAAAGCATCGACAGAGCTGGGAATAAAACAGCTGGTTTTGATACTGTATGTGAAATAAAGGAGGAAGGGTGAGCGATCATGTAGAAAAGTTACAGGGTGTCACCACTTCAAAGACTGCTGTGACGGTCCTCTGACTGATGCCAATGGAGTTGGCTCCAAGAAGTAGCAGTCGGTGAGAATCTTACAAGGCACGTCCTGTAACTTCAGGAATGAAAGGTAATATGGATTGTGTTGCAATTGTCAAATTCTAGAAAACATAATAGGAGATGATAGCAAAGCCAGGAAACTAATAGGACCCCGGGGGAACTTAAAACATTTAACTTGTTCTCATCAAGGAATCGAAGGAAAAGAACTGTTTCTAGAAGAAAGCAGCCATACTTTTCTAACATTGGACAACTCTTGTATCTTGCTGCCTCTAAAGAGTAAGAAATATAACCAGTATCATAAAAGGGTGCCCCGTGCTTCTGGTCTTTTCTATTAGCCACAGCAAAGAGATCGGCAACAATTGGCCAGGGCTGTGGTGGACTGTGGAACGCAACATGGTAACCTATTTATTTTAGGGAAAACTTATTGGTGCTACTCTTGATAACAGTTAATTGCAGTGGGTACCTGCTGCCAGACCTTGTATGGTCAGCTCAGTGTGTTGGTAGCAGCAAGTATGGACCCATGTGACAACCCTTGTATTTGTCTTTAAATGGGTTTTCTCATTGTAGAAGCAATAGCATAACATTATCTTTTGGGCTTACATATCCCAGCAGGATTGAATTTCCTATCTGACTGCCATCACAACTCTATGACGGGAAAACCTCTTTAAAGGTAATCTATCAGTAGGATCAATCCTCCAAAGCCGTCTATATGGGCACGCAGGTCATAGGAAGTTGAATAAAATAATACCTTTATATTTGCGATCTGATGAATGGTTCCCAAGAAATCCATGTTTCTCTAAGTATGTAAATGAGCTATTAAGATCTATGGGATGGACAGAGATCTCTCTGAGAATCTGCCTCCAGAGCTTATTTTAAATAAAAGTGTACATTACTAGTGGGAGCCATGTAGATCAGAAGAGCAGACTGTCAGTCATTACACATCACACTGGTAATGTCTCCTTTCATTTATAATAAGCCCTGGAGGCTGACTCTCTGGCAGATCTATGTCCGGCCCATAGATCTTAACAGCTCATTTACATATTAAGAAAAAGGTGGATTTCTCTGGAAAAAGACATCGGATCACAAATATCAAGGTATCATTTTATTCAGCTTCCTATGACCTACATGCCCATATAGATGGCTGGCTTAGGAGGGTTGATCCTACTGACAAATTCCTTTTAAAGAAGTTGTAAGAAAATGATGCCATATTTCCTTTAATGACTGTGTAACAAATAAAATGGGTTCTTCTTCAAAGAGAGCACCATTTTACTTTATTTCTGGTGTACTATAGTGCTTCATATTGGAAGATAACAAAACATTCTGGGTAGACTCGCATTAATATTTTGCTCTTCCTACCAAAAATACCAGATTTTGGATGCTTCCAGCAATAGAACCACTCCTAGAATATGTCCTAACAACTATTGATAATGAAAAGTCCTGGAGGTCTTTGCTAGACCTTGGACTGTCAAAATAAAATAGGCTCTTCCAGTTTTATATTTACTGTGGTGCTTGAAGGGGTTTGCGAGGATTAGAAAAACATGGCTGCTCCACACCTGTCCACCGGTTGTGTTTGGTGTTGCGACTCAGTTCCATCAAAGCGAATGAAGTTGAGCCGCAATATCACGCACAAGCTTTGGACAAATGTGACGCTATTGTTGGAAGAAATCAGCTGTGTTTTCTAATCCTATACAACCTTTAAAGCCATACTTTTTTCAATCTCTTGCTGTGCCCTCTCCACAATCTTTTCTTTCCCGTACATTACAACATTATTATTCTTTTAAACAGTTTGCTGGAGAACAAAATTTTGGAAATGGAAGTCAGACATAAGATTGAACTGGATACACTGAAGATAGAGAAGGAAACATTACAAGGTCTGGTGTCCAGACAGAACTACATCATCCAAGAGCTGGAGAAGCAGCTGAGCAAAGCCACCACTAACAACAGCATGCTACAGAAGCAGCAGATGGAGCTGATGGACACCGTGCACAATTTGGTCAAAGTCTGCTCAAAAGAAGGAGGTCAGTAACATTTCAGCTTTGGATCTTACAGCAGAGAATCTAGTGGGTGCATATTTGGTATTTGCACATAATAAGTTATAGACGGCAGATCTTGGGGTGTAGTGGGACATGTGCCTTAATGAGGAGCCAATAAACTACTCTATATTATCAAGAAAATTTGGACATATGGCCATGGCAGCAAACTTCAAGTCAAGAAAATCTTAGTTACGATTTTAGAGATGATTTTTAAAGAAAAATATTCCCATGGTTAAAAAAGGTAAAATCATTGAAGGTTGTCCTTGCCCGCCTCATATAGCAAAGAATTAAATGGGGGCAAGATCTTTTTTACTATCCATTATTTGCTTCCCCATTCCTCCATCATCAGGCTAAGGGCTCGTGCACATGACCGTAAAAAATGGGATGAGCGCCATCCATTATTTTGTCACTCGTCCCCGTGTTATTCTATGGGGCTATGCACATGTCCAAACTTTTTTCTCGGACCGGAGCTAATCAGAGGAATAAATGGCAGCATGCACGATTTGCCTCAGATATTCGGATGGCACTGACCCATTCAACTCTATGGATCCATGGAAAAAAAATTGTTTTTCATGGACTGACAATATAGAGAAGGTACAAAAACGTATTTTTTTCTCTCCAATTTCGAGAAAAGTGGATCTCACTCTGATCACACTCTGATCAAACTATGATGAGAGTCTAATTAACGTAATCGGACCAATTTTCTCGGATGAGAGAGAAACAGTTGTGTGACCTTAGCCTAACACTGATGCATATGATGTATGAACCGATAAATCTAATTAATATATCAGTATATGCAAACATAATGAAATGTGAGGCTCAGTGGTTCCCCTTACACTACAGTAATTTCATTACCGGTCTGACTTTGCATGTAGGAGCTGATGAATAATTCAGTTGTATTATTTTATTCTTTCAAGTTTGAGCAAAAACACAGGAAGTAGTCAATTTTTATATTAACCTTTTGCTATGTCTTGCTACCACATCAGAGGAATTAGTAGACCACAAAGTGTAATGCTGGTGGGTGTGGACCCACTGTGCCAGTGGCCGGGCTTACCCTGGAGGGGCGTGACTAAGTATCTGCTGGGTATTTTCTAGAGTCTCTGATTGTAAGGATAGGCTGGACCGCCGGTAGACACCAGATAACACAACAGGGCAGTTCCTGGGACTGTAGCAGCTGACCGGAAGGTCAGAGATGCGGGTACAAGGTTCAGGAGGGTGAGCCAAGGCATAGTCAGATGGTCCAAGGTCGGGGCAGGTAGCACATGTTCAGAATTTTTAGGTGAGGTCAGGAGCGGAAAGATCAGGATAAACAAGATGGTAATCCAGGTGGATAACAGTTGAGACAAAGCAGAAATAGGCCAATACAGGGAACTAAATGCTAACAACAAACTGGAACCTAAGCTCAAGCCACTTGTGGAGGACGGCGCTGCCTGATTTAGTACCTGCTAGTTGGTGATAGACTGGGGAATCCAAATCCTCTGTACACAGCAGGGTTAAATTACTGCAGGATCTCGCCACATCCCCCTATAGCCAGGTGAATACATTAGGGATATGCAGCAGAGCTGTAAGTGCTGCATGGACTCAGGACAGAGGCCAGACTTGAGGATAAATAGAGCTGAGAATGCAGTGAGTGGCACGGCAGCGCTGATGCATGTGAGTTACTGCCATGACAGTACCCCTTCCCCCTTTTTTGGCCAGACAGACAGACACTCTTCTCAACAATGGCAGGGGGTCAGATGTTTGGCAGACTCCCTAGATCGCTCTTCAGAGCCAAAGTTCCTCACTTCAAACACATTCGAGGGAACCACAGGGACAGGAGGAACAGACAGAGGCAAAAAGGACCCATCAGCCTTGCTTCTGGACCACTTGCTTATGCCCACAAGGCTGATCAGCTTGGGTTCATGTCCCCTGGACAGAATTCTCCTCCTAGCCGAAGAAACAAAAGTTTTACTCATAGGAATGTCCCTTTGAAGGATTGGAGACTATTCCCCAGCCCTAGCTGGGTAAGAGATGTGTTGTGGTTCCTCCTCCTAATCAGTATCATATTGAAGGATCGAGATAAGACACGAGTTTCAGGCAGAGACAGAGAAAACGCCCAGCCATGGGGTGGAAAGGAAAGGCCCGAAGGCACAGAAGGCAGAATCTTGGGAACGATCTTGGCCGGTAGTTGGTAGCACAATACGATCTCCATTGAAGCACCTGGCCGGTGGTTCAGTCAACAACCGGTGAATGTCAACGCAGCCATGGGAGACCTAGAAAAAACAGGTTTACAGACTTTGGTTGCACATAAAAAGAAATCTTTTTGGAATGTTGAGTTCCAATAGATGAGGGGTGATACAGCTGTTGTGTAAGGAGCTGAAGATAATGGACTAGATCCAGGCGAAAAAAGTTGCCTGCGGAGCCAAAATCCAGATGGACAGCCATGGAGAGGGATCTCTCCAGCCACTAGTTTTTGTGGTCACTAGTTTTTGGAGAGCAATCTCTCCTTCCTAGGGTCGCCTCTCCAACCAACCTTCTCCGGGCTTCACTGGGCACTGATAAATATAATGACCTTTGCCACCACGATACATGCACTTGTCACGATACCTTTGCTGTCACTCTTGTACATAGTGAACTCTATAGCAGAAGGTGGAGCTTGAGTCAGCAAGGGTACTGAAAGGTTGAACCGACCTGAGAGGTTCCCTGACCAGAGAATACACTTCAGCCTGTTCCAGAGCTTGTTCATGGAAACTGAGATCAATCCAAGTAGCAAGGCGTATAAGGGTATCCAGTGAGGATGGTCGATCTCTGCCTGCCAACTCATCATTAATTCTGCTCGACAGACCCTGCCAGAAGGTTACCACCAAGGCCACTTCATTCCAGACCAGCTCCACCTCAGGGTGCGGAAGCGTAAGGCTTACTGAGCCATTATATCCTTGTCCTGTCTTAGAGTCAACAGGGAAGTGGAAGGTGGAAGACGAGGTGCGGCCAGGTTCCTCGAATGCTGCCCGGAACATCTGTCTCAGGACCACGATGCTCCCAAATAGTTTTTGCCCAAGCCAGGGCTCATCTGGGCAGCAGAGAACCCATGAAAGCAATCTTGGCCTGGTCCAAAAGGAAAAGATGAGCATGGAGAGTGAAGTGGATCTGGTACTAGTTTATGAAGCCGTGGCTTCCTTTGGGGTCTCTAACTAAGCGGGACAGGAGTAGAAGCTGAAGCTTACCTGCTCCACCAGCTCCCTGATGTGCACTATCCAGACATTTAGGTATTGGCAGCCTCCTTCTTACTATCACATAAAAATGTGATGATATGCCCAAAAAATAAAACAGATGTGGGTCAGATAATAATGCTGTCAGTCATCTGAATTACTATATATTGTATAGCTGAGAAACAGACAAATTTAAGACCGATCGGATGCGCAATGCATTACATGGACAATAAAGATGAACGAATCTTTTGAAAATTGAATTTGCGAGCTTTGCTGGATTTTCCAGGAAATATAATTCACAGCAAGTCAATTTGAAAGAACTCTATAGCCTCCAATTGCACTTAAAGACATGTATTACAATATTCTCTTTTCCTTACACACTAATCTTCACTCCTTTACTATCACACATACTATCTGTACATTTTCTTCATTGTTTTATGGCTATGGTAAAACTGTGAGCTCAAACGTCCTCTTACTATCCAGAGTCACCACAAAATGGCTGCTGAATTTCCTGCCTATGCTTTTATACTGGCTATGATCATTCCTCCTGATTGGCTGTGCTATACCATGTGATGTGCCAAATTTATGGGGAAGCCCATTTGACCATGCCCAAGGTCTGGCTGATCAAATCTTCTGCAATGTGTAATATGAGTATGGTTCAGCGAATTCCTAAAATTTCAACATGGACTCGATTTGCATCAAATTGATGAAATTTTCTTTGAATGACAGTCTTTTAAGGTCAATAGAATCAATGTAATACTTTATTTCACCTGTGGGAGTGCTGTAGGGAAATTAATAACTTGCTTTCATAGATTAGTACTGATTCTTGGAGGACACCTTATTAGCATTTTTGTCCAAATTGGACAACTTTTTCATCTCTTTAATTTCAGAAAGATCACTAACTCTAGGCCTCAGGGTACATGCACTGTCTATGAGGTTATTCCTCCCTATTTGGCCTACATCTTCATATTTTACATATATTTCACGCTGACTCGTTCTTAGCATGTGTAGTATATCTAAAGCAATAGCGCACATTACATATGAGAAAACAGGCTAGAGCTGTAAGATTTATTTGGACTAACCTTAGGTCAATTGCATAAATTCATATACCCTCTTATCTCAAGAAATAAAGAATTATAAATAAGATATGCCATATAACATAGTAAAAATAATATCTCTAGGTCACCACCTAAAAAACAATAACTCAGCAGACGCAAGTAGCCAGTTCTTCGACATCTTTTGTTCTAGGAACTCATCCAACTCGCTTATGAAAGTATTACCATGTGTTTTACATTGCATTTGATAAAAGCAAATTGCTCATTTTCTCCTGTCACAGTGATAGATTCATTCAATCAAACCATGATGAAACACCCCACAAACGTTTATAGGGCATTAGTTCTGTAACCGTTATAGGCTGCTGGTCAACAACAATGCATGTGATTGTCTATGGGAGCAATTTGTATAAACAGGCATAACAAGCCGCACTACCAAAAGAAATGACTGAAAGCTGAGGTCACAGACAGAAATCTTCATGCCTCCAGAACATTTAGATAGAAATAATACAAGTAGATAGATAGATAGATAGATAGATAGATAGATAGATAGATATGTAGATAGGTAGATAGATAGATAGATAGATAGATAGATATGTAGATAGGTAGATAGATAGATAGATAGATAGATAGATATGTAGATAGATAGATAGATAGATAGATAGATAGATAGATAGATAGATAGATAGATAGATAGATAGATAGATATGTAGATAGGTAGATAGATAGATATGTAGATAGGTAGATAGATAGATGCCAAAAGTTTTGAGATTGACACAAATTTTGGTCTCTATAAAGTTTGCTGCTTCAGTGTTTTTAGATGTTTTAGTCAGATGTTTCTATGGTTATTTATAAACATTACAGAAGTTTTTAAATATTTATTGACGAATACATCAAATTTATGCAAAGACTCAATAGTTACCTGGGTGAACCTTATTTTTCTAGACTTCTACCCTTTGCCCTGTTAGCTGGACATCAGCTTCTGGGGCAAATACTGACTGACGACAACCCATTCTTACCTAATACTTGGGATTCTTAGATCCCATTCTTTATTCATGGTGTTCTAAGGAAAAGTTGTGAATCCAGTAAAGCATCCTGAGACCATTCATTTGTGGGGTCGCTTTTCATCCAATAGATGAAAAGCATCCCAGGATGCTTTACTGTTGACATGACATATGACTCATGGTAGCGCTCATCCTCCAGATATCTGTAGGGGGCTTCACCAGAGAAATTAACTGTATCCCAATCCTCTGCAATACTACCCATGCACTTTCTGCAGAATGTCAATATGTTAGTCATGTTGTTCTTAACTAGAGATGAGCGTTGTTCTACTCGAACTGTTCGCCAATCTCAAATTCGAGCTGTTTTGGGCGGTGTTCGAGCCGGTCGGCGAACACGAACAATTTGAGAAAAATTCGGCTGTTCGAGGTTATGTTCGATAACTGTTCGTGCACCAAAATCATAACTGGATTTTTTCTCAGTAATGATGAAAATTAATGTTAATACGCAGTTTGAGTGTACAGCGGGACGGGGGGAGGGGCAGGGGATGGATCTCTGCAGGAACAATGAAGATCTCCATTTTTTTTTCTCTTTCCCGCATTTGCAGTGGGGAGGTGCAATCTGTCAGCCTATCAGCAGCGCACACACGGAGCGAAGTGCTTTTTTTCACACAAGCAAGGGCATGTGTGATTGGCAGTGTATGTCACATGTCCTTGCCCTATAAGACCAAGCCATTTTCCCCGTCGCCACCATTTTCTCACTGCTGCAGCTGCGTGTTAGACGGCACCGCTGTTGCTGTGTGCGCTATACCTTGTTAATTTCAAGCCAATTTTCGCACAAATATACAGATAGCTTGGGAGTAGGGAATAGTTGTGATTGCAGTCCTTTTAAGGACTAGGTTACAGCATTTCCTACGACTTTTATCAGGCAGGTCTGTGCTCTTAAATAGATAGATTGTGGGAGTAAAGACTAATTGTAATTGGAGTCCTTTTCAGGACTAGATTACATCAGTTCCTATCAGTTTTTGCCAGGCAGGTCTGTGCCAGTGCTGTGCAAGTTTTTTTCACAGCATTTGGCTGAATCTAGCAAAGCTAATCCTTTTTGGCCTATTGCAGAGTGTGTTAGTCAGTGGAGTAGCCTATCTGTGTTGCAAGATATACCACCTGTGTATAGAATACCAATTTTTTTACTGCACCTAGTGAAGTAAAATCTTTTGGGCATAGCATCATTCTATTAGTCCATCTATACTGACCTCTATCAGGTTGCAAACTGAATATAATTTTTTTCTGCATCTAGCTCTGAAAAAATATTTGGGCTTCTAGCGGTGTGTGGGACTTGGTCTATTAGTCCATCTATACTGACCTCCATCAGGTTGCAAATTAAAAATAATTTTTTTCTGCATCTAGCTCTGAAAAAATATTTGGGCTTCTAGCAGTGTGTGGGACTTGGTCTATTAGTCCATCTATACTGACCTCCATCAGGTTGCAAATTAAAAATAATTTTTTTCTTCATTTATCTCTGAAAAAATATTTGGGCTTCTAGCAGTGTGTGGGACTTGGTCTATTAGTCCATCTATACTGACCTCCATCAGGTTGCAAATTAAAAATAATTTTTTTCTTCATTTATCTCTGAAAAAATATTTGGGCTTCTAGCAGCGTGTGGGACTTGTTCTATTAGTCCATCTATACTGACCTCCATCAGGTTGCAAATTAAAAATAATTTTTTTCTGCATGTAGCTCTGAAAAAATATTTGGGCTTCTAGCAGTGTGTGGGACTTGGTCTATTAGTCCATCTATACTGACCTCCATCAGGTTGCAAATTAAAAATAATTTTTTTCTGCATCTAGCTCTGAAAAAATATTTGGGCTTCTAGCAGTGTGTGGGACTTGGTCTATTAGTCCATCTATACTGACCTCCATCAGGTTGCAAATTGAATAAAAAAATTTTCTGCATCTAGCTCTGAAAAAATATTTGGGCTTCTAGCAGTGTGTGGGACTTGGTCTATTAGTCCATCTATACTGACCTCCATCAGGTTGCAAATTGAATAAAAAAATTTTCTGCATCTAGCTCTGAAAAAATATTTGGGCTTCTAGCGGTGTGTGGGACTTGGTCTATTAGTCCATCTATACTGACCTCCATCAGGTTGCAAATTAAAAATAATTTTTTTCTTCATCTAGCTCTGAAAAAATATTTGGGCTTCTAGCAGTGTGCGGGACTTGGTCTATTAGTCCATCTATACTGACCTCCATCAGGTTGCAAATTAAAAATAATTTTTTTCTGCATCTAGCTCTGAAAAAATATTTGGGCTTCTAGCGGTGTGTGGGACTTGGTCTATTAGTCCATCTATACTGACCTCCATCAGGTTGTAAATTAAAAATAATTTTTTTCTGCATCTAGCTCTGAAAAAATATTTGGGCTTCTAGCAGTGTGTGGGACTTGGTCTATTAGTCCATCTATACTGACCTCCATCAGGTTGCAAATTAAAAATAATTTTTTTCTGCATCTAGCTCTGAAAAAATATTTGGGCTTCTAGCAGTGTGTGGGACTTGGTCTATTAGTCCATCTATACTGACCTCCATCAGGTTGCAAATTAAAAATAATTTTTTTCTTCATTTATCTCTGAAAAAATATTTGGGCTTCTAGCAGCGTGTGGGACTTGTTCTATTAGTCCATCTATACTGACCTACATCAGGTTGCAAATTAAAAATAATTTTTTTCTGCATCTAGCCCAGCCAATAGTTTTGGCCTAATACCACAGTTTGGCCACTCAGCTCTGCTCGGTTACCATCCATTGTTTTTTTGTGCAAACAACTCCAGAGTTGTGAATTAGTTAACCACCAAAATGAGTGGAAAAAGGCCTGCTGCTGGTGGAAAGGGGAATAGGCGTGTTGGGAAGGGGAAAAAAGGTTGTGTCCGTGGGGTAGGTGCAGAAGAAAGACCATCTTCCAGCCAAACTAAAATGTCTACTTCTTTTAGCGGACAATGTGATAAGATCCCTTTCTTACGGCCACGCCAATCGCTACAAATTCCAGATGAGGCACAAAAACAGCAGGTGCTTCAACGGATATCAAGTGCTCCTTTAAGTGGGCTCTCCTCCACATCAACTTCAACATCACAAATACTCCAGTCCTCAAAGGTGTCACCCAAATCGCACTTGCTTCCTCACAGCTCCCAAATCTCCAGCTGCCCGTCTGAGTATGAGGTAGAACAGATGGTTGAGTCTGCAGAGCTGTTTACTCATACTATAGCCTGGGAATCAGAGGTCGACTCCAGCGCTTCTGTGAATCCAGACGAGGAAATGATCTGCACTGATGCCCAGAATCTTTATGAGTCGGATCCAGGACCAGACGCAGAAGGTTCTGACCATAATGTAGACCCTCATTCCCAAACTGTAACTCCTGTTGGTGGAGACAATGAGGAAGACGATGATAAGACTCAAATACCTGATTGGAGCGACAACTTTAGTTTTTTGTCAGGGCAGGAACAGGTTGGCTCTGAGGACGACGGGTGTGATAACGCACAGGGTGATGATGATGAGGTCGGAGATCCCACTTACTGTCAACCCACAGTCAGCCAAGAGATGAGGTCAGCAGAGGAGGTGGAGGAAGATGCTAGTGACGACGAGGTCAGGTTGCGCCTTCCTGGACAGAGACGTAGTACTGGAAGCACGTCAACAACTGCATCCTCAAACACAACTCTGCCTCTCACCACAAGTCGTGGTGGCTCTTCAGGTCGCATGGGTGCTAAGCCTTGCATAGCCTGGGCATTTTTTCAGATCGATAAAGATGACCCAACTCGTGTTATCTGTAACATTTGTCAGCAAAAGCTAAGTAGAGGCCAAAAAATACATAGTTTGAGTACTTCATGCATGAACCGGCACATGGACATGAAGCATAAGTTGCAGTGGGAAGCTCAGTGTGCTACAATGCGGCCTAGCCGGCCGGGCCAATCACCGTCTGCCATATCTTGTGCATCCGCGGCCTCTTCATCCTCTGTGACTGGGGGGACAGCAGTCACACCTGTTTTGGGGCGCAGACCTGCCACCTCTTTACCCGCAACAGCCAGCGTGATTGGCAGGTCATCATTTTCTTTGGAGGTGGTAACACCAGCTGGTGTTGAGCGCTGTCCGACATCGATAGCACCACCTTTGGATCAAAGCAACCTAACATGTCCGCCTGCATCTTCCTCACAGACCGGCAGTTTGCCGGGGACACCCTTATCAACCCCGTCTAAGCACAATAGCCAGCCCTCGGTCCCTCAGATGTGGACAAGTAAAAGACCATTTCCTCCTAGCCATGAGAAAGCTAAGAGGTTGAATTTCACCATCTGCAAGCTCTTGGCTACAGAAATGCTGCCTTTCTGCCTGGTGGACACAGAGGATTTTCGAGACCTTATGTCCGTCGCAGTGCCCCAGTACCAGATGCCCAGTCGGCACTACTTCTCAAAGAAAGGTGTGCCTGCGCTCCACCAGCATGTCGCACACAACATCACCGCTTCTTTGAGAAACTCTGTGTGTGACAGGGTGCATTTCACCACAGACACTTGGACGAGTAGGCATGGACAGGGGCGTTACATGTCGCTGACTGGGCACTGGGTAACTATGGTGACAGCAGGACAAGGGGCTGCTGTCCAAGTCTTGCCGTCCCCACGAGTTGTGCGTCAATCCTCTTTATGTCAAAGTTCCTCCACTGCTTCTGCCTCCTCAACCTCCTCTCGGTCTTCCACCTGCACCCAAAGCCTGTCTGGTCATGCCACAAGCTTTCTAACTGCGCAGAAGGGATCCTGCACACCTCCTTACTATGCTGGCAGTAGGGCTCAACGTCATCAGGCGGTTTTTACATTGAAATGTCTGGGAAATGTGAGTCACACAGCTGAGGAGTTGTGGTCAGCTCTGGAGAACCAATTTCATGAATGGTTGTCTCCACTGGACCTGAAACCAGGGAAGGCCGTGTGCGACAATGCTGCAAACCTGGGTGCGGCCCTTCGCCGGGGCAATGTCACACACGTGCCTTGTATGGCTCACGTGTTGAACCTGGTTGTCCAGCAATTTTTAGCCCACTATCCCAGACTAGATGGCCTTCTGCAGAGGGCACGGTCGCTGTGTGCTCACTTCCGCCGTTCGCATCCCGCAGCTCAGCGACTTACATCTCTACAGAAGTCGTTGGGCCTGCCACTTCACCGGCTAAAATGCGATGTGCCTACCCGGTGGAATTCAACTCTGCACATGTTGCAGCGACTGTGGCAGCACCGACAAGCCCTGGTGCAATACGTTCTGACGTATAGCCTGGGCCAACGAGATTCAGAGGTGGGGCAAATCACGCTGGAGGAGTGGTCTCAGATCAGGAACCTATGCACCCTTCTGCACAGTTTTGAAATGGCGACGAAGATGTTTAGTGCTGACGATGCCATTATCAGCATGACTATTCCGGTGATTTACATGCTGGAGCACATGTTAAACAGAATTCGGAGTCAGGTGGTGGCACAAGAGGAGGTGGAGGAAGTAGAGGAGGAGGAGTTGTATGCGGAAGGGCTAACATCTGCAAGGTCCAGACGGTCGGCAGCACCAAGGCGGCAGGCATGTGAGGGTGGGGGAGATGGTTTTACCAGGGCGCATGGTAGCAGCCAAACTAGTGAGGAAGGTGCAGGAGCCCAGGAAGAAGTGGAGGACGAACTGATGGAAGACTCATCAGATGAGGGAGACCTTGATCACATTTCTGTTGTGCGAGGTTGGGGGGAGAGGACAGAGGAAGGAAGCATGATTGTTACCTCGCCACCAACACAACAGGGACTTGGTGCTCCTGGATGCGCAACACACATGAGTGCCTTCTTGCTGCACTACCTGCAACATGACCCTCGAATTGTGAGAATTAGAAATAATCCTGACTACTGGGTTGCCACACTGTTAGATCCCCGGTACAAAAGTAAATTTGCAGAAATTATTCCTGCCATAGAAAGGGATGCACGCATGCAGGAGTATCAGCAGAGACTGTTGCAGAATCTTACATGTGCTTTTCCACAAAATACCAGTGGTGCACGTAGTGAATCTCACAGTTCCAACTTGCCAACCGTGGTACCGTCAAGTGTTCAGCACTCAAACCGTAACAGAACCACAGTATCTGCTGGTAACATCAATTTTGCGGAATCATTTCACCACTTTTTTAGCCCATCCTTTGCAAGGCCACAGGAGACAAGAAGTCTGACACATAGTCAACGCCTAGAGACGATGGTACAGGAGTATCTCCAAGTAAACATTGAAGCCACGACTGTGTCACTGGACCCTTGCTCTTTTTGGGCTTCCAATCTGGATAAATGGCCGGAGCTAGCCACTTACGCCTTGGAGATCTTGTCATGCCCCGCAGCCAGCGTTCTGTCTGAACGTGTGTTCAGCGCTGCTGGTGGTGTGCTGACAGATAAGCGCACGCGGCTCTCCACTGATAATGTAGACAGACTCACGTTCATAAAGATGAACAAATCATGGATCCGAAACGACTTTTCTACCCCTGTGTCATCCTGGGGAGAGTAAAAGCTTGATGATTGGTTAAAATCACCCTACCAACCGTTTTAAGCTTTCAAATTACTAATCATGTTTATCTGTATCTTGACTGGAAAATAATTTGGGCTTTGTAGCAGTGTGCAGCACTGATCCTATTAGGCCATCTATAATAAGCTTCACCAGATTTAAAATTAAAAATAATTTTTAGCTGCATCTAGCCCGGAAAATAATTTTGGGGCTCCGAGATGCGCAAGACACATAAGTGCCTTCTTGCTGCACTACCTGCAGCATGACCCTCATATTGTCAGAATTCGAAGTAATCATGACTACTGGGTTGCCACACTCTTAGATCCCCCAAACTTTTCGATCAACCTTTTCATTTTAATAAAGACCAAAAAAATGGTCATTTTTGAAATTATAAGCATTAGCAGGTTGTTAGAAACTGAAATCAAACAGTTTTCAACTCAAAACTTTATTCTAGGTGATGTTACATTTTCACATAGGACCCCTTGTTCGAAAGGAGCTTCTGAACTCTCTCGTCCATTGAATTTGTCAGGTTTTGGATGGTTTCTGCTTCAATTGTTTTGCATGAGGACAGAATACCCTCCCAGAGCTGTTGCTTAGATGTGAACTGCCTCCCGCCATCATAGACACTCCTTTTAATGATGCTCCAAAGGTTCTGAATGGGGTAGAGGTCAGGGGAGCATGGGGGTCACACCATAAGTTTGTCCCCTTTTATGCCCATATCAGCCAGAGATGCAGATGTTTTATGTGCAGCATGAGATGGTGCATTATCATGCAGAAAAATGATCTTGCTGTGAAATACACGGTTCTTCTTCTTGAACCATGGCAGGAAGTGCTGTTTGAGAAAATCCACATACATTATGGAGTTCATCTTTAGCGCCTTCAGGGATCCTAAAGGGGCCGACAATCTCTCTCCCCATGATTCCAGCCCAAAACATTACTCCACCTCCTCCTTGTTGGCGCTGTAGCCGTGTTTGCGTGGGGTGTCCATCAACCAGCCATCCTCCACTCCATTCATCTGGACCATCGAGCGCTGCACGGCACTCATCCGTGAACAAAACAGTTTTGAAATCAGTCTTCATGTAATGTTTGGCCCACTGGAGCCGTTTCTGCTTGTGTGAAGTGGATAGAGGAGGTCGACAGGATGGCATATGCACAGCTGCAAACCTCTGAAGGACCCTGCATCTTGTTGTTCGGGGGACATTGGAGGCACAAGCAGCTTCAAAAACTTGTCTGCTGCTATGACAAGGCTTTTTTGCCGCTGCTGTTTCAACCTGACGTAATTGCCTGTAGGAAAGAGTCCTCAATTTGCCCTTATCAGCACGCACACGTGTGTACTGTGAATCAGCTACATACTTCTTGATTGCCAAGACACTTCATCCTGATCATCGCACAATGTTGATTGTAGTCATGCCTTGACCTAAACACTCCACAATTTGTTGCTTCTCAGCAGCCGACACATCCTTTTTCTTTCCCATTTTGGCAGAAAATGTAGGCTGCTTAATAATGTGAGAGAGCCTTCTTAAGTAGTCTTGCCTTTCATTGGACACACCTGCCAAACTAATTAGCACAGGTGTCTGCAATTGCTTACAGTGATATAAAGAGCCCTGACACACATCACCATCAATGAGTTTAACTGACAAACAAACAAATTCTTCCCTTATCACTCCTAAACACTTTTTGCATAATAATTTGGAACGCGGTGTACATGTGCTTTTCCACAAAACACCAGTGGTTCACGTAGTGAATCTTACAGTTCTAACTTGCCAACCGTGGTCTGTATGGAATTGTTCAATAAAGGGCCCAAAATTAAGATAACATAGATGGGAGAGGTCTCTATGAATAGGAATTCCTAAGTATTTGATACCCTGTGAGGGCCAGGCAAAGGGAAAGTTGGACTGGATGGAATCCTATATGGATTTAGGGAGGGAGACATCGAGGGCCTCAGACTTCGCTGCATTGATTTTAAAATTTTACCATGTAACAAAGTGATCTATTTCAGCCATAACAGCAGGGATGGATATATGTGATTGAGTGATATATACTAGGACATCATCAGCAAATAGAGAGCACTTGTACTCGGTGCCTCCCACCTCAATCCACCTAATATTGGGGTTATGGCG
The DNA here is from genome assembly GCF_046119375.1 of Phyllobates terribilis. Taxonomy (NCBI): domain Eukaryota; kingdom Metazoa; phylum Chordata; class Amphibia; order Anura; family Dendrobatidae; genus Phyllobates; species Phyllobates terribilis. The sequence continues at coordinate 723,427,495 of NW_027362764.1, read as the reverse complement.
AATTGATGAGAGCAGGTGCTCCGTCACTAGGATGTATAAGAGAGGGGACAGAGGACATCCCTGCCTTGTCCCATTGGTGATTGTGAAAGGTGATGAAAATGTTCTGACGCACCCCCTGAGCCTTGGGACACCCGGAGCCGGACACTTTTTGGTGGATGCTGGTGGTTGTAGTCTTCGTGGCGGCGATCCGGTTCCGTGGCTCAGGGCGGTCAAACCAGTGGCGGAACTATTTATGTGGTTTTGATGTTTAAATGTCCGACTACGCCACCCGTGGATTGCGGTCAGAGTGAACCGCCGCTACAGGGCAGACCGCTAAGGCTGGTGTTGTGGGTGCAGCAGAGCGTAGCATAACTCCCCACGGGAGGAGTATAGCCTCAGGGCAGTGTATGCGGAGGATGGGGGTGATGGTGCAGGGCAGCAGCAGTAACGACACGGAGTCAGTGATGCAGTTCAGGGCCTTTACTCACAGTTCTTATTATCCAGACCACGTCTGCAGGTAACGGCTGCCCACGTCGTACTGTGCTCACCAGGTGAGGGGCTCAGACAACTCCCAGATAACTTTGGAGCGCTTCACAGGACCCCCTTTGTGTGTCCTTTGTCTGGCCTTTCTTACCAACACTTCTGTCCGGCTGCCTCGGGCCTCCTCTTGGTAAACTTGGCGCCAGTTTCCCTGACCCTATGTGGTGCCTTCCTAGCGGGTGGAGCAAGGGGCTGCGCCACATAAAATGTCAGAGCCTCCGGTTTCTAGCTGAGGGTCGTTTCCTGCCTCCACTAGTTCGGGGACCGGTCTCCCCCTTTGGCCTGACCCCTCCACGCAGGTGGATTCGGGCGTGCGGTGGCGACTCGCCCGTCCGCACCCCTGGGATCCCTTCATTCCTCGTTCCTGGATCCTTCTCCGCTCCTCTTCCTTCCTTCTCCCTCTTGCAGGCCTGGGCCTCTGTTACTAGGCCCGCCTCCGGAGCAGAGCTCATGCAGAGCCCCTGCTCCCTGCCACTTCTGCTCAGACTTCTCTGCACTGAACTAAGATGGTGCCCACCTTTTATACTCCCTTCTCAATGCACCCAGGAACTGCTTCCTCCCTGCTCCTGCACTGCAGGGTTCCCCTTCCTCAGTGTTCCCTCCCCCCACTCCAGCCAGGGACAGGGACTGTCGTGCCCATCTCAGGGGCATATTGGTCGCCCTGCCCCACGGCAATGTGGTGTAATGCATGCAGGTGTCGGGTCCTGATCCACACTCCATCCTTATCTGAGAGTGAGATATCACACCTCTGGGTGAGGTGCAATACGTCTGTAGCAACCGAGCCCTCGGTGCTACAGTTCCATTTATCTTCAGCCTAGGTGACGTATTGTGATACAGGGCCGTGATTTTGGCTATAAAAGGGTCCCCTAGACCCCTACCCCAAGCTTTTTAAGAGAATCATATATGGCGTGCCAGGAGACTCTATGGAATGCTTTCTCAGCATCCAACGAGAGTATCTACTTACAAATTTTTAACTGCATCTAGCCCAGAAAATACTTTGTGCCTAGTAGCAGTGTCTGCTAGTCAGCGGATTATCCCGGCTGTTAAGCAAGCTACACCACCTGTAGTTTGGACACTTAATTTTTTCAAAGGAAATGCTTCGGGACCACGGGATACTTAGTGAAGAGCATCAGGAGGCACCCCAAGGCATAGGGGCTGGGACTGGCACTAGGATGCCTTGCGGTGGACAGCCGAGCTCGATCCTTATAAAAGCTTTTTAACTGCAGCAGCTTTAGTGGACGCTACTGGAGCTGGAATTACGCGGCTGCTGGCATGAGACTTGCCCTCCAATAGATCCTTGTAAATGGATTTAAAGTGTATTCATTCAAATTAGAGGGACAATTTAAATTAAAAAGCTTAGAGCTGCCTCCACCACAGGGGGGCTCTCTCGACCCACCAGCGGACAGGCACCAGTATTGGGAGAGGGGGGCTGGCCGTCAGGGTTCACCGCGGCTCTGGCACAAACCCGGCGACACGGAGGTGGCACGGGCAGGAGCGGACTGGCCGTCTCGGCTTCTCACTTTTTGGATTTTAGAAGGGCGTGACATGCCTATATCTGTGTCTCCCCCTCCTTTTACTCCTCCACCTCTTTTCTTTTCGCATGACTATATGTACTTGTCACTTTTCCATGTGTTAGTTGTGTCTTCTGAGCAGTTTGTCAGCTTTTGGACACCTTTGAAGGTGTTTTCTATGTGTTTCTATGTGTTTTTGTTTGCCTGCCATTGTTTTTAACGGTGTTCGAAGGTGTTCGACGAACAGTTCGACGAACAGTTCGGCGAACACACGGGTGTTCGACGAACCGAACCGAACTCGAACACTACGGGGGTGGCTCAACACTATTCTTAACCCCTGCACGCCGCAGCCCTTTTCCATTTTTGTGCTTTTGTTTTTTGCTCCCCTTCTTCCCAGAGCCATACATTTTTTATTTTTTGGTCAAAAGGCCATGTGAGGGCTTGTCTTTTGCGGGACGAGTTGTGTTTTTGAACGACATCATTGGTTTTACCATATCATGTACTGGAAAATGAGAAAAAAATTTCAAGTGCGGTTAAAAATTGCAAAAAAATGTGCAATTCCACTATTGTTTCTTTTTTTTACCATGTTCACTAAATGCTAAAACTGATCTGCCGTTATGATTCTCCAGGTCATTACGAGTTTGTAGATACCAAACATCTATACGTTCTTTTTTATTTGAGTGGTGAAAAAAAATCAAAAGTTTGTTAAAAAAAAAGGAACCATTTTCCGAGACCCGTAGCGTCTCCATTTTTTGGGATGAGGGCTTATTTTTTGCGCGCTGAGCTGATGTTTTTATTAGTACCATTTTGGTGTAGATACAATGTTTTGATCGCCCATTATTGCATTCTGGCGTTTAGATTTTTTTTTTTTTATCATTACGCCATTTACCGATCGGATTAACTCTTTTTTTATATTGATAGATCAGGTGATTCTGAATGCGGCGATACCAAATATGTGTATATTTGATTATTTTTAATTGTTTTATTTTAAATGGGGCGAAAGGGGGGTGATTTAAACTTTTTTTTTTAAATATTTTAAAAACATTTTTTTTACTTGCTTCAATAGTCTCCTTAGGAGACTAAAAGCTGCGATCTTCTGATCGCTTGTGTTACACATAGCCGAGCTTCAGCCCTGCTATGTGTAACAAAAGTGCTCATCTGCTATGAACGTCGACCACTGGGTGGAAAAGCGTTTGATAACCCGCATGTAGAAATACATGCAAAAACGCTTGACAAACGCTTCTACCTGGCAGGAAAAACGCATGTAAAATCCGCATGCCTTTTTCCTGCCAGGGAGATGTGAAAAAAATCTGCACCATTTCTGCATCGTGGGCACTTAGCCTTAAAAAGCATTCATCATTATGTTTCTACAGCCCATATGCAGTCTTATGTGCCTCCATAGTAACAGACAAAACTCAAGATAAAAATAAAATGAGCAAATACTCTGCAGTAAATAAACAAATAAATAGTAATAGTACATGTAAAAAACATAAGGTGTTTAGTTGACACGGTTTTGATCAAAAAAGCATAAAAGCCACCCCACCACGACAAGGTGTACCCCATCGGGATGGTCCTATTTCTAGTAATAAACCTCACCATGTGTCAGCAGACCTCAATGTAGATGGGGATGGGGAAGAGCAGGACAAAATCCAGTGTCAATTAAGTACCCTGTTATTTACATTTACTATTACTATTTATGTACTTAGTACAGGGTATATGCTCATTTTACTTTTATCCTGGTTTTGTCTGTTAGGTGACCACAGTGTAAACATGCACCTACACATTGTACTTATACTAAAATGTGTTCTGGCTCATTTTATTTTGTTTTATTTTAGATTTTTTTTACTTTGTACAAAAATGGGACAGGCTTCCCCCTTTTTGAGCAGGGCATTGTCTATACATACAACAGTCGGGTCCTGCTCTGCCCCCATCTACATTGAAGTCTACTGACACAAGATAAGGTTTAATACTAGAAATAGGACTGTCCCTACTGGGTACACCTTGTTGTGGTGGGATAGCTTTTACACTTTTTTGATCAAAATAGTGTCAACTAAGTACCCTATGCTGTTTACATGTACTATTACTATTTATTTATTTATTTATTTATTTATTTAATGAAGACAAATGGAAAGATGGATCTAAAATCGCACTGCCAATCTCCCACCAGATGATGAAGGAACAGTGAAGGGTACTTGGAAGCAGTTTTTATTTGTCAATGCATTTCGAAGCATATAACACTTCTTTATCAGGACAAACTACTAGAAGTGTTGTATGCTTCGAAACGCGTTGACAAATAAAAAACGCTTCCAAGTACCCTTCACTTTTCCTTCAATGTCTGGTGGGAGATTGGCAGCGCAATTTTAGATCCATCTTTTCTATTTGTCTACATCTTATCTGCCTTGGTGGATTCACAGCAGCCTTCTGCTCTCACAAGCTAAAACAGGAGTTGTGAGTGTCACAACCCCACAAGGTGAGCATAAACCTTTTTCTGTTTTTCCCTCTTTTATACCAGATAAGACTTCATTGTCTCCCCAGCCTATTTTAATTTTTTATTTGCTGCAGGGTATTTGCTAATTTTTTTTCTTAGGTTTTGTCTGTTAGGTGGCTCCTTTCTCTCTGTCTCTTACTTCATACTAAACCACCAAATGTACAGTGATAAGCAAAAGGGTAACAATGTTTTGTACTTTTGACTTTCAGGCTCCATATCTCACCATCCACTACTGCTTTGAACGTGAGGCTACCATCATTTTATAGACAATCTTGGCTATATCATACCTAAACTTGACTTGCAAGCATTTAGCATATGATTAGTTATGCAGATTATTGTCATGTCACTGCATTGTTACGGCTTTTCTCCTAAAAATCTAAATTTTAATTTTTATTATTTTGTTAGTATTTTGGAAATCCACCTTTGGCTTTCAACACTGCCTGAATCCTTCTGGGCATGCTCTCTATCAGATTCAAGCATGTCTACTGAAATCTGATCTCAGGTCTCTTCTACACGTTCCCAAAGTTAGTACAGCTTTTTCTTCAACTCTACCCACAATGGTTCGACTGGGTTGAGGTCTGGGGACTGTGGGGGGCAATCGAGGACCTCTACTTCTTTGTCATTGAACTATTTCTTCACCAATCTCGATGTATGCTTCAGGTAGTTGTACTGCTGGAACACTATATCGTCCTTTTCATACTCAAAGTACTCGAGTGTGTGAAGCAAGTTGTCTTGTAGGATACTCATAAATAGCTCAGCATTGAGACCACCATTGATCCTGGTCAAGTATCCAATGCCTTTGGCTGTGAAACAACCCCCTATCATCAGGCTTCCTCCACTGAACTAGACAGTTCCTTCAATTTCTTGATCCGTTAGCCTCTTTTTCCCTTTTTTCTTCCAGACCCATTTGCACCCATCAGAGCCTAGTTCATTGACTTTCATCTTATCTCTCCACATCACCTGTTTCCAATCTTCTACTGTCCACTTCTCGTACTTTTCTGCAAACTTGAGTCGATGCTTCTTATGATGATATTGAAGTCGAGGCTTCTTCAACTTTTATCGAGCCACCATTCCAGACTTGTGTAATGTGTGTTGTATGGAGTTTGCATGGACGTCTGTGATCTCACTATTATGAGGCATACGAGCCACCTCCACTGCTGTTTTTGTCGCGCCAGAACAGATGGACCTTGTGATGAGCGGACTTATTGACTCCAATATTTTGCCTGGATTCCACCTCTTGGCTTTTAAATGAATGGAAGGATTTCATTTCATATTCTTCCAACTGTCATGGCACTCACATGATGCAGTTTGGCAATTTTCTTGGCCAAGAGACCGCTATTGATGAGCTGGATGATGCTGTTTCTCTTTTCTTGGGAAATCTTCTTCATGGCTGCTCCTTGATTCAAACCAATGACCTTTCGCTTGGGAATCAACCTAATAACACACTGAGCTATTAGGGAATGTGAGAACAGGTTGTATTTTGTAGGATACAGGAAGAAAAAGATTTTTCCACCACCAGGAACAAAACAGTAACAATGCAGTGACTTGACAAGAATCTGCATTACTTATCATATCCTAAATAGTTGTAAGTCAAATTTATGTATGAGATAGCCAAGATGATTTTCTATTAAATGATGGTAGTCGCATGTTCGGAGCAGTAGTGGATGGTGAGATATGGAGCCTGAAAGTCAAAAGTTCAAAACATTGTTACCCTTTTGCTCATCACTGTATGTATCCTATAAGTAGAGAAGAAGACCTGTAAGAGTCCGGCAGCAGACTACAGAGAGCTTGTGTGCTGTCTGTTACCAAGTAATATATACGTCTGCATAGAAGCTGCAGATATACAATTGTAAAATATCTGTGATTTTTAGTGTTTGCAAAGTTGTTGTTTTTTTGTTTTACTGTAAATGATTTGGAACAGTAATAAAATGCTGATAAAAATGAACCGTCCCATTTAGATCCTATAGCAATCACAGAACCAAACACTTTTCTGGCCTTACGTTGAGTATTACCAGTAAGGAATATTACGGTGATGCTTTGCGTAGTCTAAATGACTGAAAACTGGAAACAATAGCTTGTATTTAAATAAAGTGGAAGTAGAAAGAGGATGGAATATAGGTGACGTGCCCCTTCAACACCAAGAGGCCCCTCAATATGGTCGGAGTTTCACAAACATAGCAAGAGTGAAGACAAAATGAAATGTGAATACCACCGCAAGTTTGGTCTCGGTCCAAGTGTGAGGGTCTCCGCACTTCTTCTAGAGAGATCTTCTGATAGACACAGTATAGTGATTTACTGTTTATATTAGGGCCTGTAAAATAGCTGAGCAGACTTTACACATTTTATTCATTGGGCCCAAAGGAATACTTTGTATCATTTTTTTCACAAAAATACAAAACCACTAAATCCTTTTTAGGCACATTCAGTCCCTTTATCTGGAACAGCCGAACTGCGCCCCATATCCAATGCACATAGCAATCATAAATGGTCAAGGATCCAGTAATCACTTACTTATAATTTTCAGGGGTTACCTAGTTTAGACTCTTATTTACAATTAGAGATTACGTCCAAAATAAAGTATCTAATACTGAATGATATCATCTATATTCTGGGTTGTGTGAGGTAAGTACAAGACCACCCTATAAGTGAGTGACCAACTAGGTCTAAAAAGATCTCTGACCCATGTAATCTACCCGACCTCAGCCCACTCGGTATATCTGCAACCTCTCACCACAAAAGGTATAACAATCATAAAGAAGACCTTTTGTAGCAGTGTCCTGACTGCCTAATCTTATTATTTGAAAAATTGTCTATATAGTGCCCCCATGACAGTGTCAGCAACAGTGGTTCTATAAATATTGTCAAAGATTTGACCTCTTTATAATGCAGTCACATACCCCCTTTATAGTGCACTTGCCCCTTTTATAGTAAAGCCAAATGCCTCCTTTACACTGCAATCATATGACCCCGTTACAGTGGAACCATGTGCCTCTTCTACAGTGCAGCCATATACCCCCTTTATAGAACCACCACAAAACTAATACCTAAAGCTAGTACCTGCCAGATAAAGCAATTCTTTGAAAACTGAGCAAAACTTAGCCAGGAGGGAATTATAAGACGCACCGGACCAAAAGACTCACCCCAAATTTTGGGGTGGAAAATAGGAAAACATTTTTTTTAAATAATATGGTGATGCATCTTATAGTCCATTTTAACAGTAGCTTTCCGGGAAGAGGGCGGTGGTAGTGGAGGCAGGGTCGCTGCTTCAGGAGGCCGGTGGCGGCAGGAGCGAGGCGATGATGCGGTGCCTGGGCTCACAGAAGATGTCGTTGCTGGTCAGCGGAGTTTCCTTTCCCATAGATTTCCCTGCAGTGGGCTTCAGGATAATGCCTGCCAGACGTGGGCATAAACAGATTGAGTACTCGGGAGACGAGCTCTTGCACTGATTCCGGTGGCCATGTTGCCGAAACTCACCGCCAGGAAATCATTGGTAAAGGGGGCTGCTCTCACCGGCGCTGACAGCTTCTGAGAGCCCAGGCACCGCAGCATCGACTGGCTCCTGTTGCCGTCGGCCTCCTGAGGCAACGACCCTGCCTCCTGTGACCCCGCTCCATTGTCCTCCCACCAGGAAAGCAACCGTTAAAATGGACTATAAGACACACCACCATTTTATTTAAACATTTTTTTGCTACTTTTGGGGTGCATTTTTTGGTGCGGTGCATCTTATAATCTGCAAAATATGGTTGATATATATATCGTAGTATATATCTTGCGGTAGCCAGCAGCAGCTGAAAGTTGTACCAAATTTGCCAAATCTTACCAGCTGCACCGTTCATCAAGAACTGCTGAGCAAAATGCCAGTTTTGATGAACTGGTGCCAAAGTTTTTGCATGTATAGATTTATAATTTACTTTCGTTTATTATTTTTTAAGAAAATGTGGTTATTATTTTTAAGGAGATTCCGGAAAGAAGAATTTTGATTCTAGGGTTCCCCATTGTAATAACGTTGGGAACCACTGGTTTAGATAATACCATGGAGTAGCTCTGAAACTCAAGAAGAAGCCCCAAAACAATGCTAAGGATGTCAACGTTCTGTTAGCGAAACCCTGACCTGTCACATATGACAATAAGCCCTTGTTGACAAACAGTCTCCCTTTGTCGACCACAGAATCAAATCGGAACGGCGTGAAAGATACACATGAATGAAAATGACAGAGAACGTTGGGGTTAATGCCACGCATCACATGTGTATATAGGAGTATAGCTACACAGCCTTCAGGGGTGCTGTCATGGCACCCAATACACATGAATGAAGTCGGGGGGTCTTTTGTCAAACAGTTTAAAAGACACAACAATAGTAAGTGATGAAACCAAATATAATAGTTAGAAGGATAATTGTTATTTTTTATTTTATTTTACTTTGAAATTATTTTATTTTTTTATGTTTTTAAGCAAAAAAATAATAAAAAATAAAATAAAAATAAAATGTCAAATGGAGTAACATGAACAGATTGTTTACCAAGGTAGTAAGTTATTTCATAGTGTATTTTCCCCTTCTATCTGCATAGGCTTCTTTGTGACCAGACTCGCTTATTAGCTTTCGAGGGCCCTAGCGCGTTGGGATACGTGACAGCTTACAATTATCTGCTCCATTGCTATTGAAATGCTCTTTTACTTTCCCACCAGGCAGTGTTGACTCATGTCAGCCCAGAACATCCACATTTTATTATAGATTCTCATGAGGGGTTTCATTGTAAGCAATGTTGTAGCATCCCCAAATCAGATTATATTGTTTAAAGATCTAGATTAATGTACAAATTGGAGCTGATTCAGCACAGCTGGGTGGACTATTTTATTCATTTTTAATTCATTGTGATAACTTTATGATGACCTGGTTTTAATATGCACTGATTAATTTTATGATATATCATTATAGAGATTAGAGATCCACGATCTCCATGATACTGAGCTCTAAATTCCCTGAAAAGACAGAAAATAAATTCTTCAAATTCTGGTTGCATGTATCCCCACTAGGGGGAGCTAATAAGCTTAGTGCATACACTGTTTTATTATAGAGTTCAATTAGTAAACTGTGAGCAATAAGCTCCTAGTCTCCCTCTAGTGGTGGTTAAATGCAGCCAGAATTTTAGGATTTGTCCAGCAGTTGTCTAGTTGAGTTTTCCAGCAGAACAAAAGTTTGAATATTTAAAAAAAAATTGTATATGCTGGCACCTAATATACTTTTCTTTTATTTTTTAATCGTGTCTTGATTGCTCGCTGTCAACTCCAGTCCTGGATCCTGAAGGATCCACTTCTACTCTGAGTTTGCCACAGGAGAGTGCTTCTGGCTGGCTTCTGAGCCAGCCCCCTTCTATCTTTATGCATTGGCTGTGATAGTGAAGGGAGCTAGCTTAGCTTCTGAAATAAGGTAAAAAAAAACCCCTGTTCCTGATTCATGTGCCCTGTGCCCTGCAGCTATGACATCCAGAGGATTATCACACCTCCTGCAGAGTGTAAGCTCTTATGGTCAACAGAGTCCTCTCTCTCACCTGTAGAGTGTAAGGTCTTATGGTCAGTGGGGTCTTCTCTCTCTCACCTGTAGAGTGTAAGCTCTTATGGTCAGTGGGGTCTTCTCTCTCTCTCCTGTAGAGTGTGAGCTCTTATGGTCAGCGGGGTCCTCTCTCTCCTGTAGAGTGTAAGCTCTTATGGTCAGCAAGGTCTTCTCTTTCTCCTGTAGAGTGTAAGCTCTTATGGTCAGTGGGGTCCTCCCTCTCTCCTGTAGAGTGTAAGCGCTTATGGTCAGCGGGGTCCTCTCTCTCTCTCCTGTAGACTGTAAGCTCTTCTGGTCAGCAAGGTCCTCTCTTTCTCCTGTAGAGTGTAAGCTCTTATGGTCAGCGGGATCCTCTCTCTCTCCTGTAGAGTGTAAGCTCTTATAGACATTGGGGTCCTCTCTCGCTCTCCTGTAGAGTGTAAGCTCTTATGGTCAGCGGGGTCCTCTCTCTCCTGTAGAGTGTAAGCTCTTATGGTCAGCAAGGCCTTCTCTTTCTCCTGTAGAGTGTAAGCTCTTATGGTCAGCAAGGCCTTCTCTTTCTCCTGTAGAGTGTAAGCTCTTATGGTCAGTGGGGTCCTCCCTCTCTCCTGTAGAGTGTAAGCGCTTATGGTCAGTGGGGTCCTCTCTCTCTCCTGTAGACTGTAAGCTCTTCTGGTCAGCCAGGTCCTCTCTTTCTCCTGTAGAGTGTAAGCTCTTATGGTCAGTGGGGTCCTCTCTCTCCTGTAGAATGTAAGCTCTTATGGACAGCAGGGTCCTCTCTCTCTCCTGTAGATTATGAGCTCTTATGGTCAGCGGAGTCCTCTCTCTCTCCTGTAGAGTATAAGCTCTTATGGTCAGCAGGGTCCTCTCTCTCCTGTAGAGTGTAAATTCTAATGGCCAGTGAGGTCCTCTCTCTCCTGTAGAGTGTAAGCTCTTATGGTCAGTGGGGTCCTCTCTCTCCTGTAGAGTGTAAATTCTAATGGCTAGTGAGGTCCTCTCTCTCTCCTGTAGAGCGTAAGCTCTTATGGTCAGTGGGGTCCTCTCTCTCTCTTGTAGAGTATAAGCTCTTATGGTTAGCAGGGTCCTCTCTCTCCTGTAGAGTGTAAGCTCTTATGGTCAGCGGGATCCTCTCTCTCTCTCCTGTAGAGTGTAAGATCTTATGGTCAGTGGGGTCTTCTCTCTCTCTTCTCCCCCACATGTATTTTCCGAGCAATTACAAGCTTTCCAGTATTGAGGTTCAAGTTAATTTATTCTCAGCAAAACTAATTTTGGGGGAAAATTATGAAAAGTTGGCAAATTTGAATTTTAAAAGGTCCAGTCATCTCTAACCATTTCCCCCTAGATAGATAGCACCAAAAGTTGGTAAGTATTCCTTAATGTATTTCAGCATGTTTACCTGCAGTCCCATGTTGTGCCAAACAACAACATCTCCTCCTACTTTTGTGACCAAACCAGCTCTGTTACAAAATAATTGAAAAAAAAACTCCCCCTTAACAGTTAACCACTGCTCAAAACTATGCAACTCCTATAAAAGTAAGGCTTATGAGAATCTTTTGGTAAATTAATCTCCTGTAGATCCATAAGTCTGGTATTTTATGAAGTCAACAACAATTTTATGTGAATAGAATATCATTTTACTTCTCCCCGGTGCCTCAGCCAACCAAGTGGGAATGTAACAATCCCATAAAATACTAAACATGTATCAGTTCTTTATGTTATGTGTAACTCAATCCTGACATGATAACATCTACTCATTTCTGAGCAGAAAAATCTAATTTCGAAATTATTTCGGAGGCTTACCCCACTATTCTTACGGCTTTATTAAGCCACCCATGAAATATGGGATGAATTCCTAATTTGTGCAGACTGTCTAAAAATTCCATTACGCTGGGCTTTAGGCAGATCTCTTGAGCTGTAGGTGTGTGGAAGGTATTTTGGGTGTTTATGGTGGTCTATTGACACCCGGTCATCATTTCCATATATGAAACTGACAGACGTGAAATTCCACTCATAAGAAACAAATAAGATAGGACACATGTCTAAGAAACTCTGCAATAAAAAACAGATGCTGAGAGTCTAAAGGCAAAAAATGTATCCTTGTATATTCACAACTACTGAGCCGTACGGCACAAACACCAGCAGCTCTTAAAATACTCACGCTTCACTATGATCTTGCACTGAAATGTTCAACCATATGAAACATACAAATTTGGTTAAAATTCTGGGACCCGCACTGATCTGCAGATTTACCCCCCCATTACAAAAGGTGTGGCAGGTCGGATTCCCAAGCATCGCTCGATTCATTCTCTATGGGGCTGCCGGAAAAAGCCGAGTGAAGCTCTGAGGAGCCCTCTAGGGGATAAAAGAAGCAGCGGTCAATCATGTGAATTGTCCTTCATTCTAATGGGAATAATAGTTTGCTTAACGGGTGATTGAAAGCTTGTTTCCACTGGCTGATTTTTGGGAAAAAGGCATTTCTAGGAACATTCATTCCCGATAATCGGCCAGTGTAAATGTGCCCTAACACTGGCCATACACATTAGAAGGAGTTAGCCGATCATTTGGCTGGAAGCCATCTAAGCCAACTCTCCATACACAGAAGAGGTCACTTGGCCGATCGCTCCAGTGTTCTCTGAGAAAGCCGCAGACTGACGTCGTCTTACGACTTATCTCAAGGAGAACAATGCGATTGACAGTCTGAAATCGGACATGCATGATCGACATCTCTCCTGACCATCAGTCAACCCGTCAATGTCTTCAGGTTTAGCCTACATTAATCTAATGTGTATGTGATCCTTAAGGATTGCTGCTTGGAAGATGTTTAGGTGTTTAGCAGTAGGGAGCCTCCTACCATGTACCAGATTTCTTTCGCATTGACTTTTTTTCTGGATCTTTCAAGAAGTCATTCAATCCAAAAATTGGTATTTCTGCCGCCTCCTCACTCGTTTCTTGGTTTACAGTCTCGACATTTTTTGCCTTGTCATTTTATATCCTCTGGGATGTGAGAAGCTTCTTGCAAAGAGCAGTGATCTCTCCACAATTGATGACTTGCTTTTTGAGAAGATTTATTATTATTTGTGCTGCTGCAAAATCCAAGAGTCACCACAGGGAACAGTCACCCAAACAGTAAAACATTCCGGGAACCAAGAGGTAAAAGCGGTAAGTAACACAATACAGGAAGCGCATCACCCTGATGCTACATTTATAGGAAATGCGTTACATCATCCAGTCATGTAGTTGGTCAGAATTGCAGTATGTATGGTCTGGAGTTGACCTTGGTTTGACCTTCAGAAAAAAAAACTAGATGGTTGTAAAATAATTTAGTGTCCTTTCTTTCCAGTCTTTCCCTGAATTATTTTCATCTCTGTCATTCTCATCTCATCCACTGACAGATGAACAGTGACAACCGCTAATTTGCAGCCATAACTTTGCCAAAAGGGGGTTGTGGATCATTACCCGGCTTTTCACAGAATGGGAATGTTGTGCAAAATCTCTTTTCCTCCCTTGCTGCCTGTCTGAGGACAAGCACATTGATTCTCCCTGAGAGCATGAACAGCTCGAGTTAAAGCAGGATATTCTTCTGTTCTGGCTCATAGACAGCATTGGATTCCCGTCTCTGAAGTCCGTGTGCATTAAAAGCGCATATGGACAAGAGTTCTTATTCTGCAAGCAAACTGAATACACAAAATGGTAGGACATTTTTAAATTGAGATTTTAGGCATATTTGCTTCATTTTACGTTAGAAGCATTGGAACAATCAAAGCATTAGGCATGAAGATATCGGTTAAAGGGTTTTTCCGGTATATATAAATTACCACTTATCCACTAGTAGTCCCTCAGATCCGAAGGATTAGGAATTGTGTCTCCTTCTCTTTCCTAACTGCAAGACCATAGTAAGGTGGATCTGAATGGATGGACTTTTCCCGCATGTGCCCTGCCACTTTATTCAAGGTATATAGCACCGATGAAGCCAGCAGACAGCAGCATTGCACCAGACTATCTTTCTGTGTTCAGTACCATAGACTTAGAATGGAGCAGACGGTGTGCACATGTGGCACCCCAGGGGTCTGGTTACCACAGTAATAGAAATATTACGTCTGAGAGCAAGTGGGAGGTTTCCTGGTCAGGAGCCCTTAAGCATGCAACACCTCCTGTCCAGACCTGGGAGGGGAGGAATCTGCCCTATATAAACTGGGTCTGGGGCAGGGTTAGAGAGTCAGAGCCTGGAGACAGTTCCAGACACAGGGAGAGTTACAGCAGGAGCTCTGTAGGAGCAGGAGCCGAAGACCAGGGGCTGGAGCTGAGCAGAGCTCGCCCTGGCAGAAGAATCCAAGTACCGGACACTGGAGTCCGAGGCTGTGGGGTCGTACAGTACAGACCAAAAGTTTGGACTCACCTTCTCATTTAAAGATTTTTCTGTATTTTCATGACTTTGAAAATTGTACATTCACACTGAAGGCATCAAAACTATGAATTAACACATGTGGAATTATATGCTTATCAAAAAATTGTGAAACAACTGAAAATATATCTTATATTCTAGGCTCTTCAAAGTAGCCACCTTTTGCTTTGATGACTGCTTTGCACACTCTTGGCATTCTCTTGATGAGCTTCAAGAGGTAGTCACCGGAAATGGTTTTCACTTCACAGGTGTGCCCTGTCAGGTTTAATAAGTGGGATTTCTTGCCTTATAAATGGGGTTGGGACCATCAGTTGTGTTGTGAAGAAGTCAGGTGGATACACAGCTGATAGTCATACTGAATAGACTGTTAGAATTTGTATTATGGCAAGAAAAAAGCACCTAAGTAAAGAAAAACGAGTGGTCATTATTACTGGTCATCATTACTTTAAGAAATGAAGGTCAGTCAGTCCGAAAAATTGGGCAAACTTGAATGTGTCCCTTTGACCAGTTGCAAAAACCATCAAGCGCTACAAAGAAACTGGCTCACATGAGGACTGCCCCAGGAAAGGAAGACCAAGAGTCATCTCTGCTTCTGAGGATAAGTTTATCCGAGTCACCAGCCTCAGAAATCGCAGGTTAACAGCAGCTCATATTAGAGACCAGGTCAATGTCACACAGAGTTCTAGCAGAAGACACATCTCTACAACAACTGTTAAGAGGAAACTTTGTGCAGCTGGCCTTCATGGTAAAATAGCTGCTAGGAAACCACTGCTAAGGAAAGGCAACAAGCAGAAGAGACTTGTTTGGGCTAAAGAACACAAGGAATGGACATCCTGTGCTTTGGTCTGATGAGTCCAAATTTGAGATCTTTGGTTCCAACCACCGTGTCTTTGTGCAATGCAGAAAAGGTGAATGGATGGACTCTACATGCCTGGTTCCCACCGTGAAGCATGGAGGAGGAGGTGTGATGGTGTGGGGGTGCTTTGCTGGTGACACTGTTGGGGATTTATTCAAAATTGAAGGCATACTGAACCAGCATGGCTACCACAGCATCTCGCAGCGGCATGCTATTCCATCCGGTTTGCGTTTAGTTGGACCATCATTTATTTTTCAACAGGACATTGACCCCAAACACATCTCCAGGCTGTGTAAAGGCTATTTGACCAAGAAGGAGAGTGATGGGATGCTATGCCAGATGACCTGGCCTCCACAGTCACCAGACCTGAACCCAATCAAGATGGTTTGGGGTGAGCTGGACCACAGAGTGAAGGCAAAAGGGCCAACAAGTGCTAAGCATCTCTGGGAACTCCTTCAAGATTGCTAGAAGACCATTTCCGGTGACTACCTCTTGAAGCTCATCAAGAGAATGTCAAGAGTGTGTAAAGCAGTCATCAAAGCAAAAGGTGGCTACTTTGAAGAACCTAGAATATAGGACATATTTTCAGTTGTTTCACACTTTTTTGTTAAGTATATAATTCCACATGTGTTAATTCATAGTTTTGATGCCTTCAGTGTGAATGTACAATTTTCATAGTCATGAAAATACAGAAAAATCTTTAAATGAGAAACTGTGTCCAAACTTTTGGTCTGTACTGTATATTCACCCAGCAGCAGAACCCAGCCGGCAGGGGATTCCAGATCCTCTGGCCATAGAAGCCCGAAGGCTCAGTCACAAGGAAGGGACCAGCACCGCCATCGAGGAGAGGAGGCTATCAGAAGGCCCCAAGTCACCAGCCATACGGGTGAGCACCACACGGTATACTCAGGGACGTGGGCTACTTCCACTCGCTTACAGCAAGGTAGCCAGGAAGAGTGCAGATAGACGGGGAGGCCTACAACTCCACTTGGCCAGGGGAACTCCTGCTTGCTCGCAGACTGACCAGGCCCCGTATGATAGCCAGTACTCCCGGGAGGGTCTGCCTTAATATCATCAGTAAAGACTCTGAACTGCACTGCAAAGACTCTGAGTCGTTCCTGCTTTCTCACTGCATACAGCACTACTAGCACTGGGACGCCCGCGCACCATCACTCCCATCATCCACATTCCCTGCCCTGAGGCCATACTCTTCCCGTGGGGAGTTATCCCATCTTTTGCTGCGCACACCACACCAGCCTCAGCGGACTGCCTCGCAGCGGCGGTACACCCTGACTGCAACCACGGGTGGCGTAGTCGGACAATTAACCTAAAACCCCTAAAAGACTGCCACTGGTTTGACCACCCTGAGCCACGGGACCGGGTCGCAGCCACGGAGACTACAACCCCCAGAGACCCGGCTCCGGGTATCCCACACGCGTCCACACTAGGCCCAGGGGGTGCGTCACACACATGATCGGCAGCTCCATTCAGCTGCTCCTTGACATGGTCTTCTATTTTACTAATAATAGACTAATCCACTGCATGGGTGTCACGTCTCCACCAGGACCTTCATCTTCTTCTGTCGCCAGGCACCGCTGTATTCATTCTGTGAGCATAGCTGATGATAGAAGAGACGTTGGGACCAGAAGGTCTGGACGGCACAGGCTCTGTCAAGCCATATAGATTAGGGTGGCTGGGACCTGCAGTGCCGTCCAGCTGTTGCTATCAGCTCCCTGCTCCAGCTAATTGGAGAGCACCACACCCTACTTAAGCTTCCAGCTTACTGCTGGAAACTGCCAGATACAGTCTTGTGCTACTCTGATCTCGGCTTGTCTTTCTTACTATTCTTATGGATTCTGATTTTGTACTTTTGCCCTCTTGGTTCTGACTACTCCAGCAAGTCTGCACCACCAAACAGTAGCTTATTCTGTACCCCCAGTCCAGAAGCCCATGCTTAAGTCCACATCACTTTACAGGGATTAAAGGGTGAAGTTCAAGGCAACCCCTGGGATCTGGTAAGCTAAGTGGCTTGCCTTAGCCTGTCTGTGGTAGCCATTTTAGAGCATCCAGGCGACCACTGACAGAACGTTCTTATAACGGGATAAGAATTGGATTATCTGTTTTTATAAGATAGTCAGCATTTTATCTAGTGGGAAAGCAAAGTATATCATTGTTATTGTATAGTTTCCGATTTTCTAATAACATCTAATGTATACTTTGTTCCTATAAATATTAATGTTGGAATGGGAAGAGGACGATAGTTTTCATCCTCCTTGTCTGGACATCCACTTCCCATGATGAGTTCTTTATTATTTCTGGGGTATGTAAGGTGGAGTTGTCTTTTTGTATCCTGCTCTGTGATGACTTTTCGAGCTTGATATCATAAATAAAGGCAACGCAAACATTATAGTGTCCCCTGATGCTGATACATGTATCATGAAATAGATGGTCTATGGGAACAATGTTACTATATGGTATCCCACTGCGGAACTGTACAAAAGCTTCCTTATGGACGATGATTCTTCTTTTCTATTTGATACATTCTTGCAATATATCCACCAATGCAGGGAGCGACACTGACAGAACATCTATCTGTCCCCTAATCCTACACCACCCACTAACACAAAAATATGCAAATGTTAATACCTTGCACACACATTGTCAGCAACCAAGAAAAAGTATCTGAAAAATATTATCTTTGTTTCTAAACATATATAAAAGTTACAAGACCAAGCAAAGCTTCTAAAAACAATGCAAAATGACCTCAAGCCTGGTGTCCTATAATAACCCTGATGACAACAAGGTTTAGGTCAACACCCCATAATTCACCTAAGGGCTCATACCCATATGTGTGAAAAATCTGGACCAAAAAGTCGGATGAGTGTCATGCGATTCTCATGCGAGGACAATGTGATTTTTCATATCTAGCATCCATACTATATGATAGATATACAGATAGATTGATACATACAGAAATTTATGTACATAGATATAAATATGTGTGATATATATTCAGTGCTTTGCTTGTGTAGCTTACTGTACATGTAATTTTTTATTAAATTAAATTTATGAAAAAAATGGCACGGGGTCCCCCTAAATTTTAATAACCAGCAGAGGGAAAGCAGACAGCTGTGGGTTGATGTTTCTAGCCTGGGACGAGCGTAATACCCACGGAGCTTCCCAGGCTATTAATATCAGCTCCCAGCTGTATATTTAGCCTCTACTGGTTATTAAAATGTGGGACCCCCCAAAAAATTGACGTGGGATCCCCCTATTTTAACAGCCAGCAAAGGCTAGGCAGACAGCTGAGGGCTTGTATTAATAGCCTAGGAAGGGGCCATGAATATTGGCCCCCTCTCAGACTACAAACATCAGGTTTCAGCCGCCCCAAAAAAGGCACATCCTTAAGATGCGCCAATTCTGGAGCTTAGCATAGTCCGAATGCCGGCCGATTTTTTATTTTTTTTTTCTTGCACTCATTCACTTGCTTTGGTGAGTCTCATGCATGATATGCGGCAAAACGCAGCATGATGCAATTTTTTTCTCAGTCCAATTTCAGCTGAGAAAAAAATCGCGAATGAGCTGTAACTCATAGATTAACATTGGTCAGAGTACAATCCGCTTTTTTTACAGGATTGCACTCATCCATTTTTCTCGCAAATGAGTATGAGTCCTAATGAAATATAAATCCATATATCACAACCAAATATATATGTGCAGATGATGTCCCATATCAGTGGACACACTGTCAAGCCGTAACTGATGGCTTCACTAACTTAATACTAGGATCAGAACAAACTCTGATCCAGGCCATAAACCTTGTAATCACTGCAATCCTCTTTATCCTGTGCCCATTAGACCTACCAGCATTGTCATTGCTGGAGCTATTCAATATAGATGGTCCTAAGCCTGTCTGTGGCTAAGGGCTCGTGCAGATGACCATATTTTTGGTCCGAGTTTGATCCGACAAAGCATCGGATTGCACTCCGACCAATGTTATTCTACGGGGTCGTGCACATATCAGAATTTTTCCTCAAACCGAGTTGGTCCGAGGAAATAAATAGCTGCATGCCCAAGTATGATCCGATATTCGGATCATACTCAGCCAAGTCAATGAGTCTGTGAAAATCATCTGACTGCACTCAGATGACATCTGAGTACAATCCGATTTCCACGGACTGACAGAATGGAGAAGATCTTAATCTAACGAAGGTCCTCAAGGTTGTCTAAAATAAATCTTCTGATGTAACTTCTGGACAGTTGGAAGCTACTGTCACAAGATGTCATCGCAGGACCGGGACTGCACCGAAAAATGGTGAAGACACCGGAGGGTGAGTATGTGACCAGGGGCAGGGAGCTTACATTAAGACCACGGCCCCACTATCAGTATTTGGTCAGTATTCGGTCAGTATTTTTCTCAGGAACAATCAGAGAAAAGGTCACCCACTCCTGGTTTTGGTTCCCACTCCTGAGGAAAAATACTGACCGAATACTGACCAAATACTGATAGTGGGGCCATGGCCTTAAAGCGTCACTCCAGCTCTGAAAAAAAACTCTGGAGTGGTGCTTCAATAAAGAAAAAAAGTAAATGTTTGCTAAAGGATCAAAGCCTTGTAAAAGAATTAAGTAATCAACATTCTGAAAAGAAATACTAAAGTATAAAAATGATATAACATAATTTTGCACAATAGTGAAATGTGTAGACGTGGACATCTTCTATTTTCTGCAGCTATGGTGTCATTTTCCTGCAGGAACACAAACAAACCTTTTCCATTGATGAGTGGATTATAGGAGTTTTTGGGTTTACTCCACATTCTTCTTCACTTTACAACATCCTCTGACTACAAAGATTTTCTTGAAAGTCCACTTAAGTTGAAATAAAGCAGAACCTGGGTCTCGTCATGTCCCGGATTGTGGTCAGTGTCCTCTGCATTCTCAGTCCCTCAGTATTAATGAGGGTTGGAGGACACGAATGGTCAGTATCTGTAAAATCAACGCTACTCCCATCTGGCTATCAGATTTCACTTTGGTAGTTCAGTGTGGACACAATGACAGATGATCCTTGTGAAGATTTACTCAGGCACCTGCAAAGTTTGCTGAGCACTTAAGTCATGATAATATAACAACGACCATAACAGAATGTGTGAACTTTTTTGCAAAATCATAATTGTCACAGTGAGAAGAAGGAATTAAAAAAAATTGTCTATTGGTTAGACGTAAGCTTAATAATATTTTCAGCGACAAGATTTCAAGAAAATGTAAATTTTTTTCATCTGAAGCATTTACATTGTTTGATCGATATTTCCCAGCACCAACACTTAGAGCCTGATTCATCATTTACGCGTTTTTTCTTAAGTCACTTTTCTTTTTTTTTTATATCTTGTGGTATTTGCTGATATTTTATGCTCCAGATTCATCAAAACACGTCTCATGCATTTTGCGCAAAGTCAAAAATGGTCGTTTTTCCTTTTTTGCAACTGTTTAGAGCAAAAAAAAAAATCACAATTTTTCAAAAAGTTTGCAAAAAACTCTCAAAAATTTGTGGTTTGTAGGAAATCGTTCCATTGGGGGGACTGGAATACATTTGCAACAAGTTTTGTGACTTTTTTAAAAGTTGGAAATGATGAATCAGGTGAAAACATCTATCTGGGCAGCACGGTGGCTCAGTGGTTAGTTCTGTTACTATCAGCGCTGGGGTTGTGAGTTCAAATCCCACCAAGGACAACATCTGCAAGGATTTTGTATGTTCTCCCCATATTTGTGTGGGTTTCCTCCCACACTCCAAAGACATACTGATAGGGAATATAAACCCCAATGGGGACAGTGATGATGATGTCTGTAAAGCGCTGTGGAATGTGATGGCGCTATATAAGTAAGCATAATAAATCTGTAAACCCACATCCATGCCAACAGAGACAAACTAAGGAAAACAAAAACAGGTGAACACATGTAAAATGGACTTCAAACAAGGGGCAAATGGAAAGATTAATTTGGTACAAACAAAAAGAAAGGCTCAAAAAATTCAAGGACCATTAATTGGGTTGTCCACTACTTGGACATCTCCTTCTTAATCTAAATGTTTGGGCCAGATAAAATAAGAAACCTTATACTCATCTACTGTGCAGGCGCCGTTCCAGTGGTGTCGGCACTCACGGTCCCGGGGCTCTCGTGAGGTTGTTATGTTACATGAGCCCAGCGCCCAATCAGCGCTGGCGTCATTGCCTTCAGATAAATCGAACATGAAGAGGAAGTCCAGACTGCGGCTGATCCCTGACTTCCTCTTCATATTCAATTCGACAGGAGGTGGGGACAGTGACGCCAGCGCTGATTGGGCACCGGCATCGCGTGTCACTAAAACAGCACGGGAGCCCCGGGGAGAGCGAGTGCTGACACCGCTGGAATGGCATCAGCATGGGTGGGGAGTATAAGCTTTTTTATTATATCAGGGCCAAGTGTGGGATATGGAAAGGAGTTGTCCAAGTAGTGGACAACTTCTTTAAGGCATGTTCAGTGGAGAATTTGCTAGGTTTTCTTTTTCAAAACCTTTTTAAAAATAACATCCAACAATCTACAATATTTTTTTCTTTCTTTTGTTTTTTCACAGTTTCCATAAAGACTCCAAAGAGAGAGGAGGAGAAACCGTTCCGAGACTGTGCAGATCTGTATCATGCGGGGTTCAACAAAAGTGGTGTATACACAATATATATTAACAACGTATCAGAACCCAAAAAGGTAAAAGCATTTGCTCAACTATATGACTGATTCGCGACCCAAACACCTCAGCTACCTTACGCTAAGCCAGGCCATTTTGTGTGTTTTGGCCCCAAAAACATGGCCCTTCTTTGATATAGAAATACTCTACAATAGCCATGCCTGGTCATAGTCAACTATTTATATGACAAGCCTTGGAACAGTTTATTTTAAGGACTTCTTATCTACAGTGAAGGAAATAAGTATTTGATCCCTTGCTGTTTTTGTAAGTTTTCCCACTGACAAAAACATGATCAGTTTATAATTTTAAGGGTAGGTTAATTTCAACATTGAGAGATAGAATATCCAAAAAAAAAAAAAAAAAAGAAAATCACATTGTATAAATTAGATACATTTATTTGCATTTTGCTATGAGAAATAAGTATTTGATCCCTCTGGCAAACCACACAATGCTTGGTGCTAAAACCCTTGTTGGCAAGCATAGCAGTCAGACGTTTTTTGCAGTTGATGATGAGGGTTGTGCACATGTCAGGAGGAATTTTGGTCCACTCTTCTTTGCAGATCATCTCTAAATCATTCAGATTTTGAGGCTGTCGCTTGGCGACTAGGAGCTTCAACTCCCTCCATAAGTTTTCTATGGGATTAAAGTCTGGAGACTGGCTAGGCCACTCCATGAGCTTACTATGCTTCTTTTTGAGCCACTCCTTTGTTGCCTTGGCTGTATGTTTTGAGTCATTGTCTTGCTGGAAGACCCAGCCACGACCCATTTTTAATGTCCTGGCGGAGGGAAGGAGATTGTCAAGCAGGATTTTATGGTACATGGCTCCATCCATTCTCCCATTGATGCGGTGAAGTAGTCCTGCGCCCTTAGCAGAGAAATACCCCCAAAACATAATGTTTCCACCTCCATGCTTGACAGTGGGGACGGTGTTCTTTGGGTCATAGGCAGTATTTCTCTTCCTCCAAACACGACGAGTTGAGTTAATGCCAAAGAGCTCAGTTTTTGTCTCATCTGACCACAGCACCTTCTCCCAATAACTCACAGAATCATCCAGATGTTAATTGGCAAACTTCAGACGGGCCTGCACATGTGCCTTCTTGAGCAGGGGGACCTTGCGGGCACTGCAGGATTTTAAACCTTTAAGGCATAATGTGTTACCAATGGTTTTCTTGGTGACTGTGGTCCCAGCTGCCTTGAGATCATTAACAACTTTCCCCCATGTAGTTTTAGTCTGATCTCGCACCTTCCTCATGATCAAGGATACCCCACGAGGTGAAATTTTGCATGGTGCCCCAGATCGATGTCGATTGACAGACATTTTGTATTTCTTGCATTTTCTTACTATTGCACCAACAGTTCTCTCCTTCTCACCCAGAGTCTTACTTATGGTTTTGTGGCCCATTCCAGCTTTGTGCAGGTCTATGATCTTGTCCCTGACATCCTTAGAAAGCTCTTTGGTCTTGCCCGTATTGTAGAGGTTAGAGTCTGTCTGATTAATTGAGTCTGTGGACAGGAGTCTTTTATACAGGTGACTATGTAAGACAGCTGTCTTTAATACAGATAATGAGTTGGTTAGGAGCGTCTAACTGGTCTGTAGGAGCCAGAACTCATAATGGTTTGTAGGGGATCAAATACTTATTTCTCACTGCAAAATGCAAAAAAAATTATCTAATTTATACAATGTGATTTTCTTGATTTTTTTTTTTTGGGATATTCTCTCAATGTTAAAATTAACCTACCCTTAAAATTATAGACTGTTCATGTCTTTGTCAGTGGGCAAACTTACAAAAACAGCAAGGGATCAAACACTTATTTCCTTCACTGTAGCTATCCAGCTTCTATCAGTGCCCGAGCTGTAAATTCTAGCAATGGCTGTCACATTGATCCTTCCAGTAGCCCGTCTTGTGTATGCTCACTCACTATAAAATCAGATCATAATGAGGGAGATTCGGTTGTAACTAAGATACCAGAGGTATCAAGGTAAACGTTTAGAAGAAATTATAGTTTGCAAATCCCACTTTGAATTTACTTTGAGCTTTTGAAGTTTTTCCAGACTTCTGCTTTCCAATGTTTTATTATGCAGAAAATATGCCGGAAGTGATGTGAAAAATGGCTTCTGCTTCCCTTGTGTGGTTTGTACAAGATGATGCTCATCAGGTCTCATTCATCAGAACTGTATAAGGGTATGTGCACACGACGTCTTCTTCAGGTAGATTCCATCTGGAACCCACCTGAAAAAGCACTAAAATAACAACAAATAGAAAGCTTGGGCTGGAACAGGCGCAGCTAGAGTAGGCCTGGACATGACATAGGTTTGAAAGCAGGAGGCTAAGGCTAGGTAAGGGTTAACTCCTAGTTTTTTAAGTACACCATAAAGGACAGTTAGAGCGTGGGTGGGTCTGGGTCAGGATTGGTTAATTCGGCTATGGGGGGTGGGGCATCTTAGGGTACCTTATATGAAGAACAGGATCCCGAGAACAACTGCTGCCATTCAGGATCCAGGACCAGTGACCAGTTATCCTTCTTTTGTGTTTGGTTGGTAACGACCACACTTCGGTGGTGGGGTTAGGATTTTCATGTCATGCTGTATTTATGTCATAGCAGTCAGAGGTGAGGAGGTCAGGGATGGCCTTAGATAATGGGGTCATGGTCCCATCGGAGGTATGATGATCCCTCATTATTATGTGTGGTTTGTTCCCGCTGGGACGGTTCTCTGGGAACAGTAAATTGTTGTGTGGGCAGCATCTTGATGGTTTGTCAACCCCGAGTTGGAGTGGGTGCAACTGGGGGATTGCTGCGTCCGATACTGTCCAGTGCTGGTGGGCCATCTAGGATCTCCTCAGGAAATTAATGGTGTTTTACTGTTGGTCATATGCATTCAATAAAGGCTGCTGTGGCCATATATATATTCCATCGTCACTCAGTGTTATGTTAGTATTTATTGATGCTGTAGACACTTTTCAATACCCTAGTCATGAACACATGCACAGCAATGTCAAAACCACTTGCTCTGCATATGTTCCATCCTTTTGCATTTCTCTTAACCGCTTCAAGCTTCATAAGCCGTGAAGCAGTTCAGGTGTCTTCTACTTGGAAGCCACCACCATCTTATGTATGAAATACTGAAAAAAGTGCCACAAAAAAAAAATCAAAAGATGTCAAAGAAGATGCTTCAGGAGAAAACACTTTCAAGAGTTTTCTGCTTCAAAAATTATGTAGATATGCCGACAATTCTAACACATCATATGCACATACCCTTATGGTAAAAAATGGCTGTGTTGTCAATAGCAAACAATCAGAGCTCTTTTATTCTACCAGAACAGTGCAAATGTAAGGTGCCCCAGCGAGGTAGTCGTGGGCGAGCTGTAGCCCCCTCTCGCTCTGGCACCCTACAGACAATACGT
The DNA here is from genome assembly GCF_046119375.1 of Phyllobates terribilis. Lineage (NCBI taxonomy): Eukaryota > Metazoa > Chordata > Amphibia > Anura > Dendrobatidae > Phyllobates > Phyllobates terribilis. Next base: position 723,402,073 of record NW_027362764.1, on the reverse strand, counting down.
GTCCTCCCTCTGATGTGTGGCTGTGTATGTGGGGCTCTCCACTTACTTCAAACCATCCGATCGCGGCTGTCTCCAGGCATTTCTCTTCTGGGACCAGGGCAGCAATAAATTCAGAGGACACAAGGTTCTTAACCAGAACTTGAACTTTACTTGGGGAAGAGGAATATGTACAATATTTACAGGCAGATATAATGGATAAGGCCCGACAGGTTATCATCTCTCTCACAGGCGCTGGTAACTCCTTCAGCCCTGGTTCCCTCTTTAAGTGAAGCATCTCTGTGACTCTAATCTCTGGCCCAAGAGACTCTTCTGAAATACCAACAGTGATCTGGATCCGATGTCTCTCCCCCACATCTTAGCCTGGAGTCCTATTTATCTTCCTCTGCTTCCTGCAGACTAGAAGTGCCCCGGGTCCTCACTACCTTTGATGAGTTTCTCCGGCCGGCTAACAGGACTCTTGCTCTTGGTAAGGGAGACTTTCACACTGGTGATCCCACTGTCTGAGGGTATGGAGCTCCCGTCTACCCTAGCAGCCAATATATACTCAGTCTGCCTGTCTGGTTCTCTGTCCTATCTCTTACTGAAGAATCACTTCCTGTTTCTGGAAACTAAACGGAGATTTTCCTAATGTGCCCACCCTCAGTGAGCTGTCATCACACCGAATTAACTCATCACTGTCTGTAACACTGCTAGCAGACTTCAACCTGACATCTGCACCCAGGACAGTGGCATCTTGTGGCTGTTTTCAGGTACTGCAGCCCACAAGGAATTATGCCAGGAACAAGCTCTATGTCACTCAAGGCTTGATCAGGGCACTAAGTTCCCCCTCTACTCTACTGACTGGACCATTAAAGCTAACCCCTTAGCTTGGTCTACCAACAGTTCAGAGAGGTCTGACTTCAGGAACACTTCCTTTAACTATCTCAGTGCCAAGGGAAGGCTACGCCCTTCCCCACTATTACACAAGAAATGAATGAAGCCCATGGTGTTTTTCCCAGCCAGTCATGTGGTTCTCTGCAGAGGGCAGTAGTGTTGTGTGTGTGAGATCAACATACCGTGTTGTATTACTGGTGGCCAGTGTAGGATCATTCAGGACGCTCACTGGTCAATTTCCACGGCTTCCAATTGGAGCAAAAAGCAGCATAGATTGTTTGGTGTTGAATAAGATCCATAACTGATGGCAGAAAAAATAGAAACCACACATTTTAGGACACTAGTGGTTGTGGAACACATCCAGGAGAGGATTATAAGAAGCTCGAGGAAATCAGCATTAAAGGAACTGTCCACCTTATTATGGCGGATTTAAAAAAAAAAAAAAATGGAATACTCAGTGGAGCAGTGGGAATGAAGAGCAAAAATGGACACTTTTAACCCGGTGACAGGTTTTCTTTAAGTAACAAAAGAAAATTCCCGCAAAGGTGAAATACCCATGTAAAATGATCCCAGTGGGTGCAAATCAATATAATTACATCGATATATACAGATCAGTATAATTACAAGTCGTCATATACTGGAGGAAACAGAATGGTCTGGTGTATTGAAATTGGCAACAGAATATAATAATAAACACAACATTGAAATAAGTGATGTCTGATGAAGTGAGGTTCCATCTAACCGGCTGTGGTCATTTACAGAACAATAGGTACCGGAACACACAACATTGACAGAAGCTACACCAACTTAGTATTACAAGTCCTTCCCTGAAAGATGATCTTGAGCTGCAGGAGGGGGATTACTTATGGTGCATCACATCCATGCCATCCATTCCTGTGCACATAGTCCATTCCCTTGTGCGTAACCAGAGATGACTCATGCAGCAGCATTCTCTCAGATAATGACCAGAGCTCAGGGATGGAGTATATTAGCAAATTAGCGCCTGTTTTGTGCTTTCTTAATTGAGCTACATTTATGCACTTCCAAATAGTTCCTTCATCACGGGCAATACTAAAAATGTCTTCATGCCAATTACCACTTTGGCCCGTTCTATTTTCACACCTGCTTTATAGATTTCTGATCCCTTAATAAGCTGTGACTTGTATAAATGACAGGTTTTCCAGACTCCAGTTTCAAAGGACGCCTCTGTTTTCAATAAGAGGCCGCTGGTTTTACCTTGTGTCCAATGTAGAAACTTTGTTTGATAGTTGCTTATTTTATATAATCTGAGAGAGTGTTAGGGGGCAGCGGGATTAGGGCAAAGTGCTTTCAGGGTGCGCTAGATTTTACTCTGTACCAACAGATGGACGCAGCTGTGCATGCAGCTTGTAAAGAGGAGCAGCTCTGTCTATAAAACAAACCAACAGATGGAAACCAAAAACTGGGCAAGGATCTAGTAAGTAAAATATGGTCTCACAAAAGTTGAAAATACTTCTGTCGGACTTCTCACAATTTGTGCCATCCTACTCCTTCCTAAATCTTCGTGGATTATGTCCAGAATTGTGAAGAGATGAATGAGCACTAAATACAGAAGCTTCTTTATATGTCCACCAAGAAGTCACCAGTTCACAAAAACATGGCAGCCCTATCCAGTTCTGGATACATTAAGATGCCAACTATTGCAGATTTAATTTTTGCTCTTAAACATCTCAACATCAGCGCAGGTCACCAGGAAATTCATACACATTGGAGTCCATTGAATATTACCCACAATATCAAGTCTTTACTATGCATGATTTAGTTCTCAAATCTCCATATATACTGTACACATTGAATGGCCACTACATTAGAGATGCCCATCTGTCACGCTAGGTATGGGGAGAACCCAGCATATAACGACGGAAAAAAGGGATGTAGCCCTACATCTAGGGAAAGGGAGAATGAAGACCCCTAAAGAGATCTGACGACAAACCCTGACTCCCCTGGAGACCCTAAATAGGTTCTGCATCTATCGCCGAGCAGGAAACCTAGACCTAGCTGACCCTAAGTCTAGGCCCTAGGTAGGGAGTGGGAGGGGTGAGCACTAAGTCAGCCCCACTAAAAACTAAAGTACACACAGGGAAAACAAACAGGGGAATACACTTCGCTCCAAGATGACACCGAATAAGAACAGCAACTGTCCAAGAAGGAATTCCAAGGTAATTCTAGTTGATCACTAGAATCCCAAGCCTGAATTGGTAAAACAGGCTATCACCAGCAACTCTTTGATGATCTGAGTGTATTTAAGGACGCAGCAAGGAAGTGCTGATTAAAAGCAGAAAGGTGAGGATACTTCAGGGTCCTAAAGGGAAAGGTATAATCCCCAAGCAAGGAGAGGATCACCGCTGGGTCCTAAAGAGAGAGGAATCATAAAAGGATCAGAGAGATGTTTGTAGGGCCAAATGCAGCGACCTTCTACAGCCAGACACCGTATGACTGTCTGTCAACCCTGACACACACGTGACACCATCTGGTAGCATGTTGGTGCTTCTGCGGCTTTCAGAACTGCAGCAATTCGTCATGGAGTAGATTCTACTAGGTGATGAAACCGTTCTACAATAATATTGGCCCATGCAGACAGGACATGACATCCTGTAAAGATAAATGCTGGAGGATCTACCAAAAGAAAAAGTTGACAATTTTTGGTAGCCTTTTTCTGATCAGCTTATTGTTGAGAAGTCTGGGACACAAGAAGAAATCTAATTGCTGGGATCCCCACCGAACACTAGGATGGGGGTTCCAAAGCCCCCATTTCAACTCCTGATTACAGTGAAGTGGAGTTTACATTTGTGTCCTGCAGTATAAATTTGTGTTTATTTGATGCCTCAATACAAAACATAGGGTCGGGGTCAGTTTATTGCCGCTAATGTACATGTGTATTTCCTGAAAGAGCAGGAAGTAGGAGTCTAGAATAGCCTCCAGTAGCCTGGGTGATAATTGCTAGATTTCATATTTTTTAATACAGATCATTATATGAAAAATAAGAGTAAACATTACAAAAAAAATAAAAAAATAATACATTTTACATAAACCCTTCATTTAAACCAGTGTTTCCCAAACCCCATCCTCACAGCCCCCCACAGGTCATGTTTTCAGGATCTCCTTAGTATTGCACAGGTGAGAGAATTCCTGATGCCTTGATGATACTTCAAACACCTGTGTAATACTAAGGAGATCTTGAAAACATGACCTGTGGTGGGGGGGGGGGCATGAGGATGGGGTTTGGGAAACACTGATTTAAACATTAGGTCATTTTCTGTTAACACGTTCCCTTTAAGTGGTAGAATATGTCCAACACGCAGGGCTGTGGAGTCGGTAAGCCACACCTCCGACTCCGATTCTGACTCCAACTCCTCAATTTCCCTGACTCCGACTCCCTCATACATGGCTCATGTTTAAGTGATAAATTTACTGTAGTAAAATGATTACATCAGGCTTTTCATCACCATTATGATACAATATTCATGCTTTTTAGATAGAACATAAAATAATAATTTTCCTGTTCACTCTAGCAGTTCTGAGATGAGTGCAGGCTTTCCTTCCCAGTGCCTTTTTCTTCTTATCTGTAGAGGAGGGGCTTCACTACTGAGCATGTACATAAAGTGCAGCACAGATTCATCTCAACTAAAAGCCGAGATCCATACATAGATCAGGAACAGAGCAGACATTTATAGAACATTTCATAACTTTCCCAAATTCTTATGAAAAAATATTCAACACATTGAAATACTGTGCCCAATTTATTATATATTTTAGGAGTTGGAGTCGGTCCATTTTATACTGACTCTGACTCCACCAAAATACATTCCGACTCCACAGCACTGCCAACATGAGCAGAACATTAGATTCTAGTTTTCCAGGGATACAAAAGGTTGTAATTACACTGAAAGTTGCTACTTGTTTAAAAGGGGTTTTCGTCTCTCTCTAGAGTTTTGATTTGCTGCACTCAAACTGCTTTAAAATATTATCCTTTTGCAGAAAATCTGTAGAAAAAACTGCCTTCGTTCCCCCGACAAATTAAAACTGCTTTTGGTGCACACCAGTATAATGTGTCCAGGAACAGTTACCATTCTCATGCTCTGTAACTTGCCATTCATCTAAATTTTACCCTAAAAATAAAATGCCATTTGACGAGAGAGCAAAAGGAAAATTTTCACCAGTCAATAGTGATACCATAGAAAAAAGTATGCAAATTTGTGATACACGAATTTAAATGAGACTAAGGCAACTTGAATGAAGATTTTTTTTTCCCATGATTTTGGTACCATGCCTTGTGAATAACAACCAGGCTTTCTCAGTTAATGTGCACAGTCTCCTTATTTAAGTTCATTCTTGCAGAAATGCTCCTATGCTTTATACATGTGCTATAAATTCACAAAAAAAATTGAATGAATTAAGACCTGAGTGTAAGGAATATAAAAAAAATGCTTCAAGTAGACCAAGATCTGCAAGCTAAAACGCCTCTGGTGTCCTATTTTTTGGCAAGTAAGAAAAGAACACAGGTAATAGAAAAAATCATCACAATGCACCAAAACAGTAGCGCTGTATGGTGCCATACAGCGCGCCAGTAATACTAATATATATGCTATCTAAATAACAGTACTTATACAATGCCTAGGTCAGTGATGGCAAACCTTTTAGAGACCGAGTGCCCAAACTGCAACCCAAAACCCACTTATTTATCGCCAAGTGCCAACACGACAAGTTAACCTGAATATTGAGGTTTTCGTTTAGAAAAACAACTCATACAGGAAGCAGCCACACACAGGGGTATGAGACTGCAGATATAAAGAATATGCTCACCCCCATCCTGGCATATGCTGAACCCATCCTTGTATATATGTTGAGCCCAATCCTTGTATATATGTTGCTCCCAATCCTTGTATATGCCTCCCCATCCTGGTATATGTCCCCCCAATCCATGTATAAGCCTTCCTAATCCTTGTATATGTCCCCCCATCCTGGTATATGCCTCCCCAATCCATGTGTCCCCCCCCATCCCCGTACATGTCCCACCAATCCTTGTATATGTCCCCCCATCCTGGTATATGCCCCCCTATCCATGAATATGCCCTCCATCCTGGTATATGCACCCCCAATCCTGTTATATCCCCATTCCTTGTATATGCGCCCCCATCCTGGTATATGCTTCCCCAATCCATGCATATGTCCCCCCATCCCGGTATATGTCCCACTAATCCTTGTGTATGTCCCCCCATTCTGGTATATGGCCTTTAATCCATGAATATGCCGTCCATCCTTGTACATGCACCCCCAATCCGTTTATATCCCCCTTCCTTGTATATGCGCCCCCATGCTGGTATATGCTCCCTCATCCATGAATATGCCCCCTTCCTTGCATATGAACCCCCATCCTTGTATATGCTGCTCCTATCCTTGTATATCCCACATCGGTGTATATGTTCCCCCATCCTGGTATATCCCCCATCAGTGTCTATGCTCCCCCATCCTGGTATATCCCCCATCATTGTATATGTTCCCCCATCCTGATATATCCCCCATCAATGTATATGCTTCCCCATCCTGGTATATCCCCCATCAGTGTATATACACCCCTATCCTGGTATATCCCCCATCAGTGTATATGCTCCCCCATCCTGGTATATCCCCCATCAGTGTATATCCTCCCCCATCCTGGTATATCCCCCATCATTGTATATGCTCCCCTATCCTGCCAGCCGCTGTTCATTGCATAGAAAAAAAAATACATAATAACCACTCCTACTCACTTTCCTTCCTCTCCCACACTGCATCGTCTTCTGAAGCTAGCAGCTAACTTCAGAGTCCAAGTGACGGGTGTCCATGACGTCACTGCCATGCACCCAATCGTGTGTACGCTGACGTCAGCTGCTGGCCTCTGATTGGCTAGCAGAGTGTATTGCGGCGCACGGGCCTGGCAAGTTCATGCGCTGCAATACACTTCAGATAGATGTGTGTCTGAGAACACACATCTAGCTCCTCACCGGCCGGGCCTGGTCCAGGAGCGCTAGTGCTGAGGCAATGGCGCTCATGTCCTTAGGGAGCCATAGGTTCACCAGCACTGGCCTAGGCAATGGGTCTAAGGGTTCTAGGTTTCTAAGCTAAGTATCAGAAATGTGCCGTAACTATGAATCCTCCTGAGGACTTGTTCACATGACCATACTTTGGGTCCAAGCGCTGTCTGTGGAAAAAATGGACAACCGAATGTTATTCATTGATGCAGTGCAAATGAGCAATTTTTTTTTCACTGACCAAATTTGCACCTGAAATAAATCGCAGCCTGCACTATTTTCCTCCATAAAACGGATGAGACTCGTCCATTCAAGTCTATGGGTGCGATAAAAAAATCGGATGCCATACGGAGACACAATATTGCATCCGTTATTCAGATACATTGCAATTCTGTAACATAGGAAACTGTAAATGGTCCTGTAAATGATTAATAACTGCTGCTGTAAAAAAATATGGATTGTATAAGGACTGCACATGGATGTCAAGTGAGAAAAAAAGCATCAGCTTTCTGGATGAAACTCTGAACGATTTTTTATATGCTCGTGTGATCCTACCCTGATGATGATGGTGGAAGGCAGTAGGTACTGAAAATCCAAAGGTATTTTCCCCCAGGATTACTACATTTGATTTTCACTTTTGCTCAATGAATGTACCTACAGCAAAGCCTCTGATGGAGGGGAAATAGAGCACCATTATGCTCCTTCTACTGAAGTCATCTTGTCGAGCACCCGATTGCTCCAAGACCACCCGATTGCTCCAAGACCACCCAACTGCTCCAAGTCCACCTGTTTGCGCCAAGTCCAGCCATTTGTTCCAAGCCCACCCAATTTCTCCAAGTCCAGCTTCAGAAACCTTTGCTGTAAGTAGCAGGAAGAAGTTTCCTACATTTCTCCTGCAGCTGCTGGTCATCCATGGAATACATGTATGGGGCATGTCACCAAGTGAGAGTCACTGTTTGGGTAGGTTCACACGACCATATGAAAAAATCGTTCAGAGTTTCTTCCAGAAAGGTGGGACTTTTTTTCCCACTTGTCATCAGTATACAATTTTTTACAGCAGCAACTATTAATCATTTACAGGATAATTTACAGTTTCCTAAATTACAAAATTGCAATGTATCCGTAAAAATCACATGATATTGTGGCTCCATATTGCATCCGATTTTTTTTTTTTTTTTTTTTCTCGCACCCATTAACTTATAAGGGTTAGTTTCGTCTGATTTCAGGAGAAGAATTGTGCATGCTGCGTTTTTTTCTCACACACAGATTCGGATTAATCTGCATGGCCCCAGTAAAGAACATTGTTCCGAGTGCAAGCTGTTTTTTTAACAGACAGCACTGAGGACAAAAATACGGTCCTGTGCACGAGCCCTATGCAGCAGAACTGCACCCCTCTATATCTTGCTTAATTTCTAGTAGGACAAATAAGAAGGGTAATCTTGGTGACATACTGTAAGCTTTTCATTTGCAAATTACAACCTGTTTCTCCACAAGGCTGATTCTTTATTTTCCTTCTTCATTTAAGGTTTATTGCAATATGGAAAGCGCGGGTGGAGGCTGGACAGTCATACAGCACAGGGAGGATGGGACGGTAGATTTCCAACGAGGTTGGAA